>NC_052243.1:172500-483333 GCF_013401445.1 Tripterygium wilfordii | reverse complement strand
TGAGGTCTATCCAATGATGCAGATTTTCTGAAACATAATCAGATTCGAGAGCTTCCCGATGCTTCTTAATGAACTCTCGAGCACTTCCTTTAGCCCATGGAGGTAAGATGACATCACCAACCTAAACAGATGCATATGATTACAGTTGTTAATAATAATATTTTAAAAGGAAAGAGAACTGTTTTCAAATGCTTCTTTGTAATTTGTAAATGGTAAGTGATAATGGACAGAAGTAAAAAACAATTAAAGTTGGTTCATTCCGTGAATACAAACCTTCTCTCCAGATTGTTTCTCTCCTAAGTTAAGATTAAACCGATTTTCGAGGAACTCTGGCATGTAAAAAAACTCAGGAACCAATTCCTTCACATCTGACGTGTTGCCTTTACCAGCTGCACTTAACCAAGTATCTCTAATACTATTAAAAAGACGATCAGCATGATCAAATTGGCCACCCTGTAGCTTCTGATTCTCTATACTGAATGGTGGCAGGCGTATAAGATAGAACAGGACTATCCCAGCACTAGAATAATGAGACCCATAATGAAATTTTGGCACCTCAGGATCATCCCAGCTTTCATACCTGAAGAAAAGGGAAAAAAAATTTAAGTTACTTGCACCTTCAACTTCCCAGGGGTGGCCACCTTGGATATCCTTCCAGCTGGGGATACATTTTCAACTACCACCTTTACCTCTTGCAACTTGCCAAGGTACTTGGGAGAGTTGGTGATCAAGTACCAGCAGCTTACATGGGCCCAGACCCATGGTTCCTCGCCATAAAAAAATACAATAAAAATAGAACAGATATCCTAGAATACGCTATCGCAACTTGCTACAGATGATAAAACAAGTTTTCTAACAATGAACTTGGCCACAAAATCAAACTACACTGGAAGTAATCAGATGATGCATGCAGTAAAACAGGGTTTACCTTTTCCTGAATTCCTCTTCGCCCTCTGGTGTCTGACAACCCATGGGCTTGTCAAGCTTACGAAATGATTTTGGATCTGAAAAGTCCAGATTTTCACTCTCATAATCTGCAAGAACCCATGGGAACACTGGATATTGTGTTAGATCACTGTATCCACGTCCTGCCAAGGTATTGAGATGCATGAGGTACTGGAAGTTGCTAATTTCTCCATTTTGCCACCTTTTTGAGAAGGATTTAGCCATTATCTTAAAAAGACGGCTACCCTCATTGCTCTCTTGTTTTGTTGATCCAGAAATTGTAGTGTCCAGCCTAATAAGATGAAGACTTCAGAAATAAGCCATCTTTTATTCCAAGTAAAAAGGAGGGGGCAACTCAACATTAACATCCAATCATACGTAAGCTAAGGATATATAAAACAAAAACTCGATGCATAACAATTATTAAATGGGGAGCCTATATACCCTTAGTCCTGTTAGCATGACATTTAAGTATGTTCTTAAATCTACAAGTCTTTTTATGTTATTTAACTACCTAATCCCAACTTTTAAATGATGTTTTGAGTAATGAAAGTTCAGCTGGTTAATACAGCTCTTCCTTGATTCTTAACTTTGAACATTAACCATGCCAATCAAAAACATGTTTTCATTCTGGAATAGTGTTTTCAACAAATCCACTTGGAGAAAATCAATGATAAGTCAGCTTCATCAAGGAATAGGACATTTCAAATAGAAGGCATAAGTTATTTTTCTCTTATTGATTGGTACTATAAAAATGAATCCAAAACAAGATCAAATCAATACCTTGAGAGGCATATACAAGCAAGAGAAACTACATACTGAATTCCATGACACACATGGACATTGGAAAAAAATGTGGTCCAAGTAGAAAGGCGAAATTGTAGAAAACCAAAATCTGATGAAATATCGTCATTCTATACCATTCCATTAAAATACCAGTAACAAGTGCTATACACTTCTCCCTTATAAATTACATTTCATGGTTGGATTTGAACCTACAAACTTACCTTAAGTAACACAATGAAGAAATGCAACATAATATCAATACTGCTAATCTCAATATTTAAAATATACATGATCATTCATGATAATAACAGTTTAAATTAGAATTCAAGTGTAACAAACAGCAGATAGATCAAAACTATATGCAAAACAGCAAAGAATTATATATGTGTAAAATAAAAGAGCCAAACCTGAAGAAATGTTGAACAGAAGATACAATGTCAAACTAGTAATTGGCAAGACAGTTGATGCGGGGACACAAAACTATTGTAAATGGAAAAAGTACAATGAAGTAATAATTGAAACAAAAGGGAGTGAATTTCATACATGCTGTTTCGCGGAAGATTCATGGCGACTAGATTTTTGAACACTTCTTCTCTCTCTTTTTTGTGGAATACCAGCAGATCATTGCATCCATCCATGCTAAATATCTCAACAGCAACAGGCCGGAGCTGGTAATCACGTTTCAAAATCTCATGAACACTGTTAAGCTCCCACATGCGCCAAGGATGAGGTAAATTACCACTAGAGCATACTCTCTCTTTTCCCCATGCACCACCACTATATGCCCATGCCCTTCCCCCGACCAATGTCTTTACCGTTGACCCCAAGGACGAGGATGACTTGGACTGGAAATCCATACTCCCAGTCAAATCCTTCTTTACACCCAATGCCTGATCGATAACAGAGAGTTCATCTTCACATTCCTTTTCACAAATACATCCCGAATCGTCAATGTAAAAGTTCTCAATCACATATAAACAGAGTTCCCCAATAAGAAATATACCATCATGTTTGTCCAGACCGATGACTCGTTCACAGTTGTATTTGAATCGTATCTTTTCCAGACGTTCCAGATATGGTCTAATTAAATATTCGCCATTATCATTTAGTTCCTTCTCTGATTTATCCTCTGGTGCTATGACTTCATCAATTTTAGCTGAAGATGATTGTCTTGGAGAGCCTAAATCAGATTTCCCTGGAATACTATCTGTCACGGGTAAGGAAACTGCACTAGACTTTGCACCAAACTCTAGTGCGGAGTGAAGACTAGCATCATTTACACTACTAGCTCTGTCATCGACCCATCCATTACTAACAGAAGCTGCATCTGTAACGTCACCTGATTCTTTAAAAAATGAATCTTCATACAAATCCCTACCAACTCCATTGTGTTTGTCACTATCATCCAATAGGTTGAAAATTGACTCAGAGTCGGTATCAGAAGCACTGGGGCCATCTTCATATTTACCTTTGAACAGCTCCGTTTCTCCTATATCAAATTGTACATCAAGAACATTTTGGATTGTGTCAATTTTCAACTTTGAGCGCTCAAGCTTTTTGCGCATCCTGTATGGACCTTCAATGGGACAAAGCTGCCATTCAGGATCTTCAGCTGCAGAGGATTTACGCATTGGAAAGATTCCACGCTCATGTACAAATTGCTGCAGAAGGTTTTGCCACTCACTTTCAGCATGGAGAACCCATCCATACTTATCTTGACGTACTACTCTCAGCTCAGTGGACATTGCATCACGAACCAATTCCAGTGCATATCTACGTTCATTTACCTGCTCCCAGTGTTTTTGGTCCAACTTAGAAGTATCTCGTGATCTTCTCATCATTTCCCTCTTACGACGACCCTCCATACCTTTTATTCTAACTCCAGTGAATTTTTCCGACCCTGCAATATACTGAACCCACATAATGACAGCACACTGCTCCAATACTTTATTCACACTCTGTTCAGAACACTGAAACCACTCAAAGAAAGCAGACAATTTCCCAGTCAACAATTTATCGAAACCACCATGTAAAACATCCAGCTGGCGTCCTTGGTTTGGTTTAGAGACTAGCAAATCTTCTAGTGCAGCCCTGCGATGCAACAGTAGGTGTTTGATGATATCAATTGCGATGTTCTGTGCATTCTGCCTTTGATCACGCAAAAGAGCCACTAAATTTACACAAAGACAGCAATTTAGATCGGTATCAAGATTGCTGGGGCAGAAAATTATTCTTCTGTTTGCAACTAACAACTGTAAAACTGTGCAGATATCAATTCCTGAATCTTCCTGTGAATAATTGAAGGATAATCTCCGTTTATTTTCAATGAGCAAACCCAAGGATGACAGAAGATCCTCCTCTCCTATGGTGGCCAAGAATGATGGCAAAAAGCAATATAGTATTGTCCGGTTTGTATTCTTAAGAATTGAATGTATATAAGCATCAAGTTGCCTGCTTCCTCTTCCAATAGAGAGAAGACCCTTCCCCGAAGGAGCAGCTTCTTCAATCCGACCATCTTTATTTGCCAACTGCAACATTGACAACAAAAACTCCAGAGTTCTGAGTACACCGGCAGGTCGAGGTAAAGCACCCATATATATGCGATCCACTATCATCCAGCACAGAGCGTCTAAGTTCGAGGACCATCGGTTCTTATCTAGCCTTTTCTCGTCTTCCTCATCATCACGTAAAAGACGCCTTTCAAGGAAGTTCATCAGTCGACTAAGGCACAAACCTTGAAAAATTAACACACATTCAGCATCAACATATAATGGAACAATTTCCAAAACAGCCTCTATGACATGTGCAGCTTTCATCTGCTCAGTCACAAATTCCGAAAGAACTTCTGCCATAAAATCTAAAACAGCAGTTGCACCAGCAGAGCATGGCCCACCCCCATAACCAGAATCATCGACCTCAAGAAGCAGCTTTGCACTAACTGCGAAAAATGCATTCGCAGCAGAATGTCCCTGAGAATCAGACTTCAACTCTGAGGATGGATCAAATTCATTAACAGAAACAGACGAGTCCATAGAAGGAGTGCCACTTATTAGAGCGCTGGACTCTCTTTGGCTTGCACTTCCCAGCCAAGACGTCAATGCAATAACTGGAGTTGAAAGCGTAAGTGATGGAACTCGAGCCGCAGACTTGCCAGATAAAATGGGGGACCCTAGTGATTTAAGAGATGCAGAACTCTGGGAATCAATTTGTTGGACGGAATCCAGGACAACTTTTTCATTATAAGTGCTGAAATCATTTGTGCGGGAGGTGGCAGAAACCTGATCTACGTTATCAACATTTGAGTGTTGAATGGCTTGGGAATCATCTTGGATTGATTTGATCAATTCCTGCTGGGAAGTAGAAAGCTTCACATCTTCTTTATCATTAGCAGTATAAGTTGAAGGCAAAGGTATGTCCTCCGAACTTGTACTTACCATCCCCTGAGGGAAGCTTCCAATACTAATCGATGTTTTGGAAGACTGTTCCTGTTCATGAGGCAAGCTAGAGAATGTATTTTGAGAGCTACAAGTATCTTCATAATCATGTAAGTTCTTCTCTTCTGTTTTTTCAGAGAGTTCTTTTGCCATTTTCACTGCATATGCTGCCCTGCAAGACACCCCTCCCACCAAAAGGAGGGAAAAAAAGTCCCAACCAGAAAAAGAAGTCAGTATGAGAAAATAATGAAATTGCTTAAGTAACTAAGATCAGACATCACATCAAAACTTGGGCTCAACATGAGCACTAGTTGATCCAGATTCATGACTCATAGGATTTCTGATTGAAGTAAGGAGACGAAAAAAGATATAAAACAGAAAGTATTGTAACACAAACCTAATACAAGAAAAATATAGGTCAATGCAGCTCTCAAGAAATTCTGTCCGTCTGCAAACAGCTGAAAATGCGGGGCACATCTTTGCCAGATCAACCATGAATCTCAAGACTGAAGTTGCAGCAGCAGGAGCTGACGCCTCCCCACCCATTAAGCGTGCTGCATAGGTTTTATGCATCAGAGCTTCACCTTGCAGCTCCCCAGCCATGTCAGCATTTCCCTCTACAAGCTCTGCCACAAGGCTAGCTCCAACCTGGGAAAGGTTGCCAGTTTGGTGGGCAAGCATTGACTGTAAGCTCAACCTATCAAATGTGGATTTTGCCATTGCAATCACAGACTCCAGTAATTCCACGAATTTCAACTCCACATAACTTCCATCACTTGGGATAAGGCCATGGAAATCTAGCATTCGGACTTCAGGTAGTCTTGGATAAACATGCTTTCCGAATATCAGACAAAACAAGATGTAGTATATGTCAGGAGAATCATAAAAACTTGGAAGTACCCTCAACAGACCTTGATAACCTCCACTGGTACGAAATTTGAGCGCAAATGTAGGAGAAGAATCAAGAGATACACCAAGAAGTGTCATAATCCATCTCATGCTCGTAGGGTGAACAGCTTCATCAAGAAAGTACGTTATCAATTTGGATGAGACAAGCTTATGCCATTGTTCAAGCAATTCTTCCGATTTTATTGTCACTTGCAAATCAATAAGCATTTCCAACAGCATATTCCTTACAATTACATGCTTTCCCATTAATTCTCGCATTATGTGATGTCGTTTTAGTTCAGGTGGATCAAAAGTCATAATCACAAACCTAACCACATGCTCAAGTTCAGAAGCCAGAAATCCATCTTCTAAAATGACCCCAAGCAATACAACCAATTTTTCTAAAACAGGAACTTCAACATCACCACGCTGCAGAGTTACTAGTAAATGCTGTACAAGGTTGATTCGTCTAAGGATTGTAAGATTATGATTCCGGTACCGGTGCATGGAAACTAAATGTTCAAGAAACCCCAGCAGTGCGATTTGAATCGACACCGGTGCTGTCACCCATAGTGTCCAGTCCAACAAAACATGCTCAACCATATCCGCATTTGACAGGACAATGCAATTTGAAGTTTCAACAGGTATGTCAGCATTTTCTAGCTCAGAAATATGACTAAATGAATCTTTATGCACAGAAAAATCATCCATATCTCCATGAGATCCAACTGAAGAAACTTCATCGCGAAATTTTGGCAAACTCATATCCTCAAAACTGTCTTCCTGTAGAGTTGCAGCAGGTGAAAATGTAATTGGACTAATTTCTAACTTCTTTGGTTCAGAAAATGAAGCTTCACAAGCAGCAATCTGGAAAAAGATCTCAAGGGATTGCATGTCAAATAACGACATTCTACGACGCAGAAACAAAGCTAGCAAGTGATATCCTCGGTACGTTTGCATGTCTCTCACGTTCTGAGGATTATGATGTAGTGCATGGGCAAGCAATGTGAGTGACATATGAAGCATGTCCCTCGTTTCAGCAGCTTCAACAAGGGCCAAGACGACAGCCATCCCTCCAACTGGTCGGATGGTATCACCAATCACACATTGTCTACAAACATAGATATCCCCATGAAGACCTCCAAATCGTGGTATACCTGCAACAATATAAAACACAAGAAAATGATAAGAGAGCATCACCATGTGGTTCTAGTGACCAACCAATATTCATCCTATATATTGGCTTCAACTGTTAACGAGTCAAAGTCTAATTACCCCCAATTGGAGAAGCAGCAGCAGACATAGGGTCAACCAGATTAAGCAAGGAGATAGTCCCGGATGTTCTAACAGCTTCTGTGCAAGTACCATCAAATGCAAATATCAGTTTCTTTCCCGAGAGTAATAGTGAAAGGTTCCCTAGTATCGCCGAATCCCAGACAATGCCACTGCTATCAGCCTTAGAGTCTCCATGCTTGCTAGCAGCGTCAACTTTCTGTGATGTAGTTAAAGGCAACTCAGTATCCAAAGAATCCAATATAGCCATACTTCCACCGCCGCAAGCCTGGTTGGGAACAAAGCGTAGAAGATTGGAGTCTTGAAAGAGCCCTCTATACCCTCTACCAAGAATGTACATAAAGCATATGCATCCTGATGAAAGAACCTCCTCAAAAAGATAGCAAGATCGAAGCTTCCATTTTAAGTCACTAACTCTAGCATGAGTAACAGGAGTACCAATTGTCACTTGCAAAAGTTTTCCAACAGGTGAAGGAGAATATCCTAGTTTTCCTGTGTGCCTAAGCTTTCCATCAAGATAGACATAAGCAAAACTAGCTTGGAAGAGTCCAGCAAGAGCATTTGGTTTGCTATGTACAACAGCAAGGTGATGCCACTGACCTTCTTCCAATTCTAATCCAGAAAATGATAAGGAGCATGAGTTGCTGGTAGCCATGGTGAGAACACCGTCTTCTTGAAGGTATAATTCTGCGAAAAATGTGTTTTCATTTTTTGCCACCCCGACAGAAAATATGCGGAGAATAGTGCGATCCTGGGGCTGGCTACTAGAGCTGCTCCTCCTCTTAGATAAGCCATCTCTTGAAGGCTCAGTTTCCTTAGCTTGTGATTTCAGGAAATTTCGAAACTGGAACCAACAGACAAAAGAATAACCAGCAGCAGGAGGCCAGGATCTCTCTCCCAAAGACACCTGAACAGACGCATGTCCAATCCTGCTCATGTCCATCTCTACAAATGGTGCCAAGGGAACATTTTCAGAGGCCATATCTTCCATGAGAATCAACCTCTCCATCATATCAACAAGTACATGCCCCGAATTCATCACCCTCATTTGCACAACGTATCTAATAAGCAATCTGAGTTCCGAAGCAGACAACCTAACGATGAACAACAAAAAACATTTGCTTCAAAACTACAAAATGGCGAATAGAAGTTAGAAAAAGATTTTGCAAATAGAGATTGCTAGACAACACCATAAATCCCACCTATATGCCCCAAGAACTTCCACAATCTTTAAAGCGTAAGACAGTAACGAAGATGAGCCTGAAAGAAAGGGTTGGACTATATCCAGAAGAAGTTCCACACAACCTGGATATAATAGAAAGAGCAAAGAGTCAAGAAATGGGTCATTGACAGAGTACAAGGAATAGAAACAATAAAATGTCAAGTTCGCACCTACAGAGGTGAGGTTTTCCTGATTGAAAGGGCCAGCACGAGCAAGCTTCTCAATAAGATCCAGCACTTCTAACTGCACCTTAGGCGTAAATAGCAACAACGAACGGATCAAAACTCTAATAGCACCAGCATTAAAAACCCGTACTTTCTCAGGATTAAACAGACTAGACGGGGTAGTTAAAAGAAAACCAGCAGACTCGTGTCCAGCCCTATCAGATGATATTCCATTTTCAGAGGACAAGAAAGGTGGGAGCACGATTTCAAGAGCTAGTTCTAATAACAATTGAATTACTTGCTTTTCACAGTCCACACAAAGCAAGCCAGATTCAGATAGAAGATCGTAGAAAGTATGGGATGATATAACAGATTGCAATTTTGTCCTATTAATGGCATTATCACATACTCCAGCTGTCACAAGACGCAATAAATAGGTGAACACTTTGATGCAAACCCCTAAAGAGGATTCTGCTGATTGTGCTCCATCACCTTGGAAATCATGGAGAGTGGTTAGTAGAAGAGAAAATCCTGTGGCTTCACCAAAAACCCTCTGAGCAGAACTATTAGCTCCCAGAACGCGCCACAGAGCTCCCATTGTATCACATTTTGCGTCACTTTGAAGCCTATACTGATGTCCTTCTGCACTTGTAACCATTCCACTCTTCAGAATTTCGACAAGTGCACTGAGTTCCTCAGGATGAACCTGTAAAA
Source organism: Tripterygium wilfordii (assembly GCF_013401445.1). Lineage (NCBI taxonomy): Eukaryota > Viridiplantae > Streptophyta > Magnoliopsida > Celastrales > Celastraceae > Tripterygium > Tripterygium wilfordii. Next base: position 473,887 of record NC_052243.1, on the reverse strand, counting down.
ATGTAAGCCAGTCAACATTTTAAGCATGCCAAGTGAAAATAATTAAGAAACGGTACAAGAACTGCTATACTCGTTAATACATAGCATGTGTCGTTGGTACAGTTTTGAATTTTCAACTATTTACCTTTTAAAATAAGGAATCACAAGCTAATTATAGGGAAAAAAAATTTAAAATCTACAGACTGGCATACTAGAACTATCAGTGTCAACAAACCTGTAAAAAATCTTCTGTGATTAGACATGACAATATCCGGAGAACCCCAAGGCGATGAACATTAGAAACCAAAAAAGGGAGAACAATGGTCACACCATTGGCTGAACGAAATGAAGCTTGATTGGCTTCAGCTTTCTTCACCAAAGACACCAAACAATCCCAGGCTACTGAAATTGTACTATCGACTTCAAAGATTGGAAACTTCCCTGAGCCAGACTCAAGTAGCTTCGGTGACGAAATAATAACATCCTTGCTGTCCAAGTGTTTCTTGAAGCTGCTCGAGCTGGATTTTCTTTCCAGCTGATTGTGGTTTTGATCTGGACCCAAAAGAAACTTGTGCTGCTTCAAATCATCTAACAACACTTCCATTACACCAACTTCTCGCAGTACTTTCTTATATTGCTGGTCAAATGATAGAAGTTTTACGAAGAAAGAAAGTATGGTATGCTTTAGATCTGAAGTTATTGACTGCTGCAGTAAGCAACAAAGAGAAAGAAGTTCTTGCTCAGGAACACAGTTTGCAACAGTCACAGCATATTCAAGAATTTTCAAGATTATCTCTTGTAATGATGGAGGGAATCCATCCATGTTCAGGATTAAAAGAGGAACAGTTCGCAATTGCTGACACAACTTATAATTTTCAAGATGGCTTGAAAATATTTTAAACATTCTATTTAACACTTCTGCCTGCACCTCCCTGCTATCTGCTTTAAGAAAAATGTCCTGCAACATTTGAACTGCTTCAAGGTCTTTAACTTTACAATTATCCTTCTCCCAAATGTCATCAATAAGACGATCAGAGGATGGAGTCCGACTTCTGCTATGACTACCAGCCTTGGTCTGAGGGAGTTTGGAACCTTTTATTCCAGAAGACCCTGTAGACTCAGCTGGACCTGTTTGAGCTAGATTAACAAGAACATCAAGCAACCTAGACAAAGCAGGAGATAAATTCTGGGGCATGGAGTCCTCGTTTTCAGCAAAGTCGTGTTTCCTTAAATTATATAATGAATCAACACTATCTGATGCAAAAGTTTGGTCAGAAGAAGTCTTGGAATGAAGAGACTGATCATCTAGCTTCTGTGGTATGGAAGACAGAACTAATGCAAACTGAACAAGAAACTGATAACCATGGGCATTGTGTATATCCTCCCTTAACCTAACACCACCAGCCTCTACAATACAAAATTTTATTAAGTCAGCAGCAATATGTGCCAGAGAATTTCAAAGCTAGCATCAATTCATATTCACAACTAAAAGAAAAATGGAGAAGCTAAGACATAAAACTTTTGGCATGAGTTAATAGTCTCTGTCAATCTGTATTATTCAACCCCAACCCACCTATCCCAAAAGAAAAATCTGATGAACTACTTACCATGTCTATATGACAATTCTACACATTCAAGTAACAGGTCCACAATGCCCATGGTGTAGGCAGGATCCCCACAATCTGGATTGAAATCTTTAACAGCCATCAAGAGAACTTTTATCTACATCAGAGCACACAAATATCATCAAAGAATAAAGATATAAAGAAATGACGAGTTAGTGAAAAAGTAATTATTATATTTGAGATAAGAGAAACAAATACACAAGCACATAGAAATTCAACTCATCCCCATGTACAAGACTCCTGTCATGGAAGAGTGTTCCAGAGAGCAAAACATATGCAGCCTTGCTGCCACATGGCAATTTTTTTTTTATGATTAAACTTATGAAGCCGAAGTTGCAATTAAGAACTTCTAAGACAACATTAAGGCTCACCCTTAGTTTTTAATCAAAGTGATTAAAAGAAGAGAAGCATAGTACAAACTTTGAAACAAAGGCAGAAAGCTCAATCTTGGATGACCAAGTGCAAGAGTTACACATATTATTGTCTATTAGAAATATGATATACATGTAGTGGAAGTTCTATTTCTTTATTTTATCAAACATTTACCACAAGATGATGAATCGAGCAACAAACTATGATGCTCAAGCAACTCAACATGATAAAATAAAACAAACTTATAAAGACATAATTAATCAGTGGACCACATCATACTAACATCTTGATGTATTTTGAAATTGATCCTTACTTCTCAGAACTCTATTGTTTTATAAAAAAAATCTTTTGTCTTTTAGATGAAATCTTTATGAGATTCCTTTACCTGTATACTTCCCATGATTTGTTATATACTTTCAAAATCATCATGGATTTACATTGAAACACTAAAAAAAGAAACATATAAAAAGTAACTTATAGGTCATTCAAGTTACTATTCATACGAATTAAGATTTAGAAAGCTACCCATTGATGCACATTTAACTAAGCTATTGACCCAAATGCATGAAGAGAGATTTTATCATCATATATAGACATTTAATCAATCAAATAATTCAGATGAAGATGAAAGTTCACGTGATCACGTCATAAGCCAATCACATCAGATCCTCCAAAATATAAAACATGCAAAATTCCCAGGAATATCCCAAGCCTTTTTATCTGCTTGCAGATATCATTATAGCAGCAGGCAGCAGCATACCAGATGATGTTTGTGTATATAGTTGGCGGTGCTTCCATTGTCATTGAGCAAAAGAAGACCAAGTATCTATAACAACAACCAAAAAAGATGTATCAGGCAAGAAATCTAACTAAAAACATTTTCATTTTAACTGGTACACTTCAGATATTTCACACAGCTCTGTCACTGTGATATAGCACAAACTTGTGATACATGCTTACCTGCATTGCATGTCTATGAAGTTGTATGCAATGCAGAGGAACACGACCTTCTTTGTATTGAGAGAAGACAGTTAATGAGCCATTAGCAACCATCTGAAACAGCAACTGAAGCGAACTATCCTCAATCAAACTCTGTGCTGCTGCTGGATGGCTAGCCAATGCTTTCATAATATGCACAACACTTCCCTCCACCTGGATGAAAACAAAAATTAATCCACTGGTTATAGTCATACATATCTGAAGCAGCTTAGTTACACACATGTTGACCTCTCCTTTTCGAGATTGTCAAGGGCAAAATCTTTCCCAGAATATAAGGTAATAGAATGCCAAAGAAGGTCTAAAGGTGAAAGCTTCAAAGTGGAATACCTCATTTTACACACATGTTGACCTCTCCTTTTCGAGATTGTCAAGGGCAAAATCTTTCCCAGAATATAAGGTAATAGAATGCCAAAGAAGGTCTAAAGGTGAAAGCTTCAAAGTGGAATACCTCATTTTTCAGAGCTTGAAAATATTACAATGTTATCTAACAAATTTCAAATTAACAGTTGAAAATAGCATAGTTTCAAACGGTATTAAACAGTTACATCACAGAACTGAGAAGACAATAAATTTGCAAAAGAGAACTACCTCAAGCCGGCGAATTTGCCCATCATCATCATGACTTTTTTCAGATATGAGAGAATCTTCAAAATTAGAGACCTTTGGCCTTCGATTGGCTTCATCAGGACCGAGAAAGGCATTAAGAATATGAATCAGACAGCATAATATCCCGGAATCAAGAAGGGATTGCTTGTCAATAGGCTGCCAAATGATAATCATTAATTACAGCTCCAAGGTAATCAAAGACACAATATGGGAATATTGGCCATGGCGCATGTATATCTTTTACCCTATATTTCGAAGATTGTTCTAATAAAGTCATTTCTCATTGTTTACAGGTAGCAATCCCAATAACAACATAATGCAATACTTATTTGAAACAATGCATACGAAAATTTTCCACATTACCAAAAGAGAATTACAATTCACGTAATGCATTCAAACTGATTTATCTAATGGATTCATTATGCATCCCCAAACCTATACGGGGCAAAGGTCTTGGTGTTAATGATTAAGAAACAAGAAAAGGAAGCAATTTTTCATAGCCAACAAAAAAATCTTATCAAGATAGTGAAGACTGAAAAACATACCCCAGACACGAGAACTTCTATTGCCACTAGCAAATTTGAACCTGGACAGATGCCATCCTGCGGAGAAATATGGAATATATAAGCCAAAACAGAAAATGATATGGAGAGATAAAAATTACTATGTTGAAGACAGCATCTAGCAGCCAAACCTTGGTGACTTCAGAAAAAAACCTCAGCACTTGCAGTACATTCAAAGATCTTGATTTGCTGCTCATTTTCAACTTCTCAATATCAGTTACAAATGCTCTTCCCACAACAAAAGAGAATATATGTGTTTCAACTAACCTGAAATCCATGAAAAATTTAAAATATTAAGCATATACAAAACTAAAGCACATATTAATGAGGAAATTCCAGAGAGAGTAGGAAATAACAATATTTTCTACTGAAGTATGGAAAATTATACACACAATAAATCATCACATACAAGAAAACAAATCTAATCTGGCGCAATGGGAAAAAGAAAAAGAGAGCAGCATGCGATCGAAGGCAAGAGCCCATAGAAACTTCAATTTGGAGAGTGCATGAGTTTCACAATTCTTGTTTATGAATAAACCAGTAAGACAGGAATTGTAAAAATTATGTCATAGTAGTAGAAGGAACTATTCAAAAAGACACCTCCTGATACAATATTACAATTTTACAGTATAAAGCTAATTACAAATCAATCCTTTAGTCATTCTCTCAGATATAACAAGAACTATAATAATCTCCCAAAGAAACAGAACCTAAAGTAACCGACAATTCATATAACAAAAATGAGATGAACAAGAAATTACCTTTTTTTGGAGTACTTGAAAATTGAAATAAATTAATTATAGAAGGAATTAAAATTCTACAGTAGTGAACCAAAGAAAGATGGAAGAGTAACCGTACATGGTAACTAATTGAGCTACATTAGTGTGCTGCTTCACTAATCTACAAAAGGCATCAACTGTGAAATTCAGGGCCACTTCTTTGTCCTGCAATGATCAAGACTCATGAGCACGAACCACGTGTTTTCATAATTAGTAGCTAATTACCTCACATATATTAAGTTTAAATGAGTATAGCACGCATAAAAAGTCATGCAAAAATTCTAGCATATGAATATACAGACGACCAAGAACCTTTTCGGAGTTGGATGAACGAAACTCTTCCCAAAATCTCTTGAAGTCCAATTCCAATTCATGTTTGTCCCTGCAATATCAAAAGCTCATATAATTATTGAACAGCACACACAAATGGGTTATTAAGGGAGAAAAGGAAAAAAGAAATATAGCCAAATTTTTGCCACGCTTTTCTTCCCAACTCCAAACTATACATAGCAAGAAGGAAAAGGTGGAGCAACATAGGAATTGCATCGGAAAATAACAGTAGGGACTTTAAAAGGAAACAGAATCACCCAAGAGGAAAACAAACATAATGTTGACAAGTTCTTCAGGGTTTTGACTTTAAGGTTTAAGAAGACAACCGATAAGGTGGTAGGCCATGCCAAAGTGCTTTTATAGCATGAAAACAAATCTTGGATGATTTTGATAAAAGGGAAAAACCCATGATCACATATTTTGGAATCTTTTTCATCCATTTATAAAAACAAGTGCGCTTTAGGGCTTCATGGTGCGAATAGATCAAAAAGTGGAGATCATAGCCAACATACTCAATCATGATCAATAGAGGATGTACCGGGTTATTAAGTTCATCGCATCGATTGAAACAAAGGAATCCATTCTCTACCTTCTTCTTTTTATTAAATCGTGGAGGTATTAACTCAAAAATCAGGAAGGGGTAGAAAGTGGCATATTAAACGGTTTAGAGTTGGAAGAGGGAGAAACTATGGTCTTGCAATTCTTGCAATTTTGTAAAAGCTATGCATTCTGATTTTTTTTTCTATTAAGAAACTAGCAATTCTAGTAATTCATCAAAGCATTGTGAAAGTAGTATAGATCCAATTTCCTTGATGATCTTGGGTTGATTTTTTTTAAGGATCAAAAGAGTTTTCTGAAAGAGAGGGGTCGCAAATATGGGTCGTGAGGGTTACTGATGTGAATGTAGTAGATGACGAGATGTAATAGACTCTATATTTTACAGTCTTTCATGTAAATCATAGTCTCCCGTTTGTACTTTTCCCAAGTACAATTTTTACACTTCAAAAACACCTGAGAGAACATAGTAGACTTCTTAAATTAAAAGTACAGAGTCATTAAACAATGTAACTTTCAACTCACAGCATATAATATGTACACACACGGAATGAAAGTGGCCAATGCCACAGAATGCCGATATTCAGGAGAGGCGACCATGAGGACATAGGATGCTGTGCATATGACTAGCAAAACAATCAGCCATATGCAACACACTTGGGACCATCCTATACTGATTTATCAAACATTACAATCCATCAAAGGCCCGAAAACCCCCAAATTGCCATGTTTAAGTCAGTAAGTACTCATTCATCAAAAAAAAATGTGAGTAAGTACTCAATTGAGCTCAAAGTCAGACGAAGGAAAACATGAACTGGTATTACTACCAATGCATTCCAGAGAAAGTCAACCCAAATGAATTCAAATAAACCGATTAAATACAACAATTTCCCATATAAAATGCAGTCAGCTCGTAATTTACAAGAAGAAACTACGGTATTGCACTAAATAAAAAAAATAGATAAAAGAGCCGCACCTCGCAGGAGAAGGAGCGAATTCATGAAGAATCGATGAGGCATTGCTGACGCGATTGGAGAGCAAGGAAGAAGGAGAAGAAACGGACGCAGAAGCTGAAGTAGTAGAGGGAGATTGAGCTAAACCGACCTTCTCTCTGAAGTCCTTAATCAATGTCCCCCATTTCATTGTTCTCCCTTTCGTTCCTCCAAACATTCGGCCTCTCTCATCCGACGATTCGCCAACCCAGCCCCAACTACCACCACTTCCTGCACCCCACGGCAACAGATCCGAATCGTCGAGCCTTCTAGATACCCCAATCTAGAAGGATCCCATTCCAAATTTTCACAACAGAAATCGATTATAATTTCCAAACAGAACCACAGAAATCCGAAACTATACAGCTGGATTATAGATATCTTCAATGAAAAAACCGAACTAGTTCCTAAGATAGCCGCAGATTCGTATAATGCTCCCTCTTTTCTTCGATTCTCGATGTGCTCTTCGTTGCTTCTGCGCTTCTTTCCAAATATTCAAGTGTACTTTCGGTTTTCTCTCTATTTTATTTTTCTTGCTTAGAAAACATAAAGTATTCGATTAAGAAAAATTGAATTTTCGAGCCCTAAAAACAAGGTAAGATCTAAGGCGATGATAATCAACAAAGGGAAAAGACAAAGAAGAATCCCGCAGTTTCTCTCTCTTTCTCTCTCGGGCTGTTCTTGGACGGCCTCTCCGCGCTTGTTTCTCGCTCTATATCCCTTCTCTCTCTGATATTTATTATTTATTCTGTTTATTTGATTTGTTATAAAGAATCTCATTACATCTTCCTCTCTTCCAAAGGACTGCCGCATTCATTCACACTGAATCATCTGCCTAGTCAGTGTGGGATCCACACTACCAGGGCTCCACGTGGCGGCGATAGATTGAACGTGCAAGACGTGAGACCCACACCCTTGATCTGGTCTGCACTTAGCGGTCCTGATGTTTTAAATTATCGAGTCCTATTACCTATCTGACCTTATTATTTAATTTTCTTAATTATATGATTTTTTCCTTTATGACAAAGTCATATATATACATATATAGCTTATTATGTGTGGTATTTAAAGTGTGGGTTCTCTCATATATATGAGAATTTATATATATGTGTGTAAAAATATATGGGATAAGTTATGTGGGTGTGTTTGGTACTCAAATGTCTATATAGGTTGGGATGTTACACCTTTTATGAATCCTTAAAGAGGGTGGATTCCTTAGATGCATTCTTGATAAACAAAATTTTATCAAGAATAATTTTTCTCTTTTCTTTTTTATAGCTTTCCTTTCACAATCACATAAATGATAAAAGCTTAATAATGCAATACTTATATAATATATGAGAGTGTTTTCATTACCTACTCCAAAATCCCAATAACATCATCATATTGGACTAAAAGGCAAAGCTAAATTAGGTGAACGGAGAATGATAGGGAACCTAATTTAAGGTGACAAGTGGAATAATGTATACATAATAATATACTACATACCATTTAGGCTGTGGAAACTATATATTCATAAAACATATATAGGAAATCGATATTTTACATTATAATAATAATATGAATAATGAGTCAATCAAATGTTAGCTTTTCTTTACCTTCTAAGATGTTATTGATTAGTTGTTTTACAAAATAGGAGTATAATTTTTCTTAATTAGTGATCTAGGATGTCAATAAAGTACACATTTCCATTAGCACAATCATGTGTTTTCATGTTCATAATTTAGTTGGATACAAACTATTATATATAGACAATATTTGTAATCTCACATCAAACATAGTCCACTCGTCTCACACAATTGACGTGTTTTTTAAACCTTAGAAGATGGCCCACGAGAATAAATATGTGCAACTAGCCTATGACCTAAAACGAACCATATAACTTTAATATATATATATAGGATGAATTTTCTAACGACGACATTCATATTTGACAATTCAATTGATATATGTAGAAGTCATTGAACTTATCTGATGACATCGAATACTAGCCAGGGAAAGTTTTATTAATGGGTATATTGAGCCGACAACGAGTTTTGAAATTACAATTCACCAAATAGTATTGAAATATTAAATAAAGCATGCACACCCAAATATATAAATTAAAAAAAAATATTTCAACCGTTCCATGATCCATACAACAAATTTTTAAACTTCCACCGAGGTGACATAGTGGACAATTAAGTTTCTTCCAGATGAACGAGTCTTCCATTATAACCCAGAATCTGTCAAAGAAATGACGGTTATAATAAACGAACGTAGTTTCCTGGTGTCGTGATATACACGTTAGTGATGGTGGAATTAGACAATAAGCAGTAAATAATCTCAGCTTATATAGACTTAAACATGTCGTCATTATATTTGTTCTGACTTTGCTTGCGTACATGCATGGTGTGATGGCTTGTGATAATTAGTCCATTAATCCGTGTTAGCAATGTCTCTGTTATAATGAGAACCACGAGTATGACATTCATGCGTATGATATAGGTCTCGAGTTTGAACTCCCATCCCAACCCTCTTTTATATTAAAAAAATATATCTATTATAATTGTCACTGCCGCACAATATATATGTGTGAGTGTCTCATTCACCCCACTTGACTTTCCGAGAAAGTAAAATATAAGTGGATGTCATGTGTCTATTACTTTTAAGTTTTATCAATAATTTTGACAATTGGAAAAGCACTTGATTTGTCTCAAAGCTTCTAATGGATATAAATTAATGTGGTTGATTTCATCTTTTAACTTGATATGAATATATTGTAACAATTGTGCTCGAGTTCAAACTCATTGGTTTAAGTTTGCAATTTCAAATTCAAATTTAAATTCACCAAATATTATCTTTTTATAATTTTTTTAAAATCAAGCTCCACTTGCAGGCTTCATAATTGAAAGAAAAATATTATCATTTGTTTGACATTTAAATAAAAAACTAAAAAAAGAAAATACAAGCCAACAAGGGCAATTTAGTCAATAAGCATCTTAGGGCATGCAATGCACGTATGTCCTTATATTAGGTTCCGCGTGGATCCTGAATTTCCCGCCAGTTCCGTGATCCTGTCCTATCAAGGGGAATAATAATAAATTTGCCCTAAAATATGAGGTACCTTTCCCATTTGACTCAAAGCGCGTACCCTCACATGCTCTTTGAATATCATATACAAAAATAATAAATTTTTTAATCGAACGATATTATACAAATTTATTATTTAGACATTTGATAAGTCTAAATTCAAGCTGTTAGATCCGCGCACACTTACAAATATATTGTTTTAAATTGAATTCGAATTCAAAACCTTCCGAGTTCATAATATAGTTTGAGTGACCCTCTCATCTCCTTTACACACATGAAAAGAAAAAGTAAAACTGAAGAGAAATCTCAAAAAATGGAATTTTCTTTCTAATTTGAGGGGATAAGACGGTTTTCACATATGTACTCCTTATATTTTTTTCATGTATTTAATGAGAAAAAAATTAGTATTTTTGCTATTGCCTCTTGCAAAATGATTTCGTACATGTTCAAACGGATTTTTCCTTTAAATTTCTTTATTGGTCAATATGAGGGTTCTGGTCAACTAGTTATTATGCAAAACCGACCATGGATAATCTAAATAGTATGAAATTTATTGATTTTTATATTTGTCATAGTCTTTGAAAAAATCAAAAAGAAAGGAAAAAATATATATTTGACACGTCACAGTTCACCCAATGCCGATGAAGTGTTAAGCGCGTGAAGTGGGACCATCCTGAGCCCAGCGAGAGCGCGAGTCACGGAGTAATTTGGCCCATTAAACTTTTCCTTTTCGTGTCCTTTTGAACTTTTCCTTTAATAATATTAATTGCTTTCCTTTATAATTTTCTCTAACAATTTAAGCTTCATTTATTATTATTTAACAAATTAAGCTTGAATGTTCAAAACTTGGTGCCCGGCGCTGGTGGCTTTGAATGGAATGCTTCAATATTTGAATTTGCTTAATTTTGAAGTTCTCTTTCTTTCTTTTTTAAAATTTTAATTTTAATTTCCCATCCGGAGCCTTTGGCTGGAATGATTCAAATTTCAATCCCGCTATCTAAACCTCCTGTTAATAAATTAAGAGTTCTAATTAATTAGTAGATGCATCTCTATTAACTTCTTAAGTACCATTTGACATTCATTCTGGTCAAATGTCATGTCATTTATATTATATAACGTCTAAATAGAGTATACCCACTAAATGTATAATTCCACATAATTCATAATTCATATTATATAATTCATTTGTTGATTTTTTTTAAAGGTTCTAAACTTGAGTATTCAAGATCAGGGAGCTGCTAGCTAGCACATGTCAAGAAAGATACAAATTAGTTGTTTTTATTCATGGGAATTAAATTAATAGTTATGTGGAAAAACAACGTAGTGTTTTAGAGGTTGAGCACTCCAGCTTAGATTAGCTTCTAATCTAAATGACTATCATTTAATTAATGCCATGAAACACGCATGACCGTGGTAGACTTGAAAATAAATACGAAGACATCTGATGGAAGGTGAGAGAGAAATCACGTGATAATACCGAAAAGAAAGAGCTGGTGTCAAAATTATTTATTATATCATCAGCATGAGAAGACAAACTAAGCGGCCCTCATTACAATATTAGAGTTAATGACGTTAGGGCAATTAATTGGGAAGCATTGGGTTGGGCATAGTTTTCGATCCTTTGTAGCTGGGCTGGACTCTGCCAAAGATGTATTAGACACACAGGGCAATGCGGCATAAGCATAACGTCTGCCCAACTATATTTTAACTAGCCCACTGTTAAGTCCGTTAACACCTAGACGGCTAGACGGACCTCAGTGTGATTGTGTGTGAACTTCAAGAGTAGCAAAGCTTGGGGAAGCTCCATAGCTTTTTCGTTGCGGGAGCTTGTTCCCACAGAAGCAAGAAAAATGGTGGAGTCTCTGCGAATCCAGACATTCGAACAATTTCCATCACCCTCTGAATTATCTTTTCAGATTGAATCTAGAAATTTATTTATTATTCGATTCTTACATATATTTCCATTTTCTTATTGTTGTTTCCTTATTTTTCTTCAAAGGTGTTCGTTGGATGCGTCAAGGAGTGGAAGGCCTTCTCCAGGTGGAATCCCTCTCATGGCAGCCTCGACTATTTGCAGGTTTCCATACTTGCTTTTCTTGTTCAAAATACGAGAACATCATTTTTTCTTTGGAAAGAAAACTTTACCCGTGAAATTTGTGTTTGGCTTATTTGGAAATACATTGAGGTACTCACCATCTGTAATTAAACATTGGAAGAAGAACAATATAATTGGTCATTGTTAGTTCAAAAAGTGTCTTCATGTGGGCAATGATTAATGAGGAACTAGTGACGTTCAGCCTAGTCGAAGGTCCAGTACAGTAGGCAGCAGGAGTGTTCGTTTTGGCTCCTGAACCAGAATGATGATCCTTCAAGATTGAGCCTCTATGTTTGCCTCACAGAATCAATATAAAAAACTTACCAAATGCTCCCTTTCACTGTTTGGATATGGACTTTTGCTGGCATTTACAGATCGAGTGAACTGAAGTTTGTGTTTGTTTTTGCTTCATTGTTCAGGAACTTGTGAGGTCATCCATTGTGGAAGCAATGATGTCCAGATCAGCGCCAGTGTTTTATGGTGATCTTAGAAGCGATGAGAGGGTACTTTCACTTGCAGTCTATATCCAATGGAGACTTATAAAGCAATCCTTTTGTATGAAATTATCACCATTTTCTTAATTTCCTCTTCCTGCTGTAGATTCCAATACCATTTTCTGCCTTCATTGGTTTTTGTAAGCAAAATATGCAAAATGCAGAAGAATAGTCCTGGTGTTTGTCTTGGATCGGAGAAGCATCAGCCCCCAACATCTGGTACAGAGCAGGAGTGTCTGCTCTCTGGAGATGTCCCTGAACAGATCTATTTGGCCCAGGTTGCTGCTTGTTGAGATTATATGTGTTTATGTTGCTTTTATTTGTTTAAGACCGTTCCACAGGCTATAGTTTTGTTTAGTGTATTAGAAGATTAATGGTGAAACAATTCCGAACTTAAATTTGACTATTGGTAAGTGGTACTTCAGGTACCAATTATGAGTGCTGAGAATGGAGACAGGGTTCAGCTAGAGAATTTGAGGGAAGATTGTTTTTTTTTTTTTTCTTTTTTTTTTTCTTTCCCTTTATTGATAAAAAACAATTTTGTATTTTCTCTTGAATTTTTGGCCTATTGTTCGCATCTTCATATTACTAGTGGGAAATAGGGTTTCTCCTGTTATTCTTTTGCCTTGATTCTCCCAGTCCTAACCAGTGTGTCAGATGTTGACCAATTAATTCCTTTGCTTGTATATATTCGTGTCTATTTTGCAGATGTCTTAATATCAATTTCTTCACCCTTCATAGATCCTGGCCACCACTAGAGCCATTTTTTGCTTATCAAGTAAAGAATAAAAAAGTTGTTATCCTATCTTACAAGCCTTCCACATGCAATCTTGCATAACCAGGTTCTCTGAATTCCACAGAATCCTTTGGAAGCTCCAATCTCTAATAATACTTTGTCCTTATATTGGGATCAGTTTTTTGATTTTTTTCTGCAAATTTTTACTGATTTGATCATTCATTCATCAGCCTTTTGATTGCACTTCTTTTTGTGCCACTAGGAACATCAAGTTTTATTACTGCTTGACTAAAGTATATTACCTTAATCCCAATAAAATTCTAAGTCTTTACTCTTTTTTATCAATTAGATGAAGTCTGATAGATGGACAAATTCATGCTTGGCTTTATCTATACAATTTGACAATTGATTTTTCCATTGAAAGCTTATGCTTCAAACTTTAAGCATGTATTTAGTTAGGAATTATGTGAAGTATGATAGATATCACAACACTCCACAAGCTAATAATAATAGAAGGCAAAGAGTGAACCACTAAATCACTTTCTATTTCGTAGATGCTTCAAGTTTTCTTTCCTTTATGTCCTTTTTTCTTCCACGCCATGGCCAGCACTCGTTGGAATCTCACTAACTGATTCTTGAGGTATTGATGATGTATAGCCTAAGGAATTATTACGACCTTTATTCTTGAAATTTTTTTGGTATGTGTATTTATCTATAACAACTGCAAATTTTCTTCAGTTGCTCTTCGGGATGCTTGTATATTGCTATGTTATGTGACTTAGCTTCTGATTGCTACAGGTTCCATCAAGTAGATAGTGATAAATTGACCATTGCTGTTAACTTCTGGTGGCAGTCCAATACCATGTTTAGCATGTCTGAACACATGAATGCATATTATTTGGGCATAATATTAAGGAGGTAGTCGTGGGGTTTTTTTTTTTTCCCTCTTACCTTTCTTGGATATCTCCCCCCACCATACCCACTTTATTTATTTATTTTTTTTCTTTTTCCAGTGACAGAGTATTTACTTTAAGCTTTAATTGTGTAGTGAGGTAAACTTGGATTCTGTTTTTGCTTTCATGTTTCATTTGCTTACCAAACCAATGCTGCAAATTAAAGATTGACCGACAAAGAGATGGTATGTCAATTATATCATTCAGCAGAAAATGCACATTCTTTTATCGGTTGAAATGGAACCAAGGAAGAATTTTGCCGTATATATAGGTTGAAGGTCTCTAACAGCTGGATCTCTGGAAAAAATTGATGTTTATGAGAAGTTATGCTGCTTAATGTGGTTTTCCCGGTCTTTTTCAAATCACTATGTAAGGTTTTACCATAATTTATGTATCTATAGCCTAGCACCCTGCTAAAATTTGAAAAAGTCAAGTTCCTGACGGTATTATTTCGCAACTGAAAAGATTGACCGAACTCAAACTAATATATTTCTGGCACAATGGACTAACCTTTCTGAATTAATAACTGTTGATGATGTTAACTTTGTACTGTTTCAGTTCAGTGTTTGTGAAGAAGTTAACATACCATAATGATTTGATTTTGCTTTATTTTCTTCTTTTTTTTGAGTAAATTTTTTGTAAGCGCTATGAAATAATTTATATTTGAAATTTGAACAGAATGAGGTGCTGCACAAGACTTATTCTACTTGTTGGGCGAGGCTGAACAGGCATACAAGTGAGCCGGCTACCAATGGTCAAGCAGGTTAAAAAACTCATTATTGCACCTCCTGGCCCTTGTTCCTTCGCCATTTTCTTCTTGAAGTTTTCTATGGGCAAGAAGAATACTGCAGTTAATTTTAGTGCTCGCAGCAATTTTTTGGTGGCTCAACTTGTGTATTTAATTACCAGGTCATAGTTGTGATTCAGACCATGCATGCGATGGAATGGATTTAGAAAGGAAAGACAAACAGCAAACGGTTACTTTCCATCAATTGGAATGCTGTGCTATTCAGTCTGTTCATGAACTTGTTTCCCTAGTTCTTGATCGTGTCGATGTTGCTGATCAAAAGCAATCATCATGTTCCGCAACAAAGGATTCTGTAGCTCGTGCAGGATATGAGTGTATCAAAATTAATTCATATAATCTGGAAGATGATCCACTTGCTAAAATTCTTTGGAACCTAGAACCCCCTACTTTTCAAAATGTGATTCTTGATCTGGCGGTGAGTTTGTGCTTTTATGTAGAGTTAAAGATTCACTAAGTTGATGAAATTTCCGTAACAGCCTCTGTAAATACTTTCATTTATAGAAATGTAACAGCTTAACTCAATGCCCTAATTCGTATCTCATTGAGATTCTATTAGACTTGTGGATATAACTTTGCTATTTGTCCAAATTAAAATAAGGAAAAAAGATGAATTTTGAGCTATTCCTATCTCTTTCTTCAACGTTTTAATATCGAAACCCTATTTTCAGAACAATTTCCCTAGAACTTTGGAGACTTTTATTCTGCACTTGCTTTCACCAGTTGGAGCAGAAGTCCTTACACGTAAATTTGATGAGATGGATCAACAGACTACTGAAGAAGACAGGTATATGTCAATTTTGATTGGAAATTTTTTTTTAAAAGGGCAAAACACCTGAAGATAGGTTATATTTTTATTTAGGAACAAATTCTACCAGATTTTCTATGGTTCGTTTGACGACCAATTTGCCGCAATGGAAGCAATTCTGAATGGAAAAGAGTCCTTTGAAAGGCAGGTAATGCTATTTTTTTTGGTCCGTTGCTTGTTAACTAGCTAATGTAATTCATTATCGATGCTCATTACAGTTTGTAGTTTCTTGATTCTTTCAGATACTGTTACATTTCACTAAATTTTGACCACATTGATTGTTTCCCAAATGGACATTCTTTTTGAAGTCACTCGGTGCTTGTTTACATTTTTTTGGTTCTTTACATTTTATGTTCTTCGGCATCTTTCATCTCAGTGGATGCATGTGTGCACTAGTTCTTTTGCATCTGCATTTTTATCTTTACTTCAACATTCAATATGAGCACCACTGTTATGTGAAGGGGGAGGTAATTAGGTAAAAGATATCTTGGCTTGTTCATGGAAAATAACAATTAAATAGTTTCTGAATCCTGTTGAATTAGGGAGGTAATTAGGTAAAAGATATCTTGGATTGTTCATGGAAAATACACAATTAAATAGTTTCTGAATCCAGTTGAATTAAAATTAATAGTTCGATAAAGAATATATTAGCTATTTCCTACTTGCGATCATAACATGTATTCAATTGAGAAAATGATCTATTTGTTATCTTTTTCCAGGTATTTAAGAATGTGTTAGATAAATATCTGGGAGAACAATGTGATGTGCAAAACTCGAAGGCTGAATAAGAGGTCCATTGATGCAAGCTTCATTAAAGAGAATGGTCCCCCATATGATATTGAGAGTAAATCAGTGCATTTCACTGCAGAAGCTTTCTGTCTCAGTCAATAGTTTCACATGTGAGTGATCTTAAATTTTCTAGATTTATAAATCATTGCTGTTTATACCAGCCTTGTACGTGATATCTGTTCCAAAGTTACTCTGACTGCAAGTGAATCAACCCATCTGAAATTTTGTGCAGTTCAAATTCTGAAATTAAAATTTTCTCTTAGTTGGTAACCATGTTTGATAAAAGACGTTATGGAGCATATGAACAGAATATTTTTTCATAATGTACAGTGCAAATAAGTATATTACATTTGTTTAAATTGGAGCCCATATGAAGGGCAATGGTATGCCTAGTAGTTTTAAAAAAAGTACTATCAGGCGAGTTTGGAGAATTAATCAACCTAATGGACAGAAGGCACACTTGTAGGAAGTTACCACCACATGCTAGCAAGAGTTCCTATCTTATGTATTGCATAGGTGATATGTTGTTAGATGGAGACCATATTTGCCAGCGAATAATAGATATTTTGAAAGATACAATGAGAGAAGACTTTTACATGACGAAATTACTACATTGTTGAATATCTTTGGCTTTGTTTGTTGTTAATATTGATTGTATTAGTTGAGCCAGCAAAGATTAAACAGCTATTGAGAAATTTGGGCTCTCCAAATCACTACTTAAAGCAGTCATGAAAAGTGCTATGTATACTGGAAGAGGCTGTGCCGATATGGATTATTAGCTTCTCTATTTGCAATTGAATGGTGATTCGAACTTCAGTGTGTTGTGGAAGGGAGTGTTGCATGGGGATTTGCAGCCGAAGAGGAAAAGAGAGAAAAGCACAGAAAAGAAAAGGTATTTGATCATTATTAGGGATCAGAGGGGAAAAACAAAGGGAAAAGGAGGGTTTGTTAGAGATGAGATTCCCTGATGGAAGATGACATATGCAAAGTATGTTTGACCGAGGTAGATAGAATAGAAGAGAAGCTTTTTGTTTGTCTGGTAGTGCAGTAGAGAGGAGATGAAAAGAGGCTGTCTTTTTTAGCAGGCAAAATGGCGTATATTGTACCTTAACCCTGCAACTTACTTATTCTTTCTGGCTAAAAGCTTGGATATACCATAACACCCCACCCAACGCTCCTTTCATTAATCCCTAGGCCATACACCCCCCCCCCCCTTCTCTCTCTCTCTCTCAAATGGTGAATATACTATGCTGCAATAACAAGCATGTTCCATACATTGTATCTGATATTTGTTATGGTAGCTGAACTTATGTTTGCTGGTAATTTTGTGAAATATTGGATCTTCTAAGCCCTTTTGGTCTGACTTGGCTACTAACTACTTCATTGTTTGACATCAATTCAGAGGATGATAACAACTTGATAGGACCTGCTCTTCTATCAATTTTAAAGCTTTAAAACCTGATACAATATTGATTGCAAAGGTAATGACATCCCAATTATTTTCTGATGGAGATAGGTTTGTTGTATGCTGAAGAAGATATGTATCTGATGTCATCAGAGCCCAATCAATCAAACAGTAAAGATTGATGAATTAGTGGGGCAGGAAGCATGCATTGCATTGCATGCACTCAAAGTTTTATTTGAATGTTTAATTGATGTGGGGGACATGCACAGAAATTGAGAAAAAGAAGTGGACTGAGAAAGAATTATGAATTAAAAAACTTTCAAAGTTGTATTGAGCATCTCTTTCCATAGCCGTTGACATTTTTTCTCTCTTATCATATTCCCATCTCCTCTCTTCTTTTTCCTTTCTCTTCTCTCTTTCTTTTTATGGTTTAGTTACTATTACCTTCCGGACCACTTTCCCACCTGCACAAATACGCATAAACATGCATCATCAAGCTTAGTTGCCTTTTAACCCCCTGTTTTTACAGCCTCTCTTCCTGTCTTTAGAAAAAGCTCTTACATTTCTTTAAACCTAATAATTTGTCCCCTCACTATTATAAAGTGATGAGGGAAAAGAATTTCTGGGAAACTGATTATGCACAGACTTCAGTAGGGAACCAAGTGTTTGCTACTTCAACTTATTTTTCATATAAAAAACAGTGCAGTACTTCTGCGCAAATCTGTCTTTTATTCTACAGAGTTTCTCAGGTGCACAGACAAGTAGTAAACTTTAAAGTTTACAATCTCACACCAACGGCTGAGATTAATACATCATTAAACAACCAAAAATTCAAAATCTCGACTGGTAGTGTGATCCAACGACTGAGATTTGCTTCCCCTAAACTTTACAATTTATGGGTCTATGAAATTGAATAACTCCAATATACATATATATATATATATCCTTTATTTTGTTATTGAAATCATATTTACATCTTATGAATATATAAGTGAATGTTAATTTGCACCGGGGGAAAATGGATATGTAGATATATAATTGAAGGACAAAAAGTGAAATTGGGTATGTTTAATGTCAAAGAGGGTGATCAAGTATTTTTGTATATTATGAAGGAGGAATCAAATCTTGAATATATCATTAGAATATCTACAAATAACAGGCAAGCTTATGGTTATCTTGACTTCTTTGGCTAGGAGGGTGACAGTGATAAGAATACAATGGCCTATCACCATCAGTTTAGGGTCAAATTGGTGAATTCACGTAGTACAAGGTATGGCCCCCTCACCGGCAAGCTCTCATCTCGTACTTGCTTATCTTTGCATTTTTTTTTCCTATTTCTCTATCGGAATTGAATATTTGATATACATATGCCTAACACAATCGATTGTCAACCAAACCACCTGTCATGGTAGTTTTAACTCTTTTTACTAACTGGTAATTTCATTCTGGATGGAGGAGTTAAAAAGTCATTCCATCCATTAATTATTAACCTTAGGAGTTGCTTTTATGTACATATATTCAATGGAATCATGTATCATATATGCATGAGAAATTAACGATCATTGCAATAGTAAATTCCAACTAAGACTACTCGATTTTCCCCTACAAAGAAAAAGCATGTTTAGAGGAATTATCGTTTGTCTCTTTACGCCAAATGGTATATTCTCTAAAATGACTTTTGGCTAATGGTAAGACAAGTACTAAAACATGTGATGCAGAGACAAAACACCGGCTTTTTTTGGTAATAGATATAGACACCATACAATTTTATTTTTATACATTTGATATGTGCTTAAACTCGGATCATCAAGCCTCGTGTGCACTTAGATTTCTCACATGACAACAAAGTAATTTGGATCAAAACTAGACACGTGACCACCAAAATATTACTGTTAATTGGGAATTAAATTCAATCTCTCACATGCTTAAGTCCTGACGCATACGAAGCCAATGCGGAAGGAAAAAAAAAACGAGAGAGATCTTTTGTCCTTGTAGTTAGTCTGGTTCAGCAATTGTATGCATTTTCTAACAAAATCATGCTCTCAAGTGCTAAAGTAACATCGGATAGCAAGAATTTAAGTAAATCCAGAATTAAGAACATCTCTATAGAAACCAAGCTTTTTAGTCCAAACATTGAAACCCAAATAAAATGAATAATAAACAAACTCCAAAAGCAATAACATTGAAGAAGGCAGGCACCATTGGAGGCCTCATTTTTCCATACTAAATACTCATCTCGGGGTACTTTCGTCGTTGTGAAGAGTAGGATGCCGGAAATTACTAACTCACCCTTATAACTTTTAAGGAATTTTCAACAGTCACCCCACGTTTCTGAGACAGGAGGCTGATCAGCGAATCCAAAACCGTGGGATTTCAGCAGAGAGTGGTCTCTCTCATACGACTGCATCCCCGCGTAATTTAGCATCTCCCTCACGTTTGCGCTAACGTTAACATGATCAGTCCCTCCGCTGTTGCT
Source organism: Tripterygium wilfordii (assembly GCF_013401445.1). Classification (NCBI taxonomy): domain Eukaryota; kingdom Viridiplantae; phylum Streptophyta; class Magnoliopsida; order Celastrales; family Celastraceae; genus Tripterygium; species Tripterygium wilfordii. Next base: position 453,454 of record NC_052243.1, on the reverse strand, counting down.
ACCATCACGAGTCAGTCCAAGAAAGTCCCTTGTAAGCCCATCACTACTCTTCTGCCACGCCGAGTTGAAACCCATGTAATTCACCGAGTCAACTACCTGGCTCGCCCGCCCCAACCGAGTCATCATGTGACCAACCGACTGTTGTTGGCCAATGCTGGTACTTGTTGCACCAACAGTGGCAGCCTTTTGTAGCAGCGCGGTGGCTGACAGGTAGTGGTGCACGGCGGTGGCGCCGCTGCTGCCTGAGAATAACTGAGAGGAAGAGAGGGGTACTGGGGTTTGGAAATGGTGAGTCTCAGGCTTGATCATGTGAGGTGGAGTAGTGCTAGGGTTAGGGTTTTGGGGTGGGTCCCACGGGAAAGGGAAGAGTAGAGGAGGTGGGTAGGTTTGTGAGTGAAGATTGTGAAGGATGGGTTGCTGAGGTTCATGATGATGATGATGAGGAGGAGGAGGGGGAGGAGGAGTTGGGTTTGTGGAGGATACAAGTTGGTTTGCAGAGAGTCTTGCACTTTCTTCTGCCAATGCATCACAGAATGCTCTGTGGGTGATGAAGCTGTCCTTCCTGCATTGTTCATGACATGCCAAATAACAATAATTAAGTTCAATAAACAATAATTAGTTGGATGAAAATGAATGAGAAAAGAAAAGAAGCTAATATTATTATTCAAAAATGGATATTCAATCTTTCCTTTTTATCAAAATATGTGGATTAATAAAGGCAAAATGAGAGGATTAGTAAATTAATCTTTTACTTTCTTGATTCGAAAAGGTGTGGGAAAATTATTGAAGCTAATGAACGTGGATGAAGTATGGTGTTAGTGTATAAAGCATGCTTTGAAGGTGCAAATGTGGCTCATTTTTAGTTGATCTTTTGTGGTGATTTTAAAAGAAAGAAAGATGCATATACCATTGAAATGGAGGCTTAAATGTCAAAAAGCTTATAAAGCACAAAGGAGATTTTTCTTTTGTGGGTCAAAAATAAAGTTGAGAGAGAAGAGAGACAGAGATTCATGACAATTCGTTGATGTTCATGCATGCAAATTAATTATTGGGGCATGCACATATGCATAAAAGAGAGGCTCAAGTAGAAAAAATAAAGAAAATTGGAGATAATTATGATAAATCTTTTCAAACTAGAGAGTAGAGAGTGCTCATGCATGTTATATGATATATACTAAAAAGATAAATAATTATTGTGCACAGTATTCTCACAGTGGACAAGGTCGGGAACAAATAGAATACGTAAGTGTTTTCATGAATTGAACTTATGACCTATATATAAGTTACACCCATGTAATTGATCTACCATAAGGTAACATGTTCGCTTATAAAAAAGTTAATAACTCTAATGCACAATGCTCCCGCTGTGACAGTAGAGTTGGGGACAAATATGATATATATATGGACAAAAAAGATAACAGTAATAGCACCTATGTCACGGGTATTTCTTACCATGAAACCTCCATATGCAATTAATTAAGCTTACATATATACCCACACATGCATTTATATATATATATAATTCTTATCATTATGTTGAGGCTGCATTACAAATGCAGCCTCAACACATATACGATAAAAACACATATACGAGGAAAAGTTCATTAATTCAAATTAATTAATTCAAATCAATTTTCTAAAGAAAATTGTATTTTATGAATTTTAATTAGATACATTAATTGAATGGAAATCAGAAAATGGTGCATATGTTTGTTCAGAAATCAGATTTCAGTGCAAGTACAAATTAATGAGAAAAAAAATTCAATTATTAGGTCTCTCTGTTGAATCACGGATCAAAATTAGTACTGTAGATTATGCTCTTCTGAACAATTTTTTTGTTCTTTTCACATATAAGCTTAATTTGGCAGGTTTGAATTCAGAAACAAGAAATTTTATCTTTTCATTCTCAGAAGCAAGACTTGTGTGAAGAAATACCTGTCACTGCATTTAATAAGCTCCAGATATAATAATATTCCATGCAAAGCAAATTAGCAGTTACCATATTTATGTAAGAACAACCACAGAACAAAAACCGACGACTGAAACAAACAAAGAAACATAGACAAAGACAAACATTTGTCTCAAAACACACATCAAACTTCCCACTTTAAACAAAATTCCAGTTTTTTCATTGAATCCCGTTAAGACTCCAAATTCATGTATATCTATCCATCAAATTCAAACCCATGAAGAGTGAAGAAATACCATAAAGATGATGAAATTTGACAGAGTAAATTAAATCGAAAGAGAGCATTGAATATAATGAACCTGGAGAAAAGGGTTCCACAGTCACATCTGTACTCTCTAGTTCCACAAGTTTTAGTGTGAGCTTTCCAATCAGATTGAACAGCATAGATCTTTGAACACTTCTCACATTTCCACTTCTTCTCACCATGTTTTCTGCAGAAGTGTTTCTTGATACCTGTAAGATCTCCTAGAGCCCTTGATGGGTGGTGGTGGACACATGAGGGTTCAGGGCAAACATAGGCTCTTTTCCTTATATCCTTGCTGTTTCTCTGCTTGAGCTTCCATGGTAGGTTATGGCCTCTTCTGTGAAGCTGAAGGTTTTGATCTCTTTGAAACCCTTTGTTGCAGATCTCACACACAAACCTGTTTGTAGCCAATAAACTCTTTGGAGAAAGTGCAATCACTTCCGCATCTGGGTCTGCGTGAAATCAAAAAACAGATTTGAACTTGCGATGATTCTACAAAAACCCATGAAGAAAAAAATCATCAATTTGACCAAAAAAATTTATGAATTAGTTACCAGGGTTTCCTGGTAGGCTTCTCTTCTTCTTGATCTTGAGTGGTTGTGGTGGTTGTTGTTGTTGTTGATATTGAGGAGAAATTGTTGAGAGGAGAAGTGGATTATTATTCAGGGCTACTCCTCCAAAGTCTTGATGAACAAGTCTATTAGTGCCAGAAGAAACACTAGCAGCTTCCTCTGACAAAGAAGTAGAATTGGACAAAGCCACAGAAGGATACATATTTGAGCCTGTAAAGAGAGGAGGAGAAGAAAACTCCAAGGGAAGGAAGAAAACACACTATTTGTTTGACATCTTCAACTTAATTTGAAGAAAGAAACTAATAGGAAAACAACAAGAGAGGCCAGCCAAGAAATAGAGAATCCCAGCATTGGACACAACTATATGATGATGAACAGATGGCAGTAGTGACACATAGACGCAGAAAGGCATCATTCATTTTTTGGTGATATAAAAGTAAAATCTCGTGAAGAGATGAACATGATGATGATGGTTTATATATATTCTATGTATCTATATATCTCTCCATTATGTCACTATCTAAGCTTAAGCCATGGATTGCTTGTCTGAGCAACTCTGAAACCCAATTCAGATATTTCTCTTTCAAGCCATGAACAGACCATAAGATGGAATTCACTTGTATATCATGTGAAAGTAAGAGAGAAGAGAGAGAAAAATGAAGAGTGATTATCAATAGCTGTGTGTGGGAGGTACTGTGAATGCTAAGTACACAGAAAAGGTTATGATTAGGGTGGCAGACCAAGAAGGAAAGAACAAGATGGGGTGGCAAATTAGAGGAAACTTTCTTCTTCTTCTTTTTTTTATTTTAAAAATAATCCGAAAAAGGTAAGAATTCTGCAAAGGAGAGAGAATCCAAACCCACTTGATTCAATTTTCAATATATTTTTTTTTATTTTTCTGTTTAATTTTAAATTTAAAATTTTTTGAGTGTGACGTTGGCACTTTTTGTCTTTTCCTTTAGTTCTCCTGTTATAAAATACCCAAACCCTAAAAGGAATTTTGATTTGAATGGAATGATAATATTAAAAGGAGGGATTGATAACCAAATTATGAGCCTGTGGCTGTGCTTAGTAGAACGAGAAGCTTAAAAAGCCTTTGGTATGGGGATGGTAAAAGCAAAGATATATAGGTTGAGATAGATAGATAGCCCTTCTCATCATCAGCCTTTTCTAATGAGTAATGCCCAACAACAAACATGATTGCTCCATTGATTGACTCCCCATCTATAAAAGCCTACAATTTTTAATTTTTTTTTATCTAATTATTACCTTAAACCCTTTCAAACCCAACCAATGTTGACTTGGTGTAATTAAGTAATTCTAATTGTCATTGTCAATGGCCTGAATAGGATCTTAATTAATCAATTGCAACTTTTGATTGACATCATGATCAACAATTAGTTTTTCTAATTGAGACCTAATATTATTGCTTGTTTGGTGAATGAGAGAAAGAAAAAAAATCAAATGAAAGGAATCAAAGTCTGAATTGTGATTATTTGATTTCTTCCCTGTCTGTTTCTCCTTCTATTGTTGGTATTATTCTCCTTACACCTTAGTGTATGTTGAAAGTGCTCAAGCAAACCCCACCAAGCTGAAGGAATTTGGAAGGTCTCTTCTTCCCTTCTCCTGCTTTTTGTCCCTTTTCTTTTTAACTTTTATTTATTCCAAACCCAAATCTAAAGACATGAAGAGATAGCATGAAATGACCTTTTTATCCTCTTTGTTTATTCCTACTGATTCTCTGAATATCTTTCATTTGAACTACTTTTCTATAATGGCTTGAACTTTCTTTAGTAAAATTTAGGGGATTCTCTTCCTTTGTGAAGGCAAGCATGTTCTAGACACATATAGCAGCCCTTCAAGCCCTAACAATTGATAGGGCATATTAGGGCAGCAACCATGCAAAAGCCCACCTGCCCAAAGCACTAGATATATAGGACAACAGGTATACACCTTTAAGAAAAAAAAATATGGGTCATCTCTCTCTAGTGTTGTTCTTATGCAAATCTTGTGGAATCCTATGTGGGTTCTTTTGATCTATAAACACCCTTTGAATCAAATGGGCTTTTTGAGTACTGAGATCCATGTGCCTTTTCTTTTGGGATAAGATGAGATTTATGCTACATTTATTCACCCTTTAAGGCAAAAAAGTTGGAGAGATTCAACATATATATATACATTAACTCCAATAAATTAAATCAACATTAACAGTTTCTGTATTTTGATCATGGAGAGAAAACCCAAAAAGTTCAAAATTATGACAGAATGATGACAGCATAGTTGTGCTCCCATTGAAATTACTAAACTTTGTACCATTGAAGCGCTCTTTTCAGTTTCACAGTATAAAATTGGGAAGAAGTGTACACGCATGTAATTCGAATTTCCAACACTTTTGATTATGAGTTATTTGAGGACTACTCAAACTTCAGGCCTAACTTTGTCTTTACATGTAGAAAATGTAGATTCAATAGGTAGAATGGTCAATGGTCTATATATATATATATATTAGTCTTCTTTTTGTCCAACCATGCAGCAAATATTTTGTTACATGCAGACACCAATATTCATTTTAAGAAAATATACATATATATATATATATATACCATTTTAGGGCTATGGGAGTTGTTGCTCAGATGAAGAAACAATGACCATCTCAGTTTTCACTTATTGTTGCAATTTTGTTATTATATATTTTTCTAAGATCAGATTTTTCTTCTACGTTTGTGGATTGTGGGCCGCACCCTGGCTCACGGGTCTTCCTATTACCAGATTCTTTTTGGGGTTTTCTTACCTTCACAAGGTACAATAAATGGCATAATTGCAACTTACTTATTTAGCTTTCGTAATTTTAGTACAGGATTTTTATTTCTATTATTATATGTTTTACTTTTTGTCTCTTGCTGTCATGATAAGGTGAAAGGGTCGGTCCCCAAGCTAAAACTCTGCCTAATTAGGCTTTCAACTGGACTCACTCCCATTGACAACTCAATGTTACGAATGTTTAAAGCAGCTGACACCAAATCCGTATTTTCATGTACTTTAGTGCAAACCATAGCTGAAATAAATTGGGAACTAAACTGCTTATGATGTTTGGAGGGTTTTGACAAGGCTTAATGGAACATGGGCCTGAATTTGGGGGCCCATTATTGAGACTGGCCCATCAGAGGTACCTATCCAAATCCAATATTGGACAACGAGGTGGGGGACCCTAATTTTCACGAGAAAGGTAAGAAATAGGCTTTTCTTGTGGCAGTCACTAACGCTGACTTGGTGTCTTGGGGTCCCAAGTTCTATATCCTCTTATCCGCCTCACGTGCTTCCTTGGCAGACGATACGAACAGAACAGAACAGAACAGCACATCAATCATCATTAGCTTTGCCTGTGGCACGTGAGACAGGCACATGTTGTCAAACTACCTCTATTTTGCAGTCAATGCCTAACGTGGGCTTTTTTTTATTCTTTTAGATGGGCCTGTGAACTAAACTAGAAAATATGGGCCTGGAAATTATTGACCAGAGCCAGAGTATATAACTTAAGAGGCTTTAATATGCAAGCCAGCCCAATAATAACCTTTAGGCTATGATTGGCGTGATGTTTCCGTCGGGGTTGGGGAAGTTTTTAAGTTACAAAACCTTTTGACTGTTTGGTAGAACGTTTGCCACAGCGTTTCCGCTAAGCGAAACGCTGTCGGCTAATGCTCTACCAAACAGTACAGTGTGTGTAACGGATCTGTTGTCATTTTGACAACGGATCCGTTAGCATAAAATAAACTTTACATTGGAGCTTATTTGACCTTAATGCTCAACACTTTTTTTTTCAATTTTTTATTCTGGGTCCCACAGTTATCATTATGTCTTTTTAATTTATACATAAATTAATGTGGGCCCATAGATCTAATAATAAATATTTAATACATTATTTAATACATGTAAATGTAAATTATATATTTTTAGTTAAATTATATATTTTTTTAATAATGTGGGGCCATGCTCAACTTTTATTAATTATACATTTTTAGTTAAAATAAAAAATATTAAAATTTTATTAATTAATAATTAAAAATATTTATTAATTAATACTTAAAATTAATTTTAATAAGAATTATATTTATTAGATTTAATTTAATATAAAAATAAAAACCTAATATTCAATACTTTATTTCAACAGTTTTTCCGCTAGCATAAACTTTTACTTTACCAAACACCTTACAACATATTTCACAGCTTTAAACTCAACATTTTTTTCACAGCTTTTCTGTTAACATTGAAAATCAATCTTTCTGCTCTACCAAATGAATTGCGAGAGGGTTTCATGAGCGGGGGGTGGAGACGCGAAAATATTAGTCAAACGGGTTGCACTCCATGCGAGATGCTCCTTGTGTGCGGGAATGACATTATACAAGCTCTCCCTTTGAAAATTTAATGTGTCTAAACGCAAACTGTCAAATCCGCGTGCACAAAAATTTACCACATGAACACAATAAACTCACTCACTAACGCCCAACGCGTATATATAATATTAAATCATTGTAGTAGACGGAATACAATTTTCTGAAAGAGGAAAATGAAGAAAAGTTTCATATGGAATGAACCAAACCCCCATACATCCGATTATAAATGGACAAAGAAGATAGATACATTGCCATCCCTTTTCCGCTACTATCTTTATCTGGAGAACATCAACATAATCAATATACTGAATAGCTTTATGTGGTTTATACAGTAAGATACATTACCACTTCCATGGTTGTGAGCTTTAGGATCCAGAAAATGATTGATCACGACCTGCTAGCCTTTACATAAAAATATCAACATGTCATATTTGCAATATGTCACCGACCAACTTCAATTGTGGTTCCTAGAACTTGCAGATGAATCTCGTCCAGTTCCAACATGATCTGAACAATCTACATTCGTTCAAAATTCGGACAAAAATGGTGTATCTTATGCAATATGTAGGGAAGAAAAATAGAATTAGTGCAGAAAATAGTACCAAAAAATCTTGTCCGAGGAGTAGTGCTGCAACCTAAAACAGATGGAAGAAAAACAAAGAGATTTTGTTACACAGTGGGATAATACTGAACATGCATGGAAATTGAAGTACAGGGTTAGAAACACCAAAACACAGATGATTTCCCTATCCATGGCCTAATTGCCTTTGAAGACACACAATTAGTAGGTTGTGTTTATCTAATCTCGGACTCGAAACCCGATCACCAAATCAAGGGAAGACATTGATCTTCTTCATTGAATGTCCCAATTTTCCATTGAATGAAGATCATGTTTCATCTATCTAGGACTCGAACTCAGATCGCCTAATCGCGCAGACAAGACATTGATATCCTCTTCATCTTCACCATCCTCAGGTCCCGGAATATCATCCAATTCTCCACTCAACAATTCCTCCCAAAACCCCTCATCAAGTTCCCTATATTCTCCACTAGTCTCTGGTGGCTCTGGCTCTTCTTCATATTCTTCCTCCTGATCCCTTCTTGGCCTTCCATATCCTTGCATTTCCAATGCAAGTGCTTCCAATTCAGACACCTCAAAACCATAATCTCCAAACTCTACAGGCTCAGGCTTAATGGGGTTTGTCCTTTGATTACTGGGTCCTTGATCAATTGGCCGCCTTCTCTTCTTAGTCATAGCTTCTTCAAGCTCCTTATGCTTCTCTTTGTTTTGGACTAATTGATGAAGAAAATCCGGATTCTGCACTGCTCTTGCCAAGAAAGCCATCATTTGCCGCTGTTTCGCTTCCGTCTTTTGTAGTCTATCTTCCATGGCTCGAACATAGGCCTTTGTACTCTGCTGTTGCTGCCTGAGCTTCACTAGTTCCCCCATTAAAACCTTTTTTTCTCGCTTCAATCGATCCACGTCTCCATCGATTCCAAAACGCCCAACTTCAAGACAAGGACCCTGCACTTGCTGTGGAGAGAGTGGATTATTAGAAGGTGTTTTCCTTCTCCTTATATTCCTCAGAAGATGCCTTTGGCTTCTCAAAAACCCTTCATTGGCAAATTCCCATTTATCAGGATCAATCTTTCTAAATCCCTGCAACCACCAGACTTTACTCTTCTTAGACATACATACACTGATCAAAAGTATTGTATGGTATAAAGCAACCAGTGTATCCTGTGACAAAACTGAATATTCAACCGAAAGTTGAAGAAAATGAGTATCTTCTCTCCTAAAAATTACAGAAACTTCTAGAAATAACTAATGAGATAGAATCATTTTTTTTATTAATAATAAATAAACAAATTTGCCGAAAATAGGATATTTTCAATTATGAGGAGTTTCAATAACAAGAACACCAAAACAACTTCTAAAACAGGAAATAATCAGATGAAGATATACGGGAGGAATACTTACATATGTGTTGAGTTGCCTTACAAAGCTTGAGAAGTTGTTGTGCTTAAAGAATCTGGGAAGAAGATGAGTAGAGAAGGAGTGAGGATCCCATACAACAAAGCTGCGACCTTCTCTGCTCCAAGAGACTATGTGATTGATACTTGGGTCATCGACCATGTCGTACGTTTTTGTCAGAAATGGCGGTGGACCTGTGTCATGTAAGCCTTCCATTGGCTGAGGTAGAGGTGCCATCACCGGATCATCGCCGGACTGCGAGGAGCTTGATCCTGGGTACTCTTCCTTCACTTGATAAAATGGGTCCATTGCTTGAAAATTCAACAGGAAATCCTGATTCGATTGTAGTCTAATCACAGTACAGTACATAAGAAACCCATAAAAATTCTTGATCCTGAATGAAATTCTGAATTCAAAAACTATGCCAAAACCAGAAGAAAGAGAATAACAGAGAATTAGATGTCTGAAGATTGTTTCTCAAATCAAAATCAATTGTATTGTCAAGGGATAGTAAATTAGTTGAAAAACCCGAAAGGATTTTGATTGGAAACTGTGACTTCGAATGCAGCTTTACTCGAACAGAAGCTGTGGTGATGCTGTAACTATACCTGAAGAAGCAGCAGCTCAGAGAGAACGGAGAATGGCTAAAAACTGCACTATACTTGTAGGGACTTCGAGGGGCGAAGATATTTTCTCTTTACAAGATATTAAACACACGAACATGGAAGCTTTCATCTTCCTGGAAAGGTCGTTTATGCCGTTATAATTTATAAAGCCACGAAGACATAGAAATGGTAGAGAAAGGCTTTTAATAAATATAACTGTGTTTATTATTAAATATTAATGCCATTTTCGAAAGTTCTAGAGTTCCTGGAGGAAACATTGCATTTTTTTGTTAAATAATTTAAGAACTTTCTTTACGTTTTTTTGGGAGCAGTTTCTATAGTTTTATAGAACTGTGACTGTGCACTGACTGTGCGTGTGTGAGATGGCGAGAGTGTGGTCCCGAACTCCCAATGGAACTTCCCAAGGGTGGGGATGGTATAGTAGTGGTGTGGTGTGAGCCCCAATACGGGGTTAGAAAATTCGGAAAAATTTTAAAAACAGCGGCTGTGGTTTCTAGTTTCTAAATTTAGAAACATTCGAAGTCATTGGTGGATGAATGGACGGACCTACTTATAAGTTATAATTGGGTGACATCATTTCAAAACCATTACTTGATTGAACAAAAAATTACAGAACGCTTATATTTCTTTCTTTCTTTCTTTTTTTTTTGAAGTTTTGAAAGAAGGTTTTAGAGAGTGACGACTTTGAAAGCTGTTTTTCGGTTTTAATGACATATCAGGTGGTATGATTAATATTAAATGCTATCTATCTATGGTGTTGGTGAGGATGACATGCTCAGTTGGTGGGGGTCAAAGAAAACAATAAAATGTAAATCTTTCAATGACAAATTTGAGTATTTGTGGATCCTGAGTGAATTCTGGAAAATGAATCCATTTAAAAAAATTAAATATCATATGTTTCTTAAATGAGTTTGAAACTACTATTCATTGATCCATATCCATATTTTTTATTGACTATTGTTACATCGTCCTTGCGTAGTGAGGCACGGAGCGAGGCTCTGAAGTATTTTTATTGATCGATTATGTCATATAGGCCCGAATTAAACATCCAATTATTACGATTTGAATTATCAATAAGATACCTTCCATCTATTCTATCAAATAGATGGGCAATCAAACACATTTATCTACTCAATAGATGCCCAAATAAGTGAATAGAATAAATATTTATTCCTTAATTTCCCTAATCCAGGCCGACAACCTTAATCTTTTTAAGATCCAATAGCATTTCGAAACGTATGGTATTGACTGCCATGCGGCGCCTACAATTAGAAGAAACGCGTGCAATCCTGATTGGCCAACAAGTGCTTAAGCTTGGTGCTCTGGAATATGAACCCATATGCATGCAAGTTGGCTTATTTTATAATTTATACACGATAAGGTTACTGTTACACTATATATATATATATATTTGTTTTTTTAATGGTTTTTGAATAATTTATTCCTCTAAAAGGCACAAATATCTACAAGTTGCCAATTAAATAAAACATATTGTGAGCTTCTACAAGGTTCCCGAATGTACTAGATATCCAAGGTTTTTTTTACTTTTATTTTTAAAAATCTGTTAAAAACATTTATTACCATTTTATTTTGTTTCATTTATTTTTTTAAAATAATTAAGCTAATTTATTTTCGCAGTTTAGGCTGTTGTTATGTAATGTGCCAATTTTAGGATAAGATCCCGGGAGAAGTATTATTAGCGAGTTAACATGTCATTGTTGCAGGAAAATCACGGAAGATCAAAGAAAGTGAAGCTTTGAAATGTCTCAGACCTTGTTCATATATGGTTTAACCAATCATTTGGACCCACGTAATAAAATTATTTACCTATAGAGGCCTGTTTGGACGCGTTTATACTTTATAGGGACCCAACAGGTTGACTATTTGGTCAAATTCAAGCACGGGGAAATTGGTGGCCTTAAAAAAGGTTGTGACGAACGACTGTTTTAGGTCTCTTGCTTGGTGCAATTGCCCACGTACGGTTTGTGTGTCGAAAATGAGAAACCAAAAGATGATACACGTGGCACATTAAACTAAATATCAACAACACGAGGCTGTGAATACGAATACGAATACCAATACCCCACATTGAATTGCCAAGTAAAGTTTCACACCTCTCATACAATAATCGTATAAATATAACCCTGAGGTCACATATTTGATACTTGTTGAAAAGTCGAGTTATATGTTGGGCCAAAGAGGACAATATCCTCGTGTTGGCCTAATGGATCCGCTGCGCCACTTTGATTCTCAAAGGACTCGTTTTATGGGTTTAAGAACCAATTGTCACTGATCATGAAGAATAAATTCGGATGGATTTGTGGTCCATAATTGACAATATTTTTGATGTGTTTGAGCTTGAATTTCAAAATAGACACACAAGTGTGAAATACTACAAGTAGACAAAACACATATATGGTAGGTAAAAAGGTGTGACTTACAAAAAGAAATAGATATACATTTATTCAACTCGAATTGAACAAGACAATTGACAAGTAATCCATTCCCATATATTTTATGGAAATATTTATCGTATTGTCATGTTCGGCGTTCGTTTTTTGACACCTATTAAGAAATTTTATTTTTCGACATTTTAAATCCATTATTATATATATTTTCATAGGGAGCGTAAATAAAACTCAATGCATGATGGACGATGGTACTTACATGATTTATATTTTACAAAAAAGAAAAAAAGGACTTTTTTGGTGTTGAAATTTCATAGACAAATTCGGCCGTTGCATTGCCGATGAGAATTTTAATTTTTGTGGGATGGGCCAGGCCGGAACTGTACTTCCCATAGCAAGCTAATCTACTGGGCCTTCCTCCTAAAAAAATTATTACGTGGGCCGATTGACCACGTTTCAGACACTAAATAGCGGGACCATTGATCCTCCTCAAATTAGGATTCGTTAACCGACTTATGGACGACACACAAAGTAGTCGTAATTCTTCAATGATTGATGGCCCTTTACAGAACACACCACGGTAGTTCTTACATCGATCATGGATTCTCCGATTTCGTGAATCCCAAGCAAAGTAGAACTGCCGTTTTATTCTTTGAATGAGAAATTGCAAATTTCGAAAAGATCGGTTAACAAAACGACGATGCTGGTTCTCCGGTCGTCGAGGGAGCTAGTCCTTTTAGTGGTGATCGTAATTTTGTTTGAAACGACGAATTGTAGCGGAGAGTCATCGACGTGTTTGGCTGTCTACAAAGAAGGCGGTGCTCCTGCGGTTTTTCAGTCTCCAAAATGCCCGCGCTGGAAGCTTACGAATTACGCCTCCCGCCTTCGCACCTCTGCTCCCAGCCGGTGCCAATCGGCGATGCTTCAGGGTCGGAGGAAGTATCAGGAGGACCGTACTCTCTGCGCACTCGACATTCGCGTTCCCTTCCCTGGTATCTCAATCTATCCCTCTCTGCCTGTGCGTCTGTCTTTGAGCGTATGAATATGATTGTGTATATCCCTGCTGATTTGGGCTAGGGTTTTGCAGAAACTGAATTGTCTAATTTCGATTCGTAAGATCTAAACCTTGAATCGGTTGCGTTTGCATATGTATGCGTAAATTTTTTTTGGCCCTATGGAGATTAATTTTGTGAGTTAACATCTATTATTAATATTGTCACTTTTGCTGTTGCTTATTTAATTTCAATTTTGTGTGTCTTCAATTCGACCTGTTAGGGTTTTGTGTTACGTGTTGCTATAATTATGAACCTCGTGTTTAGTTGCTAAAATTTAGTTAAAAAAAGATGCGACAGATATGATTTTGAAAAAAATTGCATGTTTGTATTCTTGGAGATTTTAGTGAAGAAGATTTCTGCTTGCTGAATATCACACAAACGGCTGTTCTGATAAAACACAGTTTGATCATGCTGCAGCTAGAATGGGGCTTAAGGAGGTTATGATTGGAATTGTGGCTGTTTTTGATGGACATAATGGAGCTGAAGCTAGTGAGATGGCTTCAAGGCTGTTGTTAGAATATTTTGCCGTGCATACGCATTTTCTTCTGGATGCAACATATTCTTTTCTTTTAAAGAAATCTGCAAGAGGATTCACAACTCAAGGAGAACTGGATGTTCCTTTTCAAGTGCTTAACTGGGATGAACAACTAGGCCAGCATGAGTTGAACCTTGAAAGGTTCTTAAACTAATTATTTGTTTAATTTTTGTTTGAGGAAATGTTTGAAATATATATGAACCATATGGTAAAGTTTTTATTGTAGATTGCAATATTGAATGCTAAATGCCTAAATCTACATGATCAAAGTAGCTGATGCATTCAGGAATGAGTAGCAAGTTGTACACTCCACTCCTTTGAATAGTTAGCTTGTTTTTCGGATGGCTTTATCAAAAATATGAATGTCAGTTGCGGTTTATTGTTTTGGGGTTTGTCTGTGTCTTTTTTGAATAATTATCGTTTGATGAATATGCAAACCATAAATCTTTGACAGGTTCAAGCTATTATTTCCTTCAAGTTCTGATGATTCTTTTCACTTGCAAATTTTGAAGCAAGCATTGTTGCGGGCAATCCAGGATGTTGATGTGACATTTTCTGAGGTATGTTCATTTAAATGCTTCTACTCTTAGAACTATGATGTTACTCCTCTTCTTTTCCCTATGCTAAATGAAGTTGAATTGTCTTTGTTTTTTTTTGGTAATTAAACCATGAAGGAAGCATCTAGAAACAATTTGGATTCAGGTTCTACAGCCACTGTTATGCTAATAGCAGATGGTCAGATCTTAGTTGCCAACATTGGAGATTCTAAGGCATTCTTGTGCTCTGAACAATTTTATTCTCCTGCTGAGGCTGAAGGTGAGTACCTATGGGCTTCAGGGGAAGAATTCAACATTTTGAATAATTTGATGCATGTCTTGTTTGGATTCTATGGTTAGAATTGTGGGGAATGGAATACAATGTTCTTGAATGTCAACAGGGGAGTGGCAGAGGTTATTGACACTTTAATGTTTTAACATGTTGCAGCAGCTTTATTGAGGTTATACCGGGAGCAAAGACGTAATGGTGCTGTTTCACGTAGAAGAGATCGTGAAAAAATTAATTTTACCAACTCCAATGGACTAACACATTATTTTGTTAAAGAATTAACAAGAGATCATCATCCTGACAGAGAAGATGAAAGATTTCGTGTGGAAACTGCTGGTGGTTATGTTCATGAATGGGGAGGTATACCTCGAGTTAATGGTCAGCTGGCTGTTTCACGGGCTATTGGCGATGTGCCCTTTAAAATGTAAAGTCCATAATTAGTGGATATGTAATTTCAGTGTTTCCTTCGTCAATTTGTTCCGATTATAATAACTAAAATCAACATCAAATTTAGTATTTCTGTATTTCATTTTACAGGTTGGTCTCGATATGATTTCCAAGTTAACAATATGCTGCTTGATGTTTTTCAATTGTCCAATATTTATTTATTTTTTGATAATTTGATTGCTATATATAGTCTAATCTATTAACCAAGTATATTACTTCTCACTGATTGATTTTCTTTTTGTTTGTCTTTTCCTCTTTTTTTTCCGCGTGCATGGCTTCAGTTATGGAGTTATATCAATGCCTGAGGTGACAGATTGGCAGCCTTTGACCATAAATGATAGCTACGCGGTGGCTGCATCGGATGGAGTGTTTGAAAAGCTAAGCTTGCAGGATGTTTGTGACGTTATATGGAAAGTCAGTCATGGGACCATGAGATCAGGACTCTCCTCTTCCTGCTCATATTCTTTAGCTGACTGCATAGTAAACACTGCCTTTGAAAAAGGTAGTATGGACAATGTGGCTGTTGTTGTGGTTCCCTTGGGATCTCTTGGAATTTCTGAAACCATGCTGATGGAAACCTGTCTTGGAGAGGATGATATAGATTGCCCAGCTAGTGCACTACAGAAGTTTACCTCTGGATGGTCAGGTATCTCAGTCTGCTTAAAACTTTTCCCTAGGAAATATGTGGAATTCATACCATCAGAATTATGGATCTTTATAAGTAGATCTTTGTTTCATTTGTGATTAATGACTCTAGAATGTGATTGCCCTGCTTAGATCGTCTTTCTCATCACAACATTGTCACATAAGGGCATTTTGAAAAGTTTCAAGTGTATCTTGAATGGACCCCTTGCCACTTACCAACTTTAAGAGAAATTAACCTAAAGCTGTTTCAAGTGTCACTAGCTTATTGCCTGACTTTTATTGAAATCTGAATATTGATTTTGCTTACATGGCCTCCTACTCAAACCATATTAATAAGAAAAATCAGAAATCAGAAGTCCATTCCCTATTATTTGAAATATTGCCCGCTATGTACTGTTGTAAATTATATTTTTTGAATGCGGAAGAAATTTTATTGAGGGCCACCAAGGAGGTGAAACCCAAAGAGAGAGAAATTACAAAGCCTGCCAAAGAAAAACATTAAGTGCCCACCAAACAAATTTGTCTATGAAGTTGTTACAAATTCTTGAAAGCAGGCAATTGTTGTAAATTCTTAATTGGATCTCTCTGCTACATGTTTAATGATGTTCAAGCCCGGTATGCCGTGGTCACCACTCACCAGGGATTCTTCTCTATGCCTAACATAGCATTGCTTTCCATTAAGCGAGTCCATGGCTGACACAGAATATTTGTCTAATCATGAATGCATCTATTATTAGTTGGGGTGTTTGGCGCTCTTAAGTTATATTTGTTTATGTGTCTTCATAACGCATGAACTAGGAAAGGAGGTGGTAATTGACAGTGGTTAAAACAGTCGCGTGTAGCTGATTCTATGTTTAAAGCTGAACATTGAGCCCTAAATAGACTGGTTGAATGATTGGCTATTCATTGAAAATATGGATGGTTAGACTCTTAAAACTATTTTTTGTGCAATCAAACTTTTAGTCAATGTTAGGTGGACTCAGTACTTGCCCAACTCACCTTTTGTAAAATGCTGTTCTTTCTACTAAACACTACTTGCTAATCCACGTGTGAAGTCATCCCTCCTGGACTTTTGAATGTTTTTACTTTGTTTCACATCTCAACCTCCCTCTCACAATTTGAGCGTTGGTCCTTTGAAATTACAGATTGATAATTGCAATGTAGGGCATCGCAGGTTCATTCCATGGAAACAGTTTCTTTGCATCTGCCATTACTTCTTGTCAGTCATCACCGAAAATTTGCTTTGAGCGCTGGGTGTTTTCTCTTTTATAGAACCTTATTTAAATACTATGTTTGCAATCTTTCTTCACACACAATTTTGTGATTTCCTATATGCTAATGTGCTTAAATTTTGTTTACTCTGTTCAGCCAACGACGTAACTTCTCACCTATTGGAAGCAGAGCATGCCGATTCACTGATTACCCCGTTTGACAGGTTATTGGTGAGCATAAAGCAAAATTTTTATTTTTATTTTTTTATGGCTTTCATGGTGTTGATTCTTTGTGTACTATTTCATTGATTTCCTTGCTACGAAAGTGACGATTTCCTGGTCAAAGTAAGACATTAGGTATCGTTGAGTCGGTAAGGTAGAAGAACTATTTCATACATTATCCTGTATCTTACCCTTCTCGGATAAATCATCTGGTCATGGGCCTTTTTTCCCCCTGCTTTAGATGCTTATTTCTGCAACAGTCAGTAGTGTCAGTTTTGGCTAATCACTCAAGTTGAGCTTTCTAAATGAAGTTTATGTTGGAGGTCGGATTTTTTTTCAAAGCCTTAAAGTTCTTCCAGCTTCTTTTTATTAAAAACTTTATCATCCTGGGAAGACTTCGTTTCTTTCATTTTTATACAAAATATGAATTTCAAATTTGCATGTGCAGGTTGTGTTTAGTTATTTCTTTATCATTAGTAATTCATGAATTTGTTGGCAAAGGATTGTTGATTTTTACCGTGTCCTTGTTAGTACCAATTTATTTGTAACTCCAAAACTCTATCAAAAAAAATTGATGGAATCCTTTTCACCATTCATTTTTATCTAAGATTTAAACTCATATTGAATTCATAGCTATTTTAGGCTTTTAGCTGCCAAATGTCACTATTTTGTTGTTTTAACCTTTCTGGTAGATCTCTATTGCAATTTGGGCAATAGCTGGTCACTATCAGTGAAGTTGATCTGCAACAATCATTGCAATAGAGTGCAAAACTTTTATTTTGATAATGGGATCATTATTATGGAGTCTTGCTCTGTCTTTGGCTCAATACAAATTCCATTTATGACTATGGTGGTGATTTTTTTGCTCTAGGTTGATGGGAAACGTGGCAGCCTTGGCTGTTTTTATTTATCTGAGAGCCTCAGTGATATGTATCACACTCCAAAGGAAGATGTGGAACAATACATGTACCATTCAACCCAGGCTCTACCTGCTGCCCTTAATAACTGCTGTGGTGAGTGAAACTACTGCTTTGAATAACTTGAGTGTAAGTATGAAGTTAGAAAACCTATGGTCTCATTTTCCTTTTACTGTAATTGGATTTGACTCATCTGACTTCTTCAACATATGTTCATGTGGAATGTTTCTGTTGACATTTGGACCATGGGAGAGCCACATTACATGGGCCTACAATTGGACTTACAAGGCAAATAGATGGGTGCCCCATTCTTTCTCAAAAGCCATGGCTCATGAATTGGATCCAAACAGTTGCCTTATAAGCCACTCAACACCTCCATATTTTTCTAATGTGGGACTTCTTGTGTGGGTTCCAACACTCCCCCTCACACAAGAGGCCATAATATCGGGCCTCTCGTTAGACCCTTCCCCATATCCCATAACATGGCTCCGATACCATGTTCACATTTTAGATTGTGGGGAGCCTATGTTACATGGGCTTGTCATTGGGCTTACAAGGCAAATAGATGGGTGGCCCATTCTTTCTCAAAAGCCATGGCTCGTGAGTTGGGTACAAATAGTTGCCTTATAAGTGACTCAACACCTCCATATTTTCCCAATGTGGGACTTGTGTGTGTTCCAATAGTTTATGCTTATCACTTGCTAACGTTTCTACTTATAACGTAGTTACAATGATTTGTTTTAACTTCCATCGTAGGTGGACCTATAAATTTGTATAATGACCAGAGTATGTGCTTCCATTTTGGAATGACTGCTAATGGGGCTAAAGATCAATGCATAAATCACGAAGGCTTTGCTACTTTCCTTGGTCTGCTTGAATCTATTCCTTTCCAAGATACTGGTTCAAATCATGGATCAAGTGAGCATGCTACGCCTGACCTGAGGTGCATTTCTTTTCTTTGATTGCTTCTGACATGAAAACCTTTATTTGAAGGAAATTATCCTTTTATAATTGTCTCAATCTTAGTGACCATTAATTGTTTGGTTTACAAAAAAAAGAGATTTGAACTTCAGTGGCAATCTTAGTACACTAGTATGCTACCTCATATTGTCAGACCTTATCTCACTGGTCTCTTCTCTTCCCATTGTTTATTTTGCTGTGGAGTGTCATGGGTCATTTGCATTCAATATAGTTCTCCATTTATTTTGACCCGGACCCCCCCTTCTGTTTATAGTAATCTAAAGTGAACTTCTTTCTGCGGTTCCGTAGACTCTTGCATGACTTCTAAATATTGGGATGCTTCCTGAGAAAGTTATTTAACCATTTTATGCAAATCTAGGAGCTTGAATAATTTTGCCATGGTAGGTGACTGCTTTCTCAATTGATTGAGTCAGTCTCATCTTGCAGCCAACACACAGTAAATAGGTGACATTTTCATTAAAAAATATGATTTGTAGCTGAGTGATCCTGAAAAAGGAATATATATGGTGTCCTCCATTTTTTGAGCGGCAAAAGACAATGAATCGTGTTAATAAGGGCACCAAGATTATGTTACGAGAATACAGTCCTGTTGTTTGCAGGAAATTAACTCTCACCATAACAGGCAGCATATTTCATTGGACTCCTTGCATGTTTTTTTCTAAACAGAGTTACGAGAAACAAAATATGTTTTGAATTTTTTGAAAGATATCATTCTATGAACACGACATCTTTTCAAGTTAATGTATTCTACATGGAACGCTGCTAAGTTGCTAATGATTTCTGCTAAATATGTGTATAAAACTAGATGTTCTTTGCAAAGGCATACTTTAGCATGGGCTATGCCATTGTTATGGCGAGTTAGTTTGCTCTTATGGGTTGCTATTATGTTTTTATATTTTAAGTAACAACAGGCCAGTAAGAAATATAATTCCTTAGCTTCATGAGTTGGAGGCAAATCGTAAGTGACTAGTTTGTTCATTGTTGTGACACTTTCATGCTTATACTTGATTCTACATCGTGGTTTCTTGTAAGAGAAACCTGAAAATGCTTAGTGCCATGTCTTCTTTAGGTACTTGCTAAAGAAAAGGTTTGGTCGTGGATCATATGGTGAAGTTTGGTTGGCTTTTCATTGGAATTGCCATCAAGGACACAATATCTCAAGCTGGTGCATGAAGACTGGAAACACATCATCTGATGAAAATTCAAATCATAGCTCGACCCGCAATTGTGGTGATGGCTTTCCTAATGACAACTTGTTCATTTTGAAGCGCATACTGGTAATCTATTTCGTTGTTGCTAATGGTTCTATTTATATTTGTTGCAATGTGGTTCTATTTATGTTATCTTTCTCTACCAGTATAAACTCTTTGTATCCTAAGCTGTATTTGGCGAAGGTGTTGCTTTACTGGATTTCAGCATTCTTCTATCAAAATATAACTGAGAAAAGTTAAAGTCTTTGATGGGGTGCTGAAATTTCATGATAAGATAAATTAAGTTAAACTAACTATTTAACTGTAAGATTTTTTATTTTCTACAACTTGTTGGAAATGCTCTCTTTACATGCAATCCTAGTAAATCCTGTTGATTTCTTAGAGCAATTACTCAATTTGTTTGGACAGTAGATGCCACCTGAATCCTGATGCTTGGTTTGGTGATTGGGTTTCTTACATGTCCAGTCCATACAACTTTTTTAAGTTTTTGTATACCATTTTAGGGTGCCTAAGGTGCCAAAATTTGATATTTTTTCCTTCTTTATTTGTCCCGCACGAGGACTATAAACTATTAACCTATTATTATCTTTATTGTTTCATCAATGGGTATATTTCTCATATCCTGCATGCACACACACAGAGGCACTAGAATAGTAAGGCAACGTTACAGTCGTAGATCCTTCAGTATTTCCAACAAGAATTTGTTTACCTGAATTCCTGTCTGCCACTTCTAAGTGCATCCAGTTTCTACATCTCTGAATCCTTATTTAGATAAGTTATTTTATACATGCCGTTGCAGTTCTGTTTATCTTAAAGGCAAATTCGTGACAGGTAAATACTTACCTCCTTATGCACACACCCACATCGAAACGTAATACCTGTGGTTTTGGATATGATGTTTCACTGATAATATCCTGTCTTTGTGTTCCATCATTTAATCATAATTAATTAATCAGTAAATGAACAGTTCAGACTTGGAGAATCCACCTACTTTTATTTTCTTTCTGGATTCATGTAGCCAACCCTAGACTATATTGGGAATTTGGGATATAAGTTTGATAAAGATGAATAGAACAACTCAAATAAAATATAAAAATTGCTAGATTCATGCATTTATCCCTGGTTTTAGGTCTGTACAAAGGATAAGTGATTTCTTTGAAGATTCAGAAATCTCATTGTGACTTGTTTGATGTTAGCTGGCTTAGAAAGTTTTATTTGAATAAAAGGTGGCATAAAAAGCTGACAGAATCTTTATGCACACTTCTGTGTCCTTGGAGTTACATAATTGACCTACAACTAAATAAATCTAAGGAGCGAAATGTCAGATATGGCAAGGATGAAGTATAATAGCGTAAAGTAAAATAATTGAATCTATGGCATAGAAGGAATGAGTTTATGTTTTTCCTTCTTAGCCCATGGTTCAATCGATGCTGCTGATCTAGTATGAATTAGAGATGATTTAAGGGTATTTATTTTGGTTCATTAAATCATCAGTTTCTTGCTGTTTTAAGCTTTTCCTTTCAATTGAATAAGCCTACGGGATTTCAGTTTCTTCAGGGATTTTATTGTTTTTCCTTGTTTCATGTTGTTTGCTTGGATACATGCCAAGGGTTAGAAGCTAGCTGCTTTTGCGTATAGCAATACCTTGTGCTGAGTTCTTGAAGTCAGTTTCACTTAAAGAGAGAACTTTTATTAATAGGTGGAAAGAGGAGCTGCAGTTTACTTAAGTGGCCTTCGGGAGAAGCATTTTGGTGAAGTTTTTTTGAATGCCTCGAAATGGCTTGGAGATTTTCTATCTAATCGAATGTCAATGACGTTACAGAAAGAATCAACACCCGATTTGCATGACCTATTTGTAATGAATGACTCAGTTGTTCATGAATTGGGATATCCTTGGAACTCTGAAAATGGATTTAGAAAGAAGTTTAAGCAGCACAAGGCTGCTTATGAAGAAGGTTTGGATCATATAGCTAGATACGTAGAGTCATTTGAATCGCGTTCAAATGAGATATGGCTCGTGTTTCGTCATGAAGGCATCTCAATGTCAAAGCTCATGTACACTGTGGAAAGTAATGCTGATGAAGAAAGCGCAGAGGATATAAAACGCGTACAAGTATTGCGTCCTTCGAAATGGTGGCATTGGCTGAAGACCACAAATGCAGGAAAAGAGCAAATGCGTAGTATTATATGGCAATTGGTACGTCTGCATATAAATTTTAGATTGTGTAAACATGCTCATGAAAATTTAGTGACATGCCTGTTTTTTGTATAGCAATTTAAAATGTAATGTTGCTTGGCTTGCTTGGATGAATGCGACCTGATTTTTCAATAATTTGTTGTTAGAAGACGTATGGCTTTTTAGGAGTTGAAACACACTTTATTGAAGGGAGATTTATGTTTTTGCTGCAAAGTGTACTGTTGCTATTCTTTCAGAGCTTTATTTCATTTTTGACATAAAGTTGGGTCAAGTTAATGGTTAACAACTCCCGTGCACAAGACTCCTGTAGTATTTAAAACAATTAGGTTTATTAATAGTTATTGCCTAGAGTGAGAATTGTGCTTCTACATTGAATTTTCGAACATAACTATTCCAAATCTGTTCTACATATTAATTTTAGTTATTGATGTAAGTTTATAGGTTAGAAATAAAATGCATATGTTGAAGAAGGTTTTACATGCTTGCTTTTGGCTAAATCTGTGTCAAAATATGTGGCTTGCTTTATCTTTTGCTTTCTTCTCTCTACTGAGAGCACAATCATTTCTCTTGTACTTTCTTTCTCTTCCTTTCACAGTTGATGGCACTCAAGTCTTGTCATGAACGCAATATAACTCATAGGGATATTAAACCTGGTGAGTGATAGGCCTATTATTACTAAAAGATATGAAAAAAGGGGGAAGCGTGGTAGTGTTAGTTCAGTAATATAATTGATATCCATTAGATACACTTCCTGTTTTCTCTGTTTTCGCTATCAAATATACTGGTATCTATCAGTGAGTTTCCCAATCCCTTGATGTATGTCAGTGCTAGTTATCATCTAAAATGATTATGAAAGTAAAATCTACATTGACGACAATATTGGCTGATTTGCTGGCATTGGTTCTTGTGTTTTCTTGTATCATGTTGTCTTATATAAACTGGTGTGCTGATTTTTCCATGTCAAGGATGAGGTTCTGCGATTATTAATGAGAACAACCTTGTCAAACTACTGCTTAACTATTCATCATCATCTGAGCTTTTATCCCAAAAGTTTTGGAGTCAGCTACGAGTCTGAGAAATCAATGAGAATCCAGTCATCCACTACTTGAGTTCTCCTCCGCCATTCATTTTTTTCTTTTATCTAGGATGATACTCTTAGCAACTTCTATTGAATCCATATCCTTTGGTATTACTTAAAGCCATGTCTTTTTAGGTATTTCTCTTTGCATCTTACTCTCTCTTATACAAATTTTCTCAATTCTTCTCACCGCCGCACCGCTTTCTCTACGTTGTACATGCTTAAACCATCTTAAACGTTTTCCCACAACTCCGCCTACGCTTGCAACTTGTCCCAAGCTCGAATAAAGGAGGAGGGTTGCGGTAGGTCAACTGCCAATGTAAAACTTTGTCTAACCTATGAAACACTATTCAAACTGTCAGAATGAGTACTATTGCTGAGGTATTCATAATTTTTTTGTACACACATTTTGCTTGTCCTTTTGCTGCTTATTAAAAAATTTTGAAAATTTCTATGGGACTTTTGGGCACAATATCTAATCCTATATTTTTTTGCGGCCACTTTGATATTCTGTCTCTCTAAAATTTTCGTCTTTTATTAATGCTCGAGATTTGGGGAGTGTGTGTTTGTGGTTATGTTTACTAAGAATGCTTGTATTCTTGCTGCAAGAAAATATGGTGATATGCTTTGAAGATCAGGAGACTGGAATGTGCTTGAAGGGATTTCCAAGTGGAAATGAGACCTATACCACCAAAATGTATTGCATAGTATATCTTTCTATCACTTTATTGGAGTTAACATGCTTTCATGTTCTTGTAGCTTTTGTAACACAATTAATATGACGGCTATGGTGGCATACTGTATACATGTGACACTTAAAGCTGAGGTTCTTGTGTTACCAAGTAATATTTTATTGAAAAATTTCTGGTGCAACTCATTAAATCGTTCATGCCATTTGTCTTATTTCTCTTGAACACTGCTCTTTTTCAGTAGCAAAAAGTTGGCAATGGTACGTTGTTTTTGCTTTATATTTCAATAACTCAATAATCCATTTTAACATGTTATATGTCCTCTGAATTATTTACGTTCTTATGACTCAAATTTAACATGGTGTGCCTGCACTCGGCTTTTCCTCTTTTTTTTAAAGGATGTTGGGTGGGGTGGGGTGGGGGGGGGGGGCATTTATATTCCCCTATGATGTAAACTATTAATTGGAAAAAGGAAAAGAAAATTTGTTGATGCATGTTTTCTTAAATTTGACTTTATGCATTCTTGTTCTGATAAGCAAGTGTATAAGTGAACATGTTGTTTCTTTTCATCTTAATAAATAGAATAATAGATTTTGATTTAATTTTTATCAATTGCTTAGGCGCATTATTGACTTTGGTAGTGCAATAGATGAGTTCACAATGCGGCATTTGTATGGATCCAGTGGACCCTCGAGGTATCTTTTCTCTCTGTTGGAGCTTTTCTCTTTTAACTTATT
Organism: Tripterygium wilfordii; assembly: GCF_013401445.1. Lineage (NCBI taxonomy): Eukaryota > Viridiplantae > Streptophyta > Magnoliopsida > Celastrales > Celastraceae > Tripterygium > Tripterygium wilfordii. Next base: position 428,519 of record NC_052243.1, on the reverse strand, counting down.
CATTTACTAATGTCTCATTTTGTTTGTTCCTGAAGCATTTATGTCTATTTTCATTTTGATCAGAGCTGAACAAACTTATGAGTATAGCCCTCCCGAAGCATTTCTTAATGCTAGTTGGTACCAAGGGCCGGCAAGCAGGACTTCAAAGTGAGTCGGTTTCACCCCAAATCAGCTTTGAACGCTAGTATTTTCAATATCTTTTGGAATATATGTGTTCTTTTTTCATGCTAAATTTAAGTGTTGTTTGCTAAATCCTATTTTGGCAACACTCTTTTGACAGGTATGATATGTGGAGTGTTGGCGTTGTGATGTTAGAGTTAATTTTAGGATCACCAAATGTTTTTCAGATTAGTGCTTTGACACAATCTCTTTTAGACCAGCATATTGGGGGTTGGAAAGAAGAGTTAAAGGAGCTTGCATACAGGTGAATTCTTTTCCTGGTGACGGATCTGCTCTTTTACCTATGATACTCAAATTCTTTCAGTAGTTGGACCAAATTTTGAACAGCTTTCTTTGGATGTTCTGAACCTGTGATTCCATTGCCCTGAAGACTGAGTTATCATGGGAAACTTTCTAGTTATTATGATAATATGGTCTGGGGAATTTTTTTTTGAAATGATGTGGTGCTTTTGGTGTAAGTCCTGTTTAAGCTTCCACCTAGAGGAGTGAAATCCTAGGCATGGGCCTAGATGGATCATGGTTCATTTTTTGTATTTTCCAATATGGTGACCTAGATGGTTTTGCAGGCCATATTTGGAAGTTTTGCGTCATGGAAGCAAGTTTATGTGTGAGATCTTGCTTTCCTTATTTCGAGAGCCGAGATGTTTTAAGTTTTGAACCTTATTTATCAAGTCTGAAGATGCTGTTTGATCATATTATAAGGGCCATGTAAGAATCTTTGCGGCGAGTTTGATGGCAACTTCACAAATCTCTTTAGCACCTTTCAGCTTATTTATTATTATCAAGCTTACTTGAATGTTTTAAAAACTATGAAAATCATTGCTTTTTAGTGTGAGATCCAGGCTCGATTCTGTCGAATCATTTTCCATATACCCCATTGTACTTGGTGTGTACCATTTCTTGTTTTTCCAGAATTTCATTAGTAAGAATTTCCTACTTGCTTGAAGGAGAATGTTTTCTATGCATGTTCAGCTTTAATGCTGATGATTGTTCATATTTGTGGTGCCAGACTTAGGTCATTCATGGAATTATGTATTCTAATACCGGGAAGTTCCTCGAAACATCATCGAGTGACGAATGATGTAAGTTTACTACTTGGTACCGCAAATTCCTCTGGCATCACATGCACAAAAAGTACAGTTCATATTATGCAAATCTTTTTTACCCGTTAGTTACAAGGTTCTCAGAGAAACGTAAGTATTTTAATGGTTTGGAGATGACTTGTGATTTAATTTTTAGGCAGTTGTGTGCTGTGTTTTATTTTTTTCCTTCAAAAATGTAGTTCTTCTTTGTTATATAAACTTGACTATGTTTGAAGGAGCAGTATCTAGTGCTCACTGGAAAAAGCTTCCATCCTAAGAGACTTGTATTATGAATCTCCTTGAGCCTTTTGTGTTTGCATAGTGATTGTCGATATAAATGATCCATTCAGATGAGGTCCTTATTTCACTATTTTTTAAATGATACAGTCTTAGTAAATAAGACTATTCAAAATTGGATAAATGAATACATGTTCTATAATTTTTTTGGCTTTTTAGACCAAGTAAGCCAAGACAATATATGGAGTGTATAATTTACTGGAGGTAGGAGAATAACGATTTGATTAAGATAAATGTTAAGGTTGCCCTTAGAGGAAGTTTTTTTAGGTACCTTTGGCAATATTCAAAGTAATAGTTTGATTGAAGAGACTATTATATTTATGAATTAGAGGTGATTGGATCGAAGGGAGTGTGTATTTTTATGTATGATTGAATGGAACATTTGAATCCAAAAGGCAAATCTTATGGGTCTCTGCCATGCTTCATGGTATGAATAGAAACTTTGAAAGATAACATGTTAAAGAATAACTGCAGGGAAACAAAGCTTAACGAAGATAGCTAAAGAAATGAGAACATTTATTCAATTTGAAATAACTTTAATTGAAAATAATATGAGAAATCTTTTCAGATGGTAGGGCATATTACATGGGGATGCAACTGTTCTGGTTAAGAAAGGAGAAAAATGTCCTGGGTAGATTTCAATAAGACTAGATGGCGGAAGTAATATTGAAGAACATTATTGCCGTTTAAAAGAAAAAACAACGTGAAGAATATTGATTGAAAAAGATAAGATTGGAGAAGAGGATGGCCTTGGTTGGGATGTAGTAAATGAGAAATCACAGGTTGAAATCAAAGTAATCTCCACCTTATACTCATCTAGTTAACTCTCAACATTTGGCATCACTTAGTAGTTAGTACCCTTAATATCTGGTATTAATACTTGTTGAGTTGTTATGGACCGGATGACTTTGATTAGAGCTTAGAAGTGGACAATGTGCCTTTTCATTTGTCCTGGTTTTTTGGATAATGAGGTTGGGAAGCTTATAATTTTATGCTTAGAATAATAGTGACGCATTTTTTCACCAAAGCATTTTGTTTTGTTATTTTTACATATATCAAGAAATAGAAAATATCCAGCGAATGCCTGAGATGTATATCCAACTTTTGTCTCAGTTTTGAGGTTGATGTCATGGAACACACACACGTGAGAAAGTTTTTATCCAAGCATATATTTTCGATTTATCATGTATATGTAGCCGTCCTTGCATTTGTACTACTAAAATATTTGATTTCTTTGATCAAGGGTGGAGTTTCACCTGCTTCCTGGAAATGCTCAGAAGAATTTTTCTCCAATCAAATACAGACTAAAGACCCTCTCGGACTGGGGCTAGTTTTCTTCCTGCATTCTCCTGAGATTTTTTGCTTATTCTGTGATTCTTCCTTTAAGCTATTAGCTTGACCAGTGATCATACAATGCATGCAGGTTTCCAGATGTTTGGGCTTTGCGATTGGTGCGTCAACTCTTACGCTGGGACCCAGTAAGTTTTTATTTTATGTAATATTCTGGGTAAATGCTAGATGATCTCTTATATATCTTCCATAAGGAGCTACCTCCATATTATATCAAACATCTTTGTTTTCTCGCCTATTCTCCTCGTGTTACAGAAAATTACAACATTCTGTTTGTACTAATCATTTTGTGAACATGCAATCTCCTAAGAGTCCAATATTCAATGCTATTAAACATCGTGTGATTTTAAATTTGTTGCTGCACGTTAATATGTTTAACTCTGGATTCCACGTATATCATTAATAAAGTGAATTCAAGCTCTTTTTCTTAGAATGAAATATGTAGTGCTACCGACTATCCCGAGTCAAATTTTTTGGCTTCAAGATGTGTCTTGACTTGCAGGAGGATCGGTTAAGCATTGACGATGCTTTGCAGCACCCTTATTTTCACCCTCCTCCTATAAGATGATTTAACACGAAGGTTCAAACTCAACCAGTTTTGACACTTTTTCCTGCCCTCCTAAAGGTAATGTTTTTCGGTGTTCCCTTAAAGTAGCCAAATATGCAGGGCAGACTCTAATATTGATTAAAAAGATTTCCGTTTTCTTTTCTTTCGAATTTTAATGCAGGATCGATTTTGGATCTTGAAGCTTTGAATAATCTCGACCAAGTTCTAACTGGGAATAAATCACTCAGTAAGTCTTCTACCTGACAGGCCCCCTCTGTTATTGCTAAATATATACAGATATGGAAAAGGGGGCATTGAACCGGATTGAGCATTGAACTATGAGCAATTTTCACATATATTTCTGGAAGGACTGTTTGATAGTCGAAAAAGCATCCTCATTAGTGTTGGATAACTGTTTAGCCATTGATCCTAAGAGACTTGGGCGAGAGAACTAGGTTTGGTGATTGAGGAGATGATAGCAAAGAGGTCAGTGAGAATTGATGTTACAGTACAGAGGGATGGCTTAACAGCAGATGATCAGTTTAGGCCCATTGAAATTAGGCTACTTTAGACCTAGTGACAGGGAAAGTTGAGTATAGGCCCATTTTAAGTTGGCTACTTTTCGCTCATAAGAATTGGGCAATTATGCTCAGTGAAATTGAGCTAAGACTCATCAAAAGTAGGCTAGTATCGGCCATTGAGATTGGGATAGCTTAAGCCTATCAAAATTGGTCAAGTCCAAGCTAATCAAAACAGAGCCGGTTAAACTTACAGCCCACGAAATTGGTTAGCCAAGTTTAGGCCCATCATATGGTAAACTCCGGCTTATTAATGTGGCTTGAAAACTTTCAAAAAGATGCTTCCATATGTTAGAGCATCCACAGTGATGCACCAAATATCCAGCACTTCAAAATCATTCTCTCTCTTCTCATCTATCTTACGTGGCATAATTTAATTGGATGAGTGAATCCCACAATATACATTATTCATCAACACTCCATACATTCCAACACTTCATACTCACTTTCTCTATTTTCTCTCTCTTCCTTTTTATCATCTCTCTCTTCTTTTTCATATCTCTCTCTTCTTTTCATCTTCTCTTTCTTCCTTTTTATCATCTCTCTCTTCCTTTTCATCACCTCTCTCTTCACTATTCATCAACTATATACATACTCCAACTCTCAAGTATCCTTTTTCCACAACTAAATTTTCAAGTGTAATTTTTCACCCATTGTGTGTATGTAGCACTATATTTATCAAAAAAGTAACATTTCAAGTACTTGAAATACACTCCATTATACCCATTGTGAACATCTAGCACTTAACTTATCAAGAAAGTATCATCTCAAGTACTTCAAATTCTTCCCATTGTGGATGCTCTTAGCTTTCCGACCAACAAATCAGTCTTAAACCCACTAAAGTTCTGTCCTGATGGTATTAATCTATTTTCCCTCATTTTATTGTAGCCTGGACACCGAAGACCGTTTAACCAGCATGGGCTTCACCAAAAACAATATGCTTACCTTGTATATTTTGGTGCAGATCTAAAAAGAGATCTCGAACACTGCCATCTTTCACAGTAACAGCACAATACCTATGCTGATCATTGTACAAGTACAAAAACGGATAACAAAAACCAGGAAACAGAAGCATGATCAATAGGCCTATTATATTCTGTGGCCTTCTCCAAAAGCAATATCATGATCCTAGTATCAAATTTTAGTATTCAGATATTATCTTGCAGGAAGGATCAAAAGGAATTAATGCGGCAATAGGACAAGGTAAGAGAAGCTCCAATTATTAAAGGAGATTAAAGATCCACTTATGAGAGGATAATCTCCACTAGCTTGTGTGGTAATTAAAAAAGCTGCTTCAAAAATCCTTTGTTTATTAACCCTATGAAATTCTGAAGTTCCATAGAAAAATACCTTTGTTTATTAACGCTGTGGAGTTCTGAAGTCCTATAGAAGCATAATCGTAAATTCCGATGATCTTGTAATGTTTTTTAAACCTTTGCTAGTGGAAGTTATCCTCAAATTCTAGAGATCGATAAACTCCTGCAGCAATTGCAACAGGGGCAGCAGCAGTATCGAAAGAAACCACCTGTGGTTCATTGGATATCAGAACAATTCATTAGGAACAAATTAATCACTGAAAAAAGAAAAGAATGCATCATATTTACCCCACTGAACTCCAGTAAGAGTAACATGCAAGACTTTAAGCAGAGGAAGGTAAGAGTGTAAAGAGGGCTCCCAAATCTAGCTTCTTCACCACCTGAAAAAACGGAAAAACAAGGTAATCAAACAACAAAAAATACAGTCGTAATAAAATTATTAGGAAACCAAATAGCACTCGCATCACGGCGATTGCCTATTTGAGTATCTGACATTGTTAAGCAAAGAGACAAGACTGCAAGCAAGATAAGAAGCAATTGGACAAAAACCACCAGGAAAACTGAATCTGCGTTGCAGGGTTTTGCTGCATTTGTCCTTTAGTGTGTGGATTGCATGCATGTAGATTAGCTCTACAATTGGCTCAAATTATGAAAACTACATTGTATCTGCTAGTAAGAGTAGTACTATCATAAAATTATAAGCAGCAAGTGTAACGATCATGGTAGGGGAAAAAATAGAGTGAGCTTGCGCCAAAATACTTGAACCAGACAGAAACAAACTTGTCCAAATCAATCGAATCTAAAGCAAATAAATACTACTGTTTATTTCCCTTACATGCCATAGGCATCAGCCCTGAACGTATAGGAATCAATATACTAGGAATAAAGACCCAGAACAGTATTTGCAACAGAGACCAAATTTTAACTTCTACCCAGTTTACTAGTAATGCGGCAAAAGTTGTAGTTGAGAGAACACATATGTTCATTTCCACATGTATAAGATGAAAACTGCTATCAGTGGCTAAATCCATTATTGTCCAAGTGTGCAGGTCATGAGCCTTGCATATTATTAGGAGCTTGCCCAAGACTCAAGATAAGTGGTATGTTTTAGTGAAAGAACTGATGTTCAGGTCAATCAAAGCCCATTTGTGCTATCCTGTTTTGATATTCCCACTGCTTGTTTGATCAGGAGAAAAAAAATAACAGTACCATCGTCATTATTATTTGACAGTAACAAAAGAGCACATGAAGCACACACTTTGAGAGCTCAGGTACTATATTTTAGTGACTGACGAAGTTGAATGAACAATGATACAAACAAAACTATTGATGCTGCATGAAAATGATTATGTACAAATGGGATAAATATGTAATCATTCCGTGCATATCAAGCTGTGAACTGAACAGATGTACAATAGTATAGCATGGTGCATGAAAGGACCCTGAACGAAAATGGGCCCTTGAAACCTTTAATCATAATAGTCCAATTATTATAGGCCCACGTCTTATAAAGTGTTAGGTACTTAGGTCTTCATTATAAAAAAAAAAAGAAAAAAGAAAGGGAAAAGCAAGAGAGGGGCAGCAGAGAAAGAGGAGGGAAGAATAGTGCTCTTTGAGAGGAAAGCAATCTTAGGCTTTAATTCATCTTTGCCCAAGCAAAAAGGGTAAGTAGACGGATCCCCTTGTGTTTTAAAAGAAAAGGAAATTTAAACGAATATGGTTTGATGAGGAGTTTGAAAAGAATAGTTGATGGGTTTTTGGTTGAATGATTTCAAATGTTTTCTTTGATGATTGCAATTGATAGTTTGGTGAATCAGATATTGATGGAATTGAATTTTTACTATATGCTCGATTTGTAGCGAGTGATAGATTGATTTTAGGTGTACTTGTACATTGAGTAGTCTTTAATTAATTTCAATCTAGTTGGGTTTCAATGAAGATTGGGGATATGTCAACATAGTTAATAATTCAAGTTTTTATTTAGTTTTTTGTGTTATAGTATATACGATAGGTACTTTACCTTCTTAATGTTTTTGAAATCAATTAAAGTAACTTAATGATTTTTGTGTTAACGTTGGGAATTGGTGATTCAAAAAAAATAAAAAAAAAATAAACTTATGCGGATAGAGGTGGTGAATGGCTAAACATATGATTCTTATACAATGCAGTGGGGAAAGCAAGTTAATCTGAGTATTTGATTGGTTGTGCTAGTAACTTGGGGATCAAAATTGATGACATTCTTGCTTTACTTGTTTTAACTTAACCTGGTCCTTCGTAGCATTATATTCATCATGGTTAAAACACAGTCATACCTCTTCAGATCAATATAATTGTTGTTTCTTTTGTTTAGTCAATTGATAGTGGATTCTAGCGTGTACTGTTTATGTCTCTATTGGTTTGTGAGAATTGACTCGTTACTCAGGGGGCTAAACTGAGTGCACTGACCTGTTACTCAGGGGACTAAACTGAGTGCATTGACCCGTTCCTCATGGGGTTAACTAAGGGTACTGTGACTGAGATTACTGTGTAACTGTAACAAGGAATGTACATGGTCATGGAGGATAAAGTTTTGGTGTAGTAGAATGTTCATAATTTTATTGTTTTCAAATGTTTTTTTTTTATTTATGATTTGTCTACTTACGGGCTCGCAGCTCATAGTTTTTGTTTTCATTGTTTTCAGAGAAATATGCTTGAGCATGGGGTGCATGGTGAGGGAGATCGAAGTCAATTCTTTTTTTTTATTATTATTTTTTTGTGTCAAGAACTTAGTTGATTTTATTTTATGTTTCTCTTTCTAAGGAGTTGTTGAAATAGATGAATTGAATAAGTGTCCAAATATTCACAGATTGCAATTGTTTTAAGTTTATCTAATAGAGTTCTTTTCAATTTTCGTATAGTGAGTATTGTGTTAATTTCATTAGAACATTTTGAGTTTAGGTTAAGAGATATTTGTTAACCTTGCGTGCACTTGTGATTACCCCTAAGCGAGTGGCGTTGTTATGTCTTTGACCTTCGGGTTGGGGGCGTGATAGTGTACGCATTACTCTAATAACCAATAAACTGAATGGATATCATAGCAAATGTCCTTAACATCACACAGAGAGAGAGAGAACAGGTGTACCACGGGATGCCATGGCTTTTGTCTCTTCCATGAACTGTGCAAATGAAACCTTAAAAAAGGGAAACAAAAGGGTATCAGAACACACAGATAAGAAATAAGAGCATATTATATGGTGCATGAAGACATAAATTCATTGCCTCCAGAATTTGAACTTATTTATCCATACATCTCCTGATATTATTTCTTGGCTTCTTCCATCACATGGTGGGATGTTGAAATCATGAAATGTCTAAAATCACTAATCTCAAAAGGATGATTAATCGATGATCCTCTGTCATCATCTCAACAATGATGATCCTTCATCAGTTCTCTAGCTAAATAATAATGCCGCGAGAGAACCTGATTTTTTTTCGTGTTACTAAAAATACACATCTAAGAAAATAAAATTAATTATTCATTAGCTAGGCATGTGTCAATTTTAGATGGAAGCACAATATCACATTACTGAAAAACCATGATTTAAGAGTCTAGATCTATCCCAACAGGTATAAACTCTTTACGACTATTTTCATTTTTCAGTGGGAGACATTGATTTGGGTGTCTGCTCAGACACTCCTCCTCACATATAAATCTTTTAAATCTCCATTCCGATTGTCACATCAAATCTTGCTTAGATGTGTTCATCCACTTATCATGTTCATTTACGTGTTCAGCGATGATGATAGACTTGTCATGATCGTATACTCAGATATGAGAGGCCTCAAAATTATTTTCTTTTTTAATAAATGGATCTCAAATACACCCTTGTAACTTGTTCCGATACCACTGATGGAATAGAAGCTCACAGAATGACAATTAAGCTTAAACCACAACTCAATTTGATTCACTCAAAGGAGAATTTTCTTACAGGAATCTTGACGGAAAACTTACAAGAGTTGCTGAAACATTGAGACAGAAAAAAACACACACACAATTTAATGTTTAAAGCAATACAGATATAGAATCACTGGGGGCAATTCAGAATATTATGGAAGAAAAATACAAAAGAAAATGGAAACATTGGAGAACGATATATCAGAGTGGAATCACCTCACTGATCTTTTGTGGCACCTTCTTAAAAGTGACCCAAATGAGATCTAAATACAGTGGAAACTGTGCCATGGCAAAGAACGTCACAGGCAGACATGTGACGGCATACACTGGGAGGGCTGCATGCTTGAGCTCATCTCTTAGGATGAAGAAGTGCCCAGCACAGAAGCATATCAGAATGGAAGCAATGGATACAAACAGCGATGTTAAACCAAACAAAAGCTTTATTGGCAAATCTCTTCCAAAATCTTTCGGTTGGCGCCGAGATGTTAATATTGCAAGGAACATGACTACAGACGTGACCGAGAAGCAAAGGGCCACAAGAGAGGAAACAGCAAACAATTTGAAAGCTGGCTGCCTTTCAAGGACTGGCGTGCCGTTTGCGTCCTTGATGCCACCAGGGACAGTGGCCGAGGTGGCAAAGGCAACGGTGGCTACGAGTGCAGCCACGACAGAGCATGACTGAGAAGTATTGTTTAGCCACTCACCCCCATCTTTTACAAGGTCTTTGTGTGTTTTAGTGAAAATGTCTTCAGGAGTCTTCCCATACTTGTTGCAGCGATCCACGACGTGCAGAATAATTTTGGAGCACGTAACTTAATATAACGTAATGGTACCGTAAGAAATTAAATGAATTGGGACATATTACAATTTTTCGGGAAAAAAGGGCTGATGCTCATGTGCAGTGAAAGTGAAAGTTTTTCTTACTTGCATAAAGCCAAAGGTGCCAGCAAGATTACGTAAAGATTCTCTGTCTTTATATAGAGTACTAGTGCTTGTGAGAATTAATGGTCCTTGAGATAATTGACTATTGACTAACATTATGAGGGATTCTGTTGAGTTTTTACCAGGTCAAACATTAATATATAACTTTCAACGAAATAATTAAATGCTGAAATTAAAGAAGTCACAATTAATTACGTACCTCATACCACTTGACTTCCCATTGCATTTGTAAAGCGGCGCCTGGAATATGCCAAGGCTTGCGTTCTCCTAGCCTTGCGGCAAGATGCAATGCACTATTCCCTTCTTTATCCACTGATCCTAACACATTGGCCTTCATCAAGATATTACTTTTGAGAAGGAGCCTATAAACATCAGGTTGTCTGTTCTCTACAGCCAATAGCGCTATATTTTTCCTATCTGTATCCACGTCATGGATCGCCACTGGAACCTTTTTCAGGATTTTATCCACTATTTCAGTGATGCCATTTTTTGCTGCAACCAATATAGGTGTTTCCGTTACCATGTCATCAGTTTTGTTCGTTTCTTTGCCTGCCATTAACAAAATTTTGAACTTTTAGGCAATTAAATTCTTCAACCATGTGAAATCCATGAGTTCCTTTTTCTTTCAATGATTAATATATCATGCCAAAATTACAAGAAGCTAGTTTACTTCTTTTAATTTTTTCCCTTACCGTCTCCTCTTTCATCGTCACCAGTAGTACTCTTTCCATTACTTGTGTTCTGTTTTGCAGTTGATGGACTTTCTTGCATGCAAACTTCATGATCCGGTGGTACTTCAGAGACATAAGGCGTTGTCTCATCATTTGACTCGGGCTCGGGATGCCTTCCGCTGGACAAATACGTATCAAGGTCTGCATCTTCTAGGAGTTGATCCAAGACCTGAACAGACCGTATGTGCTTCTCTTTCTTCTCACTCATGTTTCTTATTATATTGGTCGATCCTTAATTTGTTAGAACCATAACTACTTTAGAACATATACTCGAGTCTCGATATATACCTAGCTAGCTAGCTCGGTTGTGCGTGCGTGTGTGCGCGCTTGTGTATGAATGCATCTGCACAGTTACCTTTAATTAGCGGCACACGTAAGAAGATTCCAAGTGTATTTAAAAATGCCTTGTATACTTGCTTCACAAGCAAACATTGGGTCCCTTGACCAAAGCAGCCGGTTGATTGTTGTCCTGCATACATACATACATACATATATATATATATATATATATATATATATATATATATATATATATATATATATGAGAATTTATCAGAGCTGATGGCATTGCCTTTACAATCGAATGAAATCTTAAAATACTTGATGTTCCTTACCTTTCTGACTCTCTATATCTATTTTTTTTCCTTCTCGTTGCTCCATTCCATTTCCCGGAATTACTGTTATTCAAGTAAGTTACAGCATTCAATAGCACATCAGATGAAACAAATATATTATTAGAAATTTCAACTAATTAGTTTTATAACCCTTTGCTTTTGGCAATTTCATCTAGTTCTTAAGATACTTGGTTTGATCCATTGAAATCCCGATCGATGAAGCTGGATGTGGAAGTCGTGAGATTTCATCATATACTAGTTTCTCCTCTTATTTGGAGCATACATGTGACAGTGAAGGTTTTCCAAGATTTTGGCTTCCTAATTTGTCTGTTACGCGCGTTTCTTTTTTTTTACTAACCAACTTTACTTGTGGGAGCTTTTCTTTTTTGATGCATCTTGTTTCCATCGTTTGTTGCATTGAGTTTTACTTCACACCAAAAAATATGCCCGAATCAAGTTTTGTTTGGTGTTCGAGGAACTTCAACCCAACATATATGCTCTTTGGACAACTGAGAGGGTGCAAACCTCGAGCCATCAAAGTCCATGTGAGTAGAGGTTGGAAGTGGGACAAGTTAATGAAACCAGGATTCCACAAAGAAATATCTCAATTGGTTTAAACTCCCAACCTCAGGTATCATGATACTCCCTAAGTTCGGATAGATAGCCAACTAAGTTATCATCAAATGGTTGCCTCAATCAAGTCATTTATTCTTGAAAAAGGAAAAAAAAAAATCCTCATGAAGCTAGCTAGACTTCACATCTTATCACTTATATACGTACGTAGTACAAGACAGTGCAACACAAAAATCAAAAGTTACTTGTGCAAAGGTGATTTGTTTAAGTTAGAAGTAACTCATGTATATATGCATCTGCATGCGTTAAAACCAGCATCGTAAATGATATGGATGAAATCCACCAAGGTATAACAAATCATCAAAGTTTAAGCTGCATATATATATAGATACCTGTTCTGTTCTCTGGATTCTTCGAATGTTGGCGATGGTTCACCTTAACCTGAGTAACTAATGTACCTTTCAAAAGATAAAAGTGCTTGAGGACATCCTTAGACATGATTTTGAAGTAGAGACCCAGTACTATTGTTTGAGTATATGTGTGTGTGTGTGTGCGCGCGCGTGCATTTGTGACGTACAATTCAGTTTCACTTACAATTGTATATGATTTTCTCCCACATTCTCAGATGGCGATAGCTCTGGAAGACATTCGGCTTTCTTGCGAGAATATGAAGAGGGGTTTCACCTTTCTTATTGTGAGCGTTGACAAGATCTTTATCCAAGGCAATTATATGGAATGCTATATCTGTGAAGGCCATGTTTCAATATATTAATATTATAATATGGCAGTTTTTAGAGGTACGTAAATATTATACATGCATATATACAAAAATTAAGACTCTTACCGAAATACTCTCCATTAATGGCAGAGTGAAGGATGGTGTCGCCATCTTTCGTTCTAATATGGGTCATTTCGCCTTCCCGACAAGCGAAATTATAGAGCCAGATAAAAGCTTCTTTGTTGCGATGGTGTGCAGCCAAGAAGAGAGGGGTTTCCCCTTCCTGATTAACGGTAAACACCAACGTTGCGTCTGCTTTGGCAATGTCTTTGCACATCGTTACACTTCCTAGTTTTGCTGCTGTATGGAGTACGGTATTCCCTTCGTCATTTGTATTTCTTAGAGAATCAGAAGGGTAACTTTTTTTCTTAATTAGACCCACAAGTTGCTTCACTACGCCTTCTCGGCTATCGGAGACTGCAATGTGTAATGCAGTGTCGCCTGACTTCGTCACCTGCTTGTCGAGAGCCCCTTCCTGCTTCTTGCATAGTTCAACTACATTGTCCCATTCTCTCTTCATGGCAAATTGAAACAAGGTTTTTGAAATGTTTTCATCTTCCACTGGTGCAGGTGCAGGTGTATCCATTCTTCCCTTCCTCCCAACTCCCAAGAGCAAGGAATAAATTAAATATTTGAAATTTGAAATGTTAATAAATGCCTAGCCGCAAAGATGGTTTATGAACTACTTAGTCTTGTGGTATTATATACTGCAGCATAAAGATACAAAAGCAAGCATAAAGGAAGGAACAAAGAGGAGCTAGCTTTACCCTTTGTAAGCAAACTCTGATGCTTATTTAAAGCTAATTATACCCAACCTACTTATTTTCAAAAGATTCTTAATTTTGCATCATTTGTAATTACAAACTAAAGAGTGATTCACACTAGCCTAATTGGTCTCTTCGGGTTTAGGGCGTACAGCGCCAAAGTTCAGGAGTTCGAACAGATCAATTTGGATATTTCTTTGCAGAATCCTAGTTTTGTGAGCGTATCCCACTTCTGAACCAAAGCACATGCGTCTAATCTAAACCAGCATGGTGCGGATTGTTCTGACTGCCCGAAGTTTACTTCCAATCAGATGTTCGAAGGACATACTGGATTAGATGCTCCTCGATTTTGGTTCAGTTTGAATATTCTTGCATGCTTCACAGATTCCATTCTGTTTGTATAACTAATTGATTGATAAAAAAAAAAGGTTATTGACCTGGTTTATTATATAGTTTTATCTTATTCCAATAAGGAGGTTGAACTCTAATAAAGTCCCACTCCCTCCACGCAACTACTATTCTCTCGATCTCCCTACGTATCTCTACATTTGTAGAGTTTTGTCATCCAATACAATGCGATTGGGAGAAGATAAAAGAGAAGAAACTAATGGGGGCCCATCAGACTTAGACTTCAAGTAACGTGCGCATATATTGGGCTAGCAATTAACCTTCACCTTTTCAACAAGGAAATCCCAAGGCATGAGGCAAAAAGAATAAATAGTTTCTTTATTCTTTGGGAGGCAAAACAAGGAAATAATTTAATCTTTATTCTCTAGGAGGCAAAAAGAAGAAATAATTTCTTTACTCCATCGCTTTAATTTCCCTTGCAACATCTTAAGCCAACACTTCCACATTCCTTCTAGTGCAGAGTTGTCGCACCCCCAAGAACGTCATCCCCTCAAAGACTGGGCCAGTTTAAAGATTCCCAGACCAAAAAAATGTTATTGGACCCTCTTGGACTGGGCCGATTACTTGATTAACGTCATCCCCTCAAAGATTGGGCTAGTTTAAAGATTCACAGACCAAAAAATGTTATTGGATCCTCATGGACTAGGCCGATCACTTGATTAACGTCATCCCCTCTAAGACTGGGCCAATTTAAAGATTCACAGACCAAAAAATGTTATTGGACCCTCATGGACTGGGCCGATCACTTGATTAAATGGGCCTCTCTCAAAATTTGTCCTTCTGCAAGGATCCGTAATATGCTGTTATTGGGCCCTGCCTGTTGTTTGGCAGATTACTCTCAAATTCTGATTTACTATAATAACCCTCTCCACTTGCACATTTCCAATTTTCCATCGAATAAGCCTTTAGGACAAAGGCACGCAAATCGTATCAAACCTGATACCAAGGTTTTGAAAACCGGATTGATCATCGAACCGGAAAAATCTTCTGTTCATGGTTCAAAGGTTTAATCGAGATTCAATCCGAGTTCGAATCGGATTCAATGTAATGAATTATTTGTATATATGTCTACATTATAGGCATATAATATATAAGGAAACTTTTGTAAAATACGTTATATTCAAATAAAGTGTCATTTCAAACAAAGAAAGTCACATAATAGAGTGGTTAGAGCATTTTTTTTTAATAAATAAGAACTCATGAGTTCAAACCCTATCATGGATAAAATTTTAAAATATTTTCTTAACTTTAACAAATGAATCGAACCGATTAAAATCGGTTGGTTCTGACCGATTCAATCGATGAACCATCCAGTTCAATTGAAAATTTTCGATTTTCGATTCATAAATTACTTTCGATTTTCGATTCATAAATTACCGATTTTGACAGATCAAACTGGACCGGACAAGTGGCGGTCACCGGTTGGACTGGTCCGGTTTACAAAACCTTGTCTGATACTTCTGAAACATTTCCTGAAACGTGTCAATCCATTAACTCATCCACATTTCACTCTCAAATGTAATCGACGATCGCGGGAGGCATCTTGAAGTTTCTCAAATCCCTTTATTACCCTTCCTGAGCATTCCTTCTACAACGTTCCCTCCCCCACTGAAACTCAAACGAACTCAACCGCTTCTTGTCGTCGGCTAAAACCTATTGATTTTCGTCTCTTAATTTCTTTGTTGCGAAGATGTGGTACCAACCATACTTGTGGATCCAACCATACCGAAAAACTGATGTGGAAATCGGAGAAAGGCCTCTGTACCTGATGATGCTTGAAAGCCCCGAGCTCCGGTGGTCGTTTATCAGGAAAATATACTCAATCTTGACTATAGTTACCAAAAACCGTATGGTCCCATTGGGCCACATAAAAGACAAAGCCCAAGTCAAGAGTGCCCAAACTCATGGGCCCAATTGGCACACTCTCGCCCACACTAAGGCCCGTACCATGTCATCGAGGCTCTGTCCATTGACAACACGGTCACGTGACCTCAAACAATGGCTCTGACACCATATCTGACAATAGCAGCTGACATCCCCTCTTATACTTGCCTTATTGTATTCACAACGTCATTACTTGACAGGAACTTTCTCTCACCTAGCATAGGTGGCGCGACCACAACAAAGCTATTCTCCATTCCGTGGCCAATGCGTGTCACAATCCCATCATATGTCCTGACTTTTACACCTTACTTTTCGTCTACCAAGCCTGACACATCCGAGATACTTGATTTTACATGTTTAACCCTGTAGTCCCATCAGAAAGGACACGGGTTGGTGATACGACTTTCGAGGCCAATCCTCACTCTCATATAAATACCCTTCTCCACCTTGAGAGGGATCCGAACATTGGAAACCAAAGACATAAACTCTCCTGCCCCACACTAAAATTCTCAGCCACAAATACTTTGACCATCGTCGGTCTTCCATCTCCGATCATCATTGACTTGAACGTCAGAGCCTCTACGACCGGCACCCACCAATCCGGTTTGAGAGCTTTAGCGATTTCTCTTGTTGTATTGCCGTTGTCACCACCGTCGTTTCCGTCAGGCCGGTTGCGCACTTCTTTGCTACTACTGGTTCTGGTTTGGCGCTTTACATGGTCATTATCATGATTCCCTTCATTAGTAAGTTTGGGTTCTTTCATTTTTGTTTGTTTGTTTCGTTTAGTGGTTTTTGGTGGGGTTAACTTTGTATGTGGGTTTTGTGCAGCCATGTGTCCTATGTATTATTATCACCAGAGACATCCGTTTAATTACTTCCTACTCGGGATTTGCACGATTTCGCTGACATTTATTGTTGGTTTGATGTTCATATACCAGTGGTAAGTTATAATTGTTCCTGGGTAATTATTTTGATTGCTGTGGAGGTTTAGTATTCTTCTTGGGTAATTAGAATT
This sequence comes from Tripterygium wilfordii, assembly GCF_013401445.1. Taxonomy (NCBI): domain Eukaryota; kingdom Viridiplantae; phylum Streptophyta; class Magnoliopsida; order Celastrales; family Celastraceae; genus Tripterygium; species Tripterygium wilfordii. Next base: position 411,526 of record NC_052243.1, on the reverse strand, counting down.
GGCGACTTGCATGTATGAAGATCCTGTTAATCTTTCTTGACCATTTGGAACCAACATCAAATTTGGTTTTTCATTACTTTCTTGTCTGACGGAGTACGCGTAAAGCATTATGAATTTTGGATCCTTTTTTTTTTTTTTTTGGGTACAGGAAAGGTCATTCTGGAATCTGTGATCTTAACAACAGTAGTTGTTGTTGGTCTAACCCTGTACACATTCTGGGCAGCAAAGCGAGGACATGATTTTAACTTCCTTGGTCCCTTCTTGTTTAGTTGTCTTATGGTTCTTATTGTTTTTGCTTTGATAAAGGTAGGTGTGATTTCTAGTTTCAAACTTTTTTTGGCTACTTACAGTTGTCCTCTGTTCTGATGTTGGTTTTATTTCTCATGTATGGCTGCAGGTGCTCCTACCATTGGGAAGGCTATCCGTTATGATATACGGGTGCTTGGCATCAATCATATTCTGTGGATACATAAGCTATGACACAGACAACATGACCAAGCGCTATACCTATGATGAATACATTTGGGCTTCCATAGCATTGTATCTGGATATCATCAATCTTTTCCTCTCCCTTCTTATGATCTTCAGAGCTGCGGATACTTGAGATTCTTGCTGTTCTGTTCTTCTCTTTATTTGGTTTAGCTTTTTGTCTTCTACTCAACAAGTAGTTCACAATGAACATGAATGCCACGTTTTCTTGTTCTCTTTTGTAATTGTAGGATATGTAAAAGATAACGTAAGCAAAGCTCTGTGACTGAGAAATTATCGAGGCAGGCATCATGGCATTCATGTTCTCTTTTGTAGGATATGTAAAAAAATCATGTAAACAAAGTTTTTTTACTGAGAAATAGTTGAGACATGCATGATCTATTGATCTTTCCATGATCCTGAGCAGATGGCCGAAACATATTGACTACATGAATATTAAGTACTCTGCTAATTGAACCTGCATGTCTTAGTCACATTTGAAAGTTGGCCATGACACTTCCTTGAACTTTTTGACTGGTAATCCATCGAATCTTCAGAGAAACGATGATGGATATGGTGTACATCAGTCTCATCTGCTGTCTGGTATGGCTAAATCTTTTAACAACTGTAAGTGGGAAAGTCTCAAGTCTCCGCCAAATTACCTTGATTGTCGGGTCTTCAGGTTTTAGTTCTGTTCTTGCTCTGGTTGACCACCGAGAGAAGTCTCAACACTCCATGTGCCCAGATATCATGTTCTTTCTGGTTCCTGCACTCAAATTCTATGATGCCACGATTTACTGTCTTCAGTCCGAAGTAACGGAACTCCTCTCCGCCCTCAAACAAATGCCTCCCCGGCCATGCCGGCATGTCTTTGTACACCTCCAACACCACATCTGCATTTCAAGAAATTCATGTTATGTATATGATGTGGAATTGTGGATAACATTGTCTTCTTATTGTGGTGAGTTTTGACAAACTTACTCTTTTTCTTCTTGGTGAAGGTCCCCACAACATGTTTGCTCTTCATTTTTAGCATTACCTGCAAATAATATATGAACATGCATTAAGAGGAATGAAACTAACGTGTGTAAAGACCAAGGGTTCAATTGAAAAACAATGTACCTGGCCTGTCCTGTGAATGTAAACAGAGACAACTTTCCAGTGAAGATCGCCTGTAGAACAAAAATCATTCAATTAGCAAGTGTTATACATTATTGTAATCTCACCAAGGAAGTAAAGATTTCAAATTAAAAGGGTTGAAGCTGTTAGACTACCTTTTCTAGTGCGTTTGAGAAGCTCAGTACCTCTAGCGAGAAATTCTTGACTACAGGCATCAAGAAAATTGTCTCCCTTAACAAATTCGTCGCTGCTGGCTTTACCACATACCTCATTTCCTACCACTCGTTCTGTTGGCATCACTGCTGCAACATTCAGTACATCTTTCAGTGATCTAGCCTTCAAGGTTGCCGCGGCACGTAGAGCTGCAATCCAAGAGGAAATGTTTTATTGCTTGTGAAGTCCTATCCTCGATGATGTGCAAGTACTAAGACACTATTTCCCAGCGACTAAAACAGTTCATCAGTATAGCTAGTAAACAAGGTCTTGAACAGATGAGAGCTAAATAAATATCTCCAATAAACTTCAAAAAGACAGTGCCTTCCATAATCTACAATTCATCAGCCATCTTGATATTGCCCTTTATTCAATCATTTTGAAACAGGGATTATATTACAGCAATATTTCCTAAATTTTGTCAGCATTCATAGTCAATTTTTCTATTAACTTTACAAAGGGAAAGGATACCTGTAGCAGCTGCAGCAGTGAGAGTAACAATATCATCATAAGAACGAACATTAACAGCTGAGCTAACCACTGAAGCAAGATTCTCACGTTCAGCTCCCATAGCTTCAGCCGCCTCAACACACTGAGCAGCTACTAAGGTAGCCGCAGATGCGACAGCCATGTCAGTCTTGGAAGATTGCTCATTCCTTCCAGAAGCAGAAGAAGAAGCTGCTGTGGCTGCTGCAGTGGCAGCTACAGAAGCGGCAACAGCAGCAACAGAGACCATCGCATGGAGCTGTGCATTGTGAGCTCTGGTCTCCTCTTTTTTCTTCTCTTTTCTGTCCTTCAACCACCGCCCAACCGTCTTTGCTCCAGTTGGTGTGCTAGCTCCATTGCCGGAACTAGCACGAGCTCCATTAAAGAGAGGATGTATGCTGTTGTGGGCGCGAAAAAACTGCATTTATAAAATTGGGTTGCAGTACACTCCATTATTATGGTTTCTTAGTTCTATAAATAAACTTCACTAGGAGTAATATATGACATATATTAGCAAAACTTATTATGGTTTCTTAGTTCTCTCTTTAATTTTGTTTGACAAATGAGGCACAATCATGAACTCTCCTGCACATATATATATATGGGATGACCAATTACAAAGGCTCCTCTTGGTCAGATTTACTTTCAACTTTGAAGAAAAAGATATGTTTACGTAAGCTTTGGGAGAAATATGGAATTTTGAAAGGACAAGTCCCAGCAGCGACCGTTAACAAGAAAGACAGACCTCAATTCCCACAAAACCAAACATTCCATTTCTAGCTTCCAAACCAAAAAGTTAAAAGAGCAGCGTAACATGGTGCAACTCTTAGGTCCTAGACGCTAGAGCTACTGCCTCACCCCACCCATCTTTTCCTCTTCTTTCTTTTTAATTTTATGTATTGAAGACAATCAGCTTTAGCCCGATCAGACAGCCTAGAAAGATAAAGTTAACAATAAAAATAAAGGTTTCATAGGGAGAAGACAAAACAAAGCTGTTAGTCATATCATTCTTGTCCCTTTGTCATACCTTAACGACGTCGTCGAACTCCTCCGAGGGTGAAATAGGTGGGCTCTCTGACCCCGTCAAGCAACCGCCGTTTAAAGGCCCACTACTGTGAGAAAGCCTCCCTGACGTTAACGGCGACACCTCCTGCATCCAGTCATAAACATCAATATGTTTATTTATATTTCAACATTTTTTGCGTGTCAGTTTAGCACTCACCGACTGTGACATGATACGTTCGAGGAGAAGCTGAGACGTGGCGGAGGAAGCGAAGGAGAATTGTTTCTCAGCCACCGTCCAAGGGAGCTCCTCTGCTTCGGCGGTAACTCCTTCGGGTATACAAGGAGTGGTACAAGAGGAGTTGGAGACCGTGTTAGAGTTGTTGTTAGCAGGAGCTAGAGCTTTTGAGATTTCAAGCGCTGAGGCGCTCCATGACCTTGAAAGGAACTCCATTGGCACCCTTGGACTCTCCGGAAGCGGGACTCCAGTGCCGGAGAAGGAGTCCGGCCGGTGAGTCTTGACTGAATTTGGACGTCTCTGTTCCATTTTTAAAGAGGTTGAACTTGGAAGTTGCTGCCGGGGTTTCAGGAGTTTATATGGAGACCTGTAGTCTGTAGTGGAGGGAGGTGCTCTATTGGGCCGGGCCGCGCCGCGCCTGGGCTTTGTTTGGGCTCCTCTATTTGGATTCTTTAGCTGGAAAGTGTGGTCAACAATAAACAAATGGGTCAAACGATCTTCGACATGAAGTACTTCGCAGGGTTTAACTTATTAGTGCCACGTGTCAAGATAATTGGGGCCCACTTTTTTGATGCACAGTATGTGCTTTGTCGCCAAATAAGAGTGTACTGGACCGGATAAGAGCTCATGACAGTAGAAGCTACTATAATTATAATAACAAACGTTCAATTTATTTTTGAAATTTAAAAAATTAACATTGATAAACAGACTGGTTCTAGGCCTTAACCCAGTACTGGATGAGACAAACTCACAATAAAAATAAAAAAGATGATGAATTATTATTTTACCTTCGTTTTTTCATTTACATTGTGCAATCTCAGTCAAATGGGTACATGTACCTGAAAATACAAGAATGCATGAGTTCATATAAAACGTGTAGAAGAAGATGCGAAGTTAAGGTATAGACAAGGAGATTGGGGTCCCCTACAATTAGGAGAAGGGGTTTGTGTTCAGTGTTCGTTACCAGTCTATGGAGTCTTTGTTGAGGTCCCAGGCAGACAAGGTTTAGCTGAGCCATTTTGCCTCCACAGTGTTGGACACAAAGCAGGGAGATTCTGTGAGACTGTACAATGCGCGTGCCTGGATACGTCATCATCCTTCTTTTTGATCTCATCGTCCCCCTAACCCTTGCAGAATGCAGAGAGAGGTTGAAAGCTGGACAAAAAGAGAGGAGCTTTTGCAGCTTTCTTCTTTTGAAAGTCATTTGTTATAACAAGTCATTCAATCAAGTATCTGACCAACAAAGATGACACTTTATTCCCTTTGCTTCATTCTCTTAATGAACTTTCATTTTCCATTGCATTTCAAATGTGGTTTAACTTGAAATCAAGCCTGCCTGCCTGCCTGCATTTCTTTTCTGTTCTTCTTTTCCTTCTCTTTTTGAAGGCTATCCCTAATGTCACAATTTGGTAAGCAGTAGACATGGTATAATGCCACACTTGGATCATAAAGGATGGAATAAGAATAGAAAACAAGTTACTAACCTCAACACCTACTCTTTTTTAAATGGAACAAATATACCCAAGTAACATTCCTAGTTGGGGTCACCTGGGTTCCATCAAATCGTAAGTATCCATAAAGTTTCTTCATTTAGAGAGCATCATCATCATATTCATGTATGTCAAAATACTTGGGCTTCCAAGAAAATTCCGAGGATACATGGAATTTTAACCATCAGTTGCCCTCTAAATACATACAAGAAAGGTCAATTTGCATTCTAGATATTGGCTTAGAGGCCAACAATTGAATCATTCATTCATTCCACCCCTCATACTGGGCAAGCTAAGCAACTTGATAAGACTTGTGTGGATCTCAATGAATGGAAGTCCTCAAACATCAAAGTACTTTTATGGCAAATCCATTTCTGTAGGAAGATACAGCGCATATGGCAAATTGTGGCAACCAAAATTTTCTCAATCTTTGGTTTTGGTGGGGTGGGGGGATACAACAGAAAATTTGGGCTGGTTTCTTCTTATGATCAAATATCACCTAAGCTAGTTTGATGATCAGGTAAGAGTTCTAGGGGAATGCCTTATATGTAGGATCTTATTAAAGAAACGAAAAATTGCTCGGTCTGAGCTGCGATGTCTCACTTTCACATGATGAAGAAAATCCAGAAATTTAGACAAAAATGGGCTCTGTGCATCGTTTCCAGCAAATGATATTCTTAGCATTCCACTCCCAATATTCTATAAGGATTTTCCATACTATTCCCAAGGCAAAAGAAAAGAAAGAAATAACAGAAAACTAACTAAACAGAATATGAACAGGAAAGGATTTTGATATCTACTCAAGCAAAATATGAAGTAGTGTTATAGAACAAATTTCATTTGAAGCTTACCCAAATGTGCCTCCAGAATCCCAAGAACCAATTATCTGTTGGATTGTAAACCAGTACCACCCTACTGCTTGGTAGTTTCACGAGAGAATTCAGCAAATGTCATCCCATCTTTCGACCGAGACATGAGTGGTGGAATAAGTTTAGAAATTACTTGTCCTAAAAGGTCCTCCTTATCAGGATGGTCTCCCTCGTTATGTAACCGATCACTTAATATGCAGTGTTCAATTGGATAATCTGAGATCAAGAAAGTTTGCTCCAGTTAGGCTGGAGAAACATTTCAAAAGTTTCTCTACTCTAATTCTTCAACTTTGATGGTCTGCGTACACAATTAAGTGTTCAACGAAGCTTCCCTTTTGATATGATATCAGCTGATTCTCCAACTTGGATGATTAAACTCCCGGGAGAAGTCTTCACCATGAGGACATTATCCGTGATTCCTTGTTAGGATCAAAATTTTGCAAATAGGTATGCCCACTTGGGGAAGAACACTCTCGACTGCAAGACATTGAAAATTCATTATCCTCACGTAAAAGATCTGTCAAGACAGTGAAAATACCACAGTCCAATGCCACTGCTGCCATAGATTAGATTGAATATCACAATCCCTAACTTCAGAGCATTCTTCTCCAAGTTCCCTCCAACGATTAGACTGTCTTTTGGTGGATCCTCTTTCTACTGTCAGCTTGCTTTAAATTAATGCCATCTAGAATTGAATGATAATGTATAAGGCAGCCCTTTGTCATCCCTGAATCCAGCAGGCTCTGCACGAGTTTGTGCCCACCAAGGGCCCTATCACATGCTCTAGCAAGGTAAAGCCCCAGCTCCATGATACAAAACCCAAGCTCCTTAAACCAAGATTGCTAAAGTCGTCATCATCTTGATGTTCTCTCAAGTTGTCCACAATAACCAAAGTATCATGTACCGAGCTCAAACAGGGATCTGCTTACCTGGTTCACTTTGAGTTGACTAGGCCGCGTTGCAAAAGAAGACACCTTTCTGTCCGGATTCTTCAAAGGAACATTTCTCCCCAAGTTGTGCTTCTGCAATTTTGTGATTGATACAACTGTGAAACATTGTGTGTCTCCGATGAAAAAAATGTTTATTGAGTGATTGGATACTGAGAAAATGAGGATAATAAAATAAGAAAGTTTGTCTCTGTGTATACTGTGCTGGCATTGAACTAAGATTCCAATTCACAACATAAACTTGAAAGTAGAAAGATGAAAAATTATCACGAAACAAACGGAGCTTCGCATCGAATCATTTCAATGGAGGAAGAACTCCAATTCATAGACGTTCAAAATTACAAAGAGTACCTTGAGAATAAGTTTGCGGTCATCGAAATCTAGAAGCGCGAGCTCCCGAGCCAGCCGGAGGAGCTTCCTGCCAAGACTAGAGACACTGTGGAATGCCGGTACAGACAGAAGACTGGGGTTCCCGGGCCCTAGGGTTTCCATTATGGCGCTCCTCATTGCGTCCACCCTCTCCAGCACCTCCGGCCGTGTTTACAGAAGTTGCAGATAACAGCATCAATTCTGAGTATCGGAGCTCATGAAGTTCTGGGATTTGGGCTTCGGTCTCAGTTTCATTCATCTCCCTCACTCTCACTCCCCTTCAATTCCCGTCGTTCCGCTGACTCAGATCTCCCAGTGCGCGTTTCCGACGTGGAGCTTTTGGGCCTTGCAGCCCTCCGGGCCTCCACCATGAGCTCTCTTCTTGAGCCAAGGCTCCAGGACCAGAAAAAGTTAGTGGGCTTGGAATTTCAATGTATGTAATAGTGGGCCAAAAGCAATGACAATGAGAATGAGTCGTTGTATGCGCCTAAACCCTGAACACCCGAGAAAACAAACAAACTAAACCTGTCCAAAGAAGCCTTCCAGTCCCCAGTATAAGAGGTCAAAATGAACATTGAATCTTATACCGGTTTTTACAGTTAAATAAGAAAGCAAGCACATTTGCCATTCTCAAAGAAATCATTTTGTCTTGGCATGTTCTTCCTAATACATCATTACTGGTTCTATTCTACTGCAGTACATCACAATCATCACCAACATGAAGCTCTACTCTACATAGTAAAGATTAGCCAGCCAAATCATCATTGACATTGAGTGAAGAAATCTGTTGGGTGATAAAATGGCAGCTTCATTCATAGTGTGAATGACAATAGAATCTGAATTCAGTTAGCCTTCGAGTTTGAAGACTGAATGAACATTTCCTACAATTTGGGACAACAATGAGGCATTGTTGTTATCAGCTACAAGCAGTTTCCTTAAAGCTCTTGGCCAACCAAATAGCAGTTTCTCTAGGAGAAACTTTCTCAGGACCAAATGGCTTCAGCAACACCCCTAGCTCTTCAAACCTTTCTTGCTGTAAGAGAACCGCACTGAACTCCAGCAAACCTTCTAGTGCCTCAGCACGTTGCTGATGCGATGAGGTATCGAACCGCCGCTGTTGTGGCTCGGATGAAGAATAACTTGAAATAACTGTAGTTGGATTACGCTCCGAGCGTTTGTTTCCATTTCTTGTTACTCCGTGGCTACCATCATTGAAGTTTGGCCTGGTAACAACTCTGTCAAGAATCTGGATTGTGCATTTGTCTTTTGTGATGGTGCGGTTAGCATAGTCAGGTGTGGAAGAACATTGCACTGAAGTTGATGATATTCCACTGACAGGATGAAGGGGGTCTTCTGAAGAGGCTAAAGGGAATTCAGCAATCTTGGCAATTTGTGGGGCATTGACAGAGATATCTGATGATTCCACTGAGTGAAGAAGGCCAACATTTGATTTATACGGGGTGCCTAAGGCTGCAGTTCCTGACGTAAATGGAAGAGACACCCTTCGCGTCAGGTTGGAAGATCTGCTTGCAGGAGTATGTGACTCTGGAAGCTGTTAACAAGAAAATGTGAACAGTGATTAGCGACTGCACCTCTAAATAATTGAACTGTGAGAACTGAGAAGTTTACGTGAAAATACAATGATTATTTGCAAACCAACAACCGAAGGCACGATCGAGAACCTCTCTATTGTAACCAGCATTCTCATGAACATGCACCATTCAAATAAGAAATAACATCCATACGACTCCTACCCATTTGATCATGCCAAAAGAAACCAAAATTCACAAGCCAAGTCCAAAATAAATATCTTACAGGACTCGAAACTCTCCAGAATAGAAAATCTCAGACAGAGAGAAAGAGGGATTCAGGTCATGATGAGGATGTTAACCAGCAATCTCAACCCTCAATAACCAATCAATGGAGGTCACTATCATTTAGAAAATATAAATGTACCATATTAACTGGTGAACCATTATAGGATACCTTTGATGGTGTGCCCTGTCTCTTTGGATTTGTAGATACTTTTGCCGGTGTACATTTTGGTGTTCTTGCAACGCTTGAAAATCTTTTAGCATTTGGCTCAGTACCAATCTCGTCATATACTAAGCCAACAGATAATCCCACAAACTTCTGATTCAAATAACTTGGAGATTCAAGTCCTCTTTGTGTGGAACACGACGAGTCCTCTTCAGTTCCTGATACACTTGGATTCAAAGTCCGGTCATTCCTGAATGAATGTCTTTTGTCCCTCTCGTAAAATTCAGCCTCAAAGATTTTAGTTTTCTTGATGTAGTTACAATCAGTCCATTCAACTGGGTAAGAATTTCTTCTAGGCCTATTCAACTTTAGATGAATCTTAAGAACATAAGTTTGAAGGTGAGGATGGCCTAACAAATCCGCAGCCTAGCAAAACAGATTTTGTTTCAATGTCGCACAAAATGATATGTAAATAATAATGTGAAACCAGAGAGATATTCAATCTGGTCAAGTATGAATTCGACCTTTAAACTTATCAGAACTGCTGATAAAAGTAACCAATCACATGCTTCGTATAATTTCAATAACAATTCTCAAGTCATTGCATAATAGAAATAACGGTTAAATAAATGGAGATGGAATGAAAGAACGACATACGCTTGGTCTTAGTTCAGGATTTTTCCGCAACATGCTTTTAACAAGCCCTCGACTGGATCAAACAGGGGAAAAGTTGAAGGGCAACATTGTCAACGAGATACATATACAAATCAACAAAACGCAAAACAACTTGGAACTTGTAAATATGAAATCCAAAGACTGGTATAAATGAGATAATCGTAGCAAAGATAACATAACCTCCTATTGCAATCATCAAGATTATATTCACTGACTTCAAATGATAGAAGTGAAATTATATTTATGAGTTGTGAGAGGAGTGGACTCACAATGCACCAGAGTACATGGTTGGAAGAGGAGCCACAATGGACTTATTTATTTTGTTAATCAGCGCTCGTATATCCTGATGAGAAAGAATAGAGAAACAGCGAATAACTATTAGTCTATCTGCCAAGAAGATAGGAGCACAATTTAAGTGGGATTGAAGCAAATATACACCACATGTGGCTAGACATATTGTCATAAACATTAAATCAAAGTCTTGAACCAGTCTTTGTTGATTCTAATAACTCCAAACGTCGTTTGAACTATTCACCCCAAAAGAATATCACACATGAATTGATGATGAAATTCACCATGGACAATGACAACATCTTATCATTTATGAGTTCCAACACAAAGTACCAAAGAGAAACTTACAAAGGCTTTAAATGCAGGAGTGTGAGCAGCCATTTCATATATACAGCATCCTGAAAAACCCCATGGCATCAAGTATATAAAAAAAAAAATGAGAAAATAAGTGAATCCAGACTAAGTTAGGGAAATAACAACAGAATAAATAGTTTACCTAAAGACCAAATATCTGACTTGGAACCATATGGTATATCAGCAAGAAGCTCGGGACACATATAACTTGGAGTTCCAACAACCTGTATATGGAGCGCAGAGTGTAACTTGACCAAACAGATAGAAACATATTGAAGAGTAACCAATTGATAGCTATATGACTTACAGAGGAAGCAAGATCATCCGAAGTGAGCATTTTGGCCAGACCAAAATCACCTGCAACAGGTGAAGTATGGGTATAACAGACTGCAAGAACTATGACATATTAAATGATTGGTCAATCATTAGCATTTGTATAGGGGACAATTACCTAGCCGTATGTCTTGATCTTTTGTCAAAAATATATTTGAACACTGAGAAAATTTGGAACACCATTAGTGAAAAACAGACTTGCAAAGGAAGAAGGTGCTTAAAGTACATTAGTCACGTCCACTAATGAGACAGACCTTGACATCCCGATGAAGAATATGGTTTTCGTGCAAGTACTCAAGTGCCATCAAGAGTTGAACTAGCCACTTACAAAGTTTCTGCTCATACATTCAATTAACAGTTAAGACTACAGTAGTAATGCAAGTCTTTAAGATGGCCAATTAAAAACTAAACATCAGCGACCCAACACTTTGTAGCAGGAGTAACAACCTCTTCAGGAAAATGAATTCCATTGGCTCTCTTAGTAGATGCTGCCCTGCATATCAGACACTGTTTAAAAAACCTCTTGACAGCAAGGATGATTGATGTTCGAAACATTTTATAACATTTCACAAATAATAATTCCTATAAAAAAACTTACATATCTCCTCCTTCGCAGTATCCTATGACAATGCACACATAACAACCCTGAAAACAAAGCCATCAAATTCTCATTCATGCCATAAGAGGTTCCTCATAATTCCGAATACCAAATGACTATTCTTTAGGGCTTCAACAGGGCAATAGAAATCCAAAAATAAAACAAAAAATTGAAAATATTTGAATCCCACAATTAGAATTTTGTAACTATATGCAGCAAGCGCTCGTTGAAACTTAAAGAAAGCATCATACGTCCTGAGACAACAAAAGCGACAGAATAAGAGAATTTCACTTACCTTTTCTACCCAAGAATCCTTGTACTCCACTATAAATGGATTATGTACTTTTGAAATAAGCTCCTTCTGCAGAAAAAATAATTTAGACAAAAATTAGTTGCTGAAATTTGAGAAGACCAGTAGTCTTAGGACAATGAGAGTAGCAAGAAGTGAACCCATAAAAATAAAATGTTCGGCACACATTTATATGAACGCTTGAAATGCCAAAGATTTCGAACTTCTATTTCCCATCATGCATTGCATGAGAAGAATCACACATGAAACACTAACCTCCAGGTAGGCTGATCTGCGGCTCCTATCCGTTTGCCGAGCAAGACGAATTTTTTTTAAGACATACCTAAAAAGTAAAGAGACCAATTCATCAGCTAACATAGGCAGATGGTAGGCACCAATCACATAACCTTACAATGTTTAATTGTAAAAGTCAACAATTTTCCCACGTGAAAAAGGCAAAATGTAACACATATGGGAAAGGTAGAACTGCCCTCACTTCTTGTTTTCGTGTTTATGTCTCACAAGGAAGGCAGAACCAAATGAACCCTTTCCAATCTGCTCCAGAATTTCGTACTGCTCCATTTGAATGAGCTACCCTCTTTGGGCCCTCAACAGAATTTAGGATTTCCAATACGCCAATACCAACAGCGACTCTGAAAATGATATCAAAAGCTACGAATTAATCCCTTACAAAGAGGAAAAGAAAAACGAAAGAAAAATATAGAGCTAACAACTGAAATAATTTACTGGCATCTCTAGAACCATACAAGGGAATAGGACATATTGGACTAATTTAGGCAGACAAAAGACCACATCAGTGAAATCACATCATTTATTATATGTTTCCAGATTCCAGACGAAGTAACAGCTATGCCTCACACCAAAAGCCAACTGGCCCAAAAAGTGGGCTTATTGGGAAGTAACAGAGTGGCTGCAATAAAGGTCCCCAAGGAGAGGTATGTGTCTGTATGTGTATAGATTTATGAGAATCTAACAAACTCGAAATGGAAAATGACTTAGTGATCACATAATGACCCAAGGGTAGATACTCTTCAGGCACCTGCATTATTCCCCCCTTCAACCTGACCTGTCATAAACCGCTGTCATCACAAAGACCATATCACTCTAATTTTTTTATAGGGCCATATCACTCTAGCTACGAACAATGTCATTGAATTGGGAGGAAATGCACGATCTGTGCCATCTTAAAGGGAGTAGATGATATCCAAATACATCCAACAGAGCAATCAACCACATTTAAACTTTTAGTCCCGAAATAAAAACATGCACAATACTAAAAAAGAAACCGCCAAGAGAAGAAAACTTTCATGACTAAATCAAACGCATAACTAAATTCAACTATGCACATCAATTCAAATATGAAAATCAAGAAGGGCCAAGACCAAGAACGGAGCTTCAGTTTGAATTTGAAAGGTTCAAAAATACACATATCTAGAAAACCTATAAAATCCTACATACATCAAGTTTTCAGCCTTTTCTGCTACTACAAACATGACGAACCGATTAACCCTCCGCTACAATCACAAATTAGGTACAAATGACAAGCAGACAACAGTAAATGAACAAAAAAAACTAAAGCTTTTGCCGCGCATCCTAGCAAGAAAAGTGAAATCGTATGAGATTCTAGCAAAATTACGAAAGAAACAATTAAGGCCAGCAAAAATATTAACAAGAGAAAGAAAAGAAAAAAACGTGAAACACTAATCCATTTATTTAAACAAAAGCAAGACAGCAACCTAGAAGGAAGCCACAAACAAAAGTTTTCTTGAAAAACGAAAGGAAAAACCTAGGTTAGAAAAAGAAGAAGAAGAAGGAAGATGAGGAGAGGACCTGAGAAATTCGAATTCAGAGTCTCAGACGACGAAGGAGGAAGGAAGGAGCGGCAAAGGAGACTTGGAAATAAAGCAAAATGTGAAGGTGAGCAATTTTAAAATTCAAAATTGTGCGTGCGGTGGGCCCAGTGGCCGCTGAATGGGCCTTAGAAGTTGAGATAAGAGAGGAACGGGTGAAATCTCTTTTTCATTTACGACGTTTGATGGATTCTCCGGAGATTCCCGGACCCGACTGAAAGCGAAAGAGGGCGTTTGATGGGCCGATGGCATCAACGAACGACGTCGCTTTGATTTATTATATTATTTAAGCCTTTATTTCTTGTTGAATAATAGGATATCTGGATATGTGTTGTTTAATGGACCGACAAAACGATTCCCCACAACAATCAAATAAAACTATTAATGATATGATTTAGAAAGATAATTATTACTTGTATTATTGATGAACTCAATAGTCTTTGCTTTATTTGTCTAAACCTAATATCTTAAATCAGATTGAGATAATCCATCAAGTGATATATAAATAAAAATCTTATACCTCTTACACATGAATTTATTTTCTAAGCTTAACAATCAATGATTATAGGTTACGAAAAACAAATTCATGCGAATTCATGATCCAGAGTGGACAAAACATTTAATGTGTTCGGTCTTCGATTTCTAATATTATTGGGTTCATGCATCCCTTATAAATGCTAGATTTGAAATCATATATAAGAAAGAAAAGAAAATCTCTCTGTCTGAGACACTAATTTGTAATTTTTCATACACTAATTTGTAATTTTGTATAAGAACTAAGAAGTGGAGCACGCTGTTTATCAAAAAAAAAAGAAAGAAAGGGGAGAACGCTTCTTTTATGCAACTTTTTTTTGTGTTCGAGTGAGGATTCAGGCCCGGTTTCATTACTCTTCTCTTCAGGTTTTGTTTGTGAGCCTAGCCTTATCTCCAAGAGACAAGCCCACTCGACAACTTTGCCCGCCCACAACATGACAACGTAGTGTCTGGGTTTGGACATTATTACATTAACAATGGGCTAGACTAAGGCCCACATTTTCAACCAAGCCCAATCCATCTCCTAGATTATTCTCCCCCTCTCCCGTGCAGGCGTGCAGCACCACATGTATTAATTATATCAAACTATTCCTGGACCTATAGCAAGAACTTATCATGGCATCAATGGCTTTGAGTACTTGTTTGCTTATCAAGAACATTTGATATTAATGGAGAATATTGGTCAATGCCACTTTAAACATGGTCCCCCAATAATACAATTAAGTTTCTCTTCATTCCTTAGTTGAGGCTGACTGGCTGAGGTAGTCTTGTCCTTCTAATAGAGCAAGGCTTAGGACATTAGTTTTCTTAAATGCCACGAATTTCTTACTACAAATAGCATATATCTTTGACCCTTCCCTTTTATACTATAATCAAGAAGGAATTAATAGTACTAGTATTTGATAGGAGATAGTCATATATCTTCTCGAGTGTATATATATACACATATAGTAGGGTCAACGTGATTCTTTTGGCGATATGTATGTATATCCTATAGATATAGCACTAAAGCAAAGCATGGGCACAATTAATGGAATCAAAATCATTTCAAGAAGATCCACAAGCATATATACATGTTTGTGATATTTAATTTGGATTGGACCACATGTACCCGATCGACCCATTTCGCTTTTCTAAACATGATATCGCTTGAAATGCTTAAAATGCATGGTGGGTCAGAAGGAATGCTTCATTTTTGAGAGAAAGGGAAGGTTCAATGAAAATGGTCTTCCCTGGAATGAAGAAGACAAAGAGAGGAAAGCAAGTCGGGAAAAGGAGCTAGGGGGATGGATATATGGATGACACTTAATTAAAACACTTTTACAAGGCAGAAGCATGTGGACTAGCAAGCTAGTTGGTTTGTGTAGAAAGATTAGTGCTTGTTTCTTTCACTTTCCAATGCCTCTCCTTTTTCGGCACTCCATATCTCTTCTTTCTTTTATTTTCTTTCTTTTTTTGTTTATGTAAAATCCTTGACTTTGTTGTTCTATTGTAGCGATCTTGTGGATCCAATTGCTTGGGAGGCTGAAACTACTTGTGTTGGGAATGTCGAAGCAATCATCACCACTACACAATCATGGATTCTTACCAACATAGTAGATATACTTGGTCTAATTACACTCTTGGAGAGTTCGGTTCATGGTACCTTAAGGTCATCATGAAACAAAGAAGTTAATCAGACTTGAATTTCCAAACTGAAACGATTCTTCTGTAAATTGAATGTAAAAATAGTCACTCATGTGTTGGAATAAATTAGGACACATATACTTGAATGGATTTCATCAACTAAATTCTTGATAACTCTAAGGGGGAGTTGTCAGGGTGTGGTAAATTGTCAGAATAAATCTTTGTCAAATACAATGAATCATGCGTTAACTCGACTCCCACATTAAACTAATCAATTTCTTTGGAATCACATCATGGATAAAAATCCTGTAATTGTCTCGTACGTGTAGGTTGTGAGAACTCACGTGTCCATAATGTAGAGCCGAATCTAATGTGATTGTATTGTATCTTGGATGAATTTCTCATTAATTCTTCTTGTTGCCGAGGTCAGGTTTATGCCCCCTCGTTTCTTGTAAGTCATCGAAGAGAGACTTTTTCTCTTCCTTAATTAATAAAATTCAGGGCTAAGCCCTTTTCTTAAAAATAAAAAATAAAAAAAAATCATGCATTTGGAACCATGTACATTCTTATGTGTCTCAATATTGTTTTTCCTAGTACCATATAAAAACTTGACCAATACCATTACAAGATCTTGGTGTCATTTGCACCATACATTCCATACTCAACCTCTCTAGCATTACTTTTTGCGACTCTTCTCTCCCTATCATATACTTTCTTTAATTTCAACATACATACATACATATGAATATATGTGCACCGCTTCCTATTTTTGGATATTCTCTCAAGAGTACACTGGTCCACCTGAAACACCAGCAAGGCCACTCCCAATGGCAAATCTTTTTTTGACGGAACCCTAATGGTCGCATTTTTTATCATTTGTCAAATCAATTATTGATTAATATAATAAGTAGAACATATCAATGTGGGGGTGTCTGTTCCACGTGACCTGCTACAACAATTATTGAGTTAGAATCGTAGCAGACCCAATACTTATGAATGAATTTGGGCTCGCTGTAGCCACCAAAACCAAAAGCCTGCAGCGATGGTTCTTGTGGTTTTACTTGTCTTTTTGTAATTGGATATGTATAATTAAGAGCTCACCAATTGTACGTTTTCTCCAAATAATGACTGACGCATGCACATCAACTTCAACTAATAATGCAGCTAAAAAGACGTAGTATCACAATCTCACAACAATAAATACTTGAGTAGTTGTCTTGCATGCCAACTTCTGCATCCGACTATTGTGAAAATGGGCTGAAACAGTGGGTTCGTTCTTCGTTTAATTAAAGGAGTAATTATCCTTGACTTCTGTTAAAAAAACAGGTTCTGTAATGAATAATATATATGGATAATATTGTAGAAAATCCCACGATGGCACAACCCAGAGCCAGCCTCCCCACCATCTCAGCCCATTGGGCCGTGACAGTTCCCAGCCCACCTTCCTGGAAAAGGCTGGACAATTGGTTGAAGACTTGGGCAAGCTTATAAACTAGACACCAAGCCCCTCAACAATCGATGTGGGATTTTTATCCCTTTAACACCTTTTCAACACTCCCCCGCACTCGTGGACTGGGTATCAAAGCCCAAGGTCCAACGAGTGGACTTTTTCATCGGGGACGAGCACACCTGCTCCGATACCATGTAGAAAATCCCACGATGGCACAACCCAGAGCCAGCCTCCCCACCATCTAGTTGGTATCAGAGGCAAGGTTCTCTTAACATACTACCTCTCCATCACCGTAGCTACTAGGGGCCGACTGCTCCAACCATCCGACAGAAGCCGATTGCTTCGTCCATAACAGGTGCCGATTGCACCATTGAACTAGAATCTCATCCAGAAATTACAAACAACTCATGGCTGAATCCGGTGCTCTTATAGTTCCACCTGTGGTGACGCCAACTCAAGAACCAAAGGAGTAGTGTAGCCCCATACGTCTGTATGGTGGGGAGGCTGGCTCTGGGTTGTGCCATCGTGGGATTTTCTACAAATATATCAGCTCCTCAAATTCTGCTACAATCTCGCATTATTTATTTATAAGTTCCAAGGAAATTCTTCTTCTGTATCCATTGCTAGGTTCAGTTAATTGAAAAATGTTATTCGAAATAATGATTACACAAATGAAACAATTAACCAATGAAAAACACCTAGCTAGATACTCTATACAAATTTTCAAACGCTTGAAAATGAGATTGACTTTTTGAAGATGGATTGTATTGATTTATACTGTAGATTGTGCACACAACTGTGGCGATTGAAGGAGCTGCAGCAGACAACATTATAGTTTTTTACAACATGATTCGTCAGTTCGTTGTCTCATAATTCTCCTGTGTTCATTACCTTTGCTCCATCTGAAGTCAACATCTACAATTACATTTCTGATTCGATTTTATCCAATTTCAACAAATACAATCAACCCCGTCACTCTCCATTCCGACAATTTAAACCTTGTAGGTTAAAAAACAAGACCTACGAGTTTCTCCTTTTTAAACATTGAATATAAGTCAACACTCGGATCATCATACTCGTACGCACATAAATTTTTCACCTGACGATATAATAAGTTGGGTCAAAAATCCAACGCGTGACCACAATTATATATGTTGCTCTCATTTTGAATCAAACTCTGGATTGACCCCATAAATATTCACCACTAAATTATCAACTCCCAAATTACACACACATATATACATTGTATACATGTCTCGTAGATTAATTTTATCGCGCATTATTGCTTACCAACTAGCTAGGTTGGCTAACACCTATTGAATGTACTTAATCAGGACAAGAGATTCGATATGTGTATTTAATTTGTAGCCACAAAAGTCAAGAGCTTTGCACCAAAACCAGTTCAAGTGGAAGACTTTCTTGAGGGAGGGCAGAAATTGTGTCCAGTAATCTAATTAATTAATGAACAAGTTTGATCTGACTCCAGAGTCCGGATGGTTTCGTCCAAAGTGCAACCTATTAACAGAGTTAATTAAAATTATTAATTGAATGATTGTTTAAGTCATATCATTGACGATAACAATATATATTAATAGCAACCAAAGGCCAATATCTTGACTCATCCAGATTTCTGGATAACAATAATGAATTGATGAAACAAAATTCAATCACAAAATAAATCTAAAAGAGAAAAAGAAAAAACACTTCACGTGAAAACTGAGTTGTACGTGTGTGAGAGATTTTTTTTTATTTATTTTTTGAAATTGTGTGAGAGATTAATATGTATATTGTATGCTCCTCAGTGGGTGGATGCATCTGCCCACTATATATAGTGCAGCCTTACACCAAAAAGATTAAAAGGTTTTTTATAAAAAAAGAAGATCGAAGAAGAAGAAATGTAAATGAATGTCATTTTCATTAATCTATATGTGGAAATTCATGCAAGAGGTGAGACAGTATTATATTTATAAGATCGTATCAATAATTCGTGAGAAACTATCCTTAGTTAAAAATAACACAAACATCTGGTTTTTCTAATCATGAAATAATATTCATGTGGCGTGCGTATTAAATTTATCAAGAGATGAGTAGGAATTATCAGACAATTAATTACTTTTATACTTCTACATGTCTGCCGACTGTCGTCAATTGATTGTTAGAGACGAATTCAGACCAAGTATCTTACAATATATATATATATATATATAATGTTACCCAATTTGAGATTGTAGTTCTGTTTGGTCTTTCTACAAATAATTGGCTTGGCTTGTATTTGAGTCTTGCATGATCAAATTAAATAGACGAGTAAAATGGCATCCAGTATAGACACGTGTCATTCAATTTAGGTAGGCTGATCTGACGTTGAACTTGAGTCTTTAATATTTTTTTATAAAAAGCAAATGCAAGTGGCTCATAGAAGGAAAAAAAAAAAGGCAGGCAAATGTAAGTGCTTGTAGTCTTTGATTGTACTCAGCTTTTGAAAGTCAACAGAGGCAAGAGGCCGTCAAATTTGGCAGTTAAAAAGCAAGAGCGAGCTTAGCTTTTCATGTTTGACTAATTAACCGAAAATACTCTAAATCAAATACCTAATCATGCATCATGCATCATGCAACCATATGGCAACGGTGAATGGGATAATAAACTAAAGTAGGCAGTCGGCCAAGCATGGCCAGGCCAGCCAAAGAATTAAGGGTTATGTGCTTCGGAAAGCGAGAAGCTCCCCACCCTTTGTCTATTACAATTGTGGCATGAGATATTTGTGGTACCAAGTGCCAACTTTAAGTTGGCTTGATCTATATATGATATCTCAACATCGATCGTACCCAATATCACAAATTTAAGTTGATTTATACGTAGAAATGCTTGCTATATGAGGTGACTTTCAAGATAAATTAATTGACTGATTGATCAAAAACAGAAAAAAAATCTTGCGAACCATATATATCATTTGACTTAATTAGTGTCTTGTCATAGAGTTCAAATTATGTTAAGCTCAATTTAGAAAATATTTAATTTCTTAGTTCTATATGTACTTAATTTAGTGGAACAATTTTCATACCTATATGACAGCTTTAATATATATACATGTTGCGGATATCTTCAACTTATTAGTTAGGCACTGCTAGTTGCCGATTCAAGTAAAACTTCCCAAAAATAAACACAAACACATCTCACATTTTTTTATTACTGAGAAAAATACCATGCAAATTTACTCTTTAGATATCCGACATGTGTCTATGGTTTTTCACCTAACGACAGGATAAGATTAACCAAATCCCAACGCGTGACCACAAGAATATAATTACATGCTACAACCCAGAATCTTTCAACTCCATATATTTTGGCGCAAGAGAAATTCATCGCTACACAGCCTATACTAAGGATGCATATATCCCACACTGATCAAATTGGCAATCCCACTTTTGGCTTATTAATATATGTTATACTTTGCCATTCTAATGATATGGTCGGAAACCTATTGGTAGTCAATAATTCACTGAATCATTATTTTGCCACGTCAGCAAAGACGTTCTTGAAAGTTAAAACTCCACTATACGTGAGCTTCCCCGATTTTGCCTTCTCTCGGGTAAGGGACAAATAAAGCACGGGGCGGGTAATAAAGATACCAGATTTTAAAAATAATAAAGACGTGTCAGCACCATATTCAATCAAGAAAAATAGTGGGTCCTCCAACGCACTTAACCTGAAAAGGTGGTCCGCACTATATACTCATCTTCCTATATAAACAACACCAACCGTTCTGTCCCGCCGCAGCAATTCTAGTATCTCCTCCTATCCTCCATCGCTGACCGCCACCACCGTCAAAATAACCAAAATCCCAGTTTTAAGCTGTGTGAAAAATAAACTCCAAAATGGGCAACGCAGACTATGACTACGGGAGTGTCGACGAGGTCCACGGCCACCACCACCACCAAGTTGCTGTTCCGCCACCACAGCCTTTCTTCAAGTCACTAAAGTACTCTCTTAAGGAGACATTCTTCCCTGACGACCCTCTAAGGCAATTCAAGAACCAACCTCCTTTAAAAAGATTCACATTGGGAGTTCAGTACTTCTTGCCCATCTTTGACTGGGGTCCACGTTACACTTTTCAGTTCTTCAAAGCCGACCTGATCGCCGGCATCACCATTGCTAGCCTGGCCATTCCTCAGGGCATCAGCTACGCCAAACTTGCTAACTTGCCTCCAATTCTCGGCCTCTGTAAGTAACTCAACATAAATATATTTATTTATTTATTTTTAGTGCACTGGATAAAAGAATGGTCCGGTCATAATAACATATATATGTTATGTATTGGGAAATGCAGATTCGAGCTTTGTTCCTCCACTGATTTATGCAATGATGGGGAGTTCGAGGGACTTGGCAGTTGGTACGGTGGCCGTGGCGTCGCTGCTTACTGCTTCTATGCTGGGAAATGAAGTTAGTGCTAAGGACAACCCTACGCTCTATCTTCATTTGGCTTTTACGGCGACGTTTTTTGCCGGAGTTTTTCAAGCTTCCTTAGGATTGTTAAGGTTGGTGTTCGATCGGTACATCAACCACGTCAATTTTTTTGGTTAAAAGTAGTAAATTAACAAATTGATGCTGTTTTGCTTAGAGGATTAATTATATTAATTAATGAGTTTTTGTTTTTGATTCTTTAATTAGTAACAAAACACGATCCGTGAAATATGATTGATATTTTGTTGTCATCGACCAAACTTGTCTGACGCAAGATAATATAAAAGACCAATATATTTATGAGAATTTTATTTTATTTTTAGATTATGATAAATAATTAGTGGTTGTTGAATGAATTGCAGGCTAGGGTTCATCGTGGACTTTCTATCACATGCAACGATAGTAGGGTTCATGGCAGGAGCAGCAACAGTAGTATGTCTGCAACAGCTAAAAGGGATTCTTGGACTTGATCACTTCACTCATGCCACAGATGTTATCTCAGTCATGCGCTCCGTCTTTAGCCAAACTCATGAGGTTTCTTTATATATATATACATATGTTAAATATTCATTAGGGTTTTGTTTTTTTATTGTCATATATGGTTGCTATAACGTCTTGTCTGAAAATATCAATTCATGATTCTTGCAGTGGAGATGGGAAAGTGGCGTCTTGGGTTGCTGCTTCCTTTTCTTCCTTATCGTCACTAGATACTTTGTAAGTACAATTATTCTGCTTACATATATATATATATATATATATATATAACTTATTCAATCATGTTCATTATAATAATTAGAAAAAAATAAGGAGTATGCATATATGATTATTTTAATGAGGTGATATGTCTGTTGTGTTGACGACATGATGTGTACAGAGCAAGAAACGACCAAAGTTCTTCTGGATATCAGCAATGGCACCATTGACGTCTGTTATCCTTGGCAGCCTCCTCGTATATCTCACCCACGCTGAAAGACATGGCGTTCAAGTGGTGAGTCACCACTCACCACACACATTTCTGATTTCTCCCTCTCTCTCTTTATTTCGCATTTCTTAGAATACTTCGTAAATTAATTAGACACAAGAGTATTAATTAATTTTTGTGATTTTGGAATCATAAATTAAATGGACTCGTGACCTGGTACAAAAAAGGCAGTCCAACAATAAGGGGTGGCTGGGACCTGCTTAAAACTACAGGAGGCTCCGCTATAAGAGCCTTTTGGGCATATTTTTTAGAAAATTATAAATGTATAGTATTCATATTAACTAATTATTTTTCATACGAGATAAAAAATTAAATTCAACATTAAAGAATCATGACAATTATAGATCGTTGGAGATAAACCAAAATCTTACATATATTTTTTTATATTGAATTTGATTTTTTTTTCATATAAAAAAATATGGTTTGATTCGTAAATATATATATATATATATATATATATATATATATATATATATATATATATATATATATATGCAACCTATTAAAAGCTAGCTGTACTGCTGTAGCTCTATTGTAGTGGGACCCCAATAATAAGCAACATATCTGAGGACCACCACTTGGAATTCTATTGATGAGGCCAAGATCCATCTGACATGTGGTCTAGGCCATTGCTGGCTTACATATCTTGGGCCAATCCAAATAATTATTTCTCGAACTGTGTGTAGTGGGCCCATATTAATAATTCACCTTTCTATATAATAGGGTGGGCCAATTCTGATTGGGCCTCTCTAGGTCTTTCCCTGATAACTTCGGATATCATGCATGTTTATGTATTTTATGCAGATAGGAGACTTAAAAAAGGGGCTAAATCCACCGTCCATCACTGATCTTGTCTTCACGCCGCCCTATATGTCAACGGCTCTTAAAACGGGAATCGTCACTGGCGTCATTGCTCTCGCTGTGGGTAACCATTCTCTACAAATCCCCCACAATTTTGACTTAACATTAATCAATAACCGATATAATTTTTAAGTGTGAGTCTAACCTTAAACAATTGAACTACCTTTTAAAAGATAAAGTCGTGCGGGCCTTAATCTCATAACAGATAATAACTCAAATGGATTAGCCGAACTTCTATTTTATCTCTTCTCTCTCTACTTTATTATAACAAGTCTCTCAATTAGATTATAAAATTTATATGCTAATAATTAGTTGGTAAATTAAATTATTGAAACAGGAAGGAATAGCAGTTGGAAGAAGCTTTGCAATGTTCAAGAATTACCACATAGATGGGAACAAAGAAATGATTGCTATTGGGATGATGAACATTGTTGGCTCTTGTACTTCTTGTTACCTCACTACAGGTACTATAAATTGTGTTTAAATCTATACTTAATTAGTACATATTTCATATATACACTAGATTGTTAATATAAATTGACATGGAATATAATATAATTGAGAATATATACTGTATATGTTGCAGGGCCATTCTCAAGATCAGCAGTGAACTACAATTCAGGATGCAAGACAGCAGTGTCAAACATTGTGATGGCAATGGCTGTGATGATTACATTGTTGTTCTTGACTCCATTGTTTCACTACACACCCCTAGTGGTCCTCTCCTCAATCATAATCTCTGCCATGCTTGGCATCATAGACTATCAAGCAGCAATACATCTTTGGAAAGTTGACAAATTTGATTTCTTAGTCTGCATCAGCGCTTTCGCTGGCGTTGTTTTTGGGAGCGTTGAGATCGGCTTAGTCATAGCGGTAAATATCTATATATGCACATTTTATACTAGCTTAACTTCAGAATTTAGGATTCGGGATTTAATTAAGATCGTGAGCCATTAATGTAGGTCGCAATTTCGGTGCTGAGGGTGCTACTGTTTGTGGCTAGACCGAGAACTACTGTTCTTGGTAATATTCCCAATTCAATGATCTTTAGAAATGTTGAGCAATACCCAAATGCAAACAGTGTTCCTGGAATTCTCATACTTGAAATTGATGCTCCTATTTACTTTGCCAACTCTAGCTACTTAAGAGAAAGGTATTGTATTAACACACAGCTTTTCACTGATTCAACTGATATATATCTATATGTGTGTGTGTACTAATCACTAGAAGTACGTACTACTTCTATTTTATTTAGAATCATGAGATGGATTGATGAGGAGGAAGACAAACTCAAATCTTCTGGGGAAACCGGCTTACAGTATGTTGTATTGGATATGGGAGGTGAGTCGTCATTTACATTAATTCTGCTAGCACCTCTTTTTTTTTCCAGCTTGAAGTTAACTCACGGTAATCTATTTGCAATTTAAACTCTGATTGTTAGCTGTTGGAAACATTGATACAAGCGGAATCAGCATGCTTGAAGAAACCAAGAAAATTCTTGACAGAAGAGACCTCAAGGTACTAAAATGAAAACCTTTACATTGCCTTCCAATGAGTGTTTGGTTTCCAAGAAAATTAAAATATTGATTATGAAACCCTTTTGTTTTTTTTTTCTTTCTATTTTCAGCTTGTATTGGCAAACCCTGGAGCTGAATTGATGAAGAAGTTCAACAAGTCAAGCTTGATAGAGAGTTTGGGGAAGGAGTGGATATATCTAACAGTAGGGGAAGCTGTTGCAGCATGCAACTTTATGCTTCACACTTGCAAATCAAAACCAGTCAAAGATGATTCAATAGAGCCATTGAACAATGTCTAATTACCCAATAAGTATATATACATATATAGAATATGTATGAAACCCATTTGACTAGGCTTGGATATGTTATGGTTCACAGGTGTAGTTTTTCCCCCCCTTCAAAAATCAATATGTAAGTTTTGCAATTAGTGTATTTAATAAAATGAAAATTTTAAGAGCAAACCATGACTACAATATTGCTGACACTTATTCTGATAAAAGAAATGCATACGATGATTATGACAAAATTAACCACTTGACGATAACCTAATTGATTATTTCTCTGGATTTAGGGTGTAAAGAATTTCATCCTAGGTCGAGAGTTCGATTATAAACTGGCACCATTCTTTTCAAGTTGTTTGCTTTAACTAGCATGTCAGACGAATTTGCACTTACCTAACCCGGCTTGGTTAAAAAAAATTGGGAAAAATACCTTTCAATAGGAATCCATGCTACAATCACAGTGATGTCGTTTGCAGTAGTAGCAAGTCGTCGTTTTGACGTTTCAATTTCACATGGTGTCGTTTGTAGCACTAGGAGCCTGCCGTTTTGGGTTGTAAACTTCAAGGTGGTACGGGACCCACAAAATGAACAAGAAAGTAGCGTTTAGCAGGCCAGTTAAGTAGGGGTGGCAGGGGTCTGCTGTAGTAAAAACTACAGCAGATCCCGCTGTAGGTAATTTGGGTCCCAAAAAATTTTTATTTTATTTTGAAAAAATTATAAATGTGTAGTTTATGATCTAACGAATCCAACGATATATTTTTTGTTCGAAACAAAAATCAAATTCATCTTGATTCAGACACCGAATGTTTTGAGTTTATATCCGACGGTATAAAATTGTTAAGCATTTTTCATATAGCATATGATTTTTGTTTTGAATAAAAAATATATCGTTGGATTTATTAGATCATAAACTACACATCTATAATTTTTTCAAAATAAAATAAAAAAAATTTTCACCTCAAATTGTCATTACAGCGGGGCCTGCAATAATTTTTTTACAGCAGAGCCCCGGCACCCAGTTAAGTAGTGAGGAGCTATTCTTTTCCGTCATATTTTCTCTGTGCGCACAACACAGGTGAGTTTCCTGGTACGGCAAACAGCGAAAAAGATCGTTCTTTGACGAATAGAAATGGCTCCTCATAAGAAATCGAAGAGAAAACCCAAGAAGGACAAGAAATTGAAGAAGCACAAAAGCAGAAGCTTGGTAGTTCCCGTAGAATCCAAAGGCATCGAGTCCGATTGGTGGCATAGTTTCTGGCATAAAAACTCTTCAACCCCAGGTTTCTCTCTCTCTCTCTCTCTCTCTCTCTCTATATATATATATATATACACTTCAATTCTTGGTTTTTACCGCTTATAATTCTTTCGTTCTGTTGGTCTTCGAGGGAAATTGGGTTCACAGAATGCAATCGACACATAAATGGAATTCAAATTCGGCTGAAGATCATTGTTAATGTGGTCCCAATAGTAATTGATCGATGTTCGGTATAACCAAGATATGAATATTATCCAGCTTAACTGAAGAAAACCCTAGGGACTCTGAACATTTGTTTGTTGTTTGTGTGTTTATCGCCATATTGAAATCCCAAATTGAGAAAAAAAGATGTAAGTTTGCGAATTTCCTTTCGTTGGCGAATGATGATGAATTGGGGATTTTTGGATGTGCAGTAGTTAATGTATAACTTAGACAAGTAACTAATTAAGGTCTCCCTGTATTTTTATCACAGTGTTTGAGATAAAGAGGTCATTACTGGCCCTGACTTGCTTCAACTCAGAGTAATTTTGAACAGTAAATGTAAATTAAGGATTGAGAATTACAAAATGCACTTGCTTTGGAATCTGAAAATCAATATTTTCCTGTTGATGCACGTTGCAGGTGCATCAGTACCGGTGGATGAGGAAGAAGGATTCAAGTACTTCTTTCGGGTTTCAAAGAAGACCTTTGAGTACATTTGTTCCCTTGTGAGAGAAGATCTCATTTCGAGGCCTCCTTCGGGGCTTATCAATATCGAGGGAAGGCTTTTGAGTGTTGAGAAACAAGTTGCAATTGCCATAAGGAGGTTGGCATCTGGGGAGTCCCAAGTATCTGTTGGGGCTTCCTTTGGAGTTGGACAGTCGACAGTGTCTCAAGTTACTTGGAGATTTATTGAAGCTTTGGAAGAACGAGCCAAGCACCATGTCAAGTGGCCTGATGCAGGTAAAATGGATGAAATCAAATCCAAGTTTGAAGCAGTTTTTGGGTTGCCCAATTGCTGTGGAGCTATTGATGCAACGCACATCATCATGACCCTTCCGGCTGTTCAAACCTCTGATGATTGGTGTGACCAGGAGAATAATTACAGCATGTTCTTGCAAGGAGTTGTTGATCATGAAATGCGATTTCTTGATATTGTGACTGGTTGGCCTGGGGCTATGACGGTTTCAAGACTGCTGAAGTGTTCTGGACTTTACAGACTTTGTGAGGCCGATGAGCGTCTAAATGGGAGCACAAGAAATGTATCAGAAGGAATTGATGTTAGAGAGTATATAGTTGGTGGGGTTGGTTATCCTCTTCTTCCATGGCTCATTACTCCTTATGAAAGTGACGGCCTTTCTGCTTCATTGTCTGCATTTAACACTGTGCACGAAGCTGCAAGCTCGCTTTCAGTTAAAGCATTCATGCACTTAAAGGGTAGCTGGAGAATTCTTAACAAGGTCATGTGGAGACCTGATAAGCGGAAACTGCCAAGTATCATCTTGGTATGTTGTTTACTCCACAATATTATCATTGACAATGGAGATCTGTTCCATCCCGATGTTGCTTTGTCCGGCCACCACGACTCTGGTTACGGAGAACAAAACTGTAAACAAGTTGATCCGCTGGGAAGAGCCATGAGGGAAAACATAGTAAAGCACTTGCAGCATGGGAAAGATAAATCTCCATTGGAGTAACTACTCTCACATTTCAGTTATCAGCTTATGCCAGACAGCAGATGCTTTGCTAGATGGGTCTAGTTTTGGTAATTTGATTCATGTAAGGTTATGATGTATTGTTGATTTTTTTTTCGATAACAATGTTAGAAGTAGAGAAACTAAACGGAAATGGCCATGGAACCTGGAAGGGACGAGGATAGTGTGTTAAGGCATGCAAACCACAATAACCACATGGCGATAGAATCTCGTCCAAACCACTATTTACAAGCGGTTTGCGTTGGGTCTTGATTCAATTAATCTATCGTATGGGTTTACACGTGCCTGGCGCAGTTCACTTTTGGGCTTGACGGGCTGTCCGAAGGACACAACTGTTAAATTGTTATCGGTTATAAAAAAAGTGTCAAGGTACTCATATTTAACAAGAGTGGCAAACGCGATATAAAAAATTATGTGATCTGTTCTTGGAAAAATGCCAGTTCCACTCACTGATAATTTGCCATGCAAAACACAAAATTGGGTCTACAAAGAAGACGTTTAGCCCGCCCTACATACGAAATATTCCCCATCGTATTATGAAGCTATTCTGTAAAGATAGAAGAAAAGAGAGAAAATACATAGATGAAGCTTCAATATGCTCCAAGACAGCAGCTCCTTTTTGATTACATGAAGCCTAGCATACAACGGTATCTCTCATATGCGAAAAACGATATCCTTTATCATGTTGACGAGATAAAACATACATGTCTATTTCGATGCTACGGAATAAAAATATATGGATAAAGCCAGCTAATGTGTTTTAGGAATTTAACCTATACTCTGGACTGATCATGAGAAAAAGTAACTGCTTCAATCTCCCTTAGTTGTTGGTTGCACACATGAACAAAAGGGTGCTTTCTTTTTTCTGGGGCTAGATCTGCCACCGGCATAGAGATAGTCCTGCAAGCGAACTCTTGTTCTTCGGTCAGTAATTTTGGTTTTCCTTCTGTTATCATTTTGATCATCAAGTTTCAGCAGTAGAAACTGCAACTTCTGCACCTCCAATTGCAACCGCCCAATTTTCTCCGACACCCTTTTAGCTTGCTCTGCAACACCCCTCCTCCGGAAACTTCCACTATGATCTGGTTCTAATGCAGATTTTTCATCAAAAGACAAGGAAGAACCTTCAATGTTCTTCAATAATTTGCGGTTGATGTCATACAATTTCACAACGGCCACATCCGCTTCTTCAAGCTGCTTTTTCACACTATCAAATTCAATACCCTTACCCTTTTTGCTCTTCTCAGTTATCTCCACCTTTTTCTTCAAATCTTGCACAGTTATTTGAAGGTTTGTCAACTTCTGTGAATCAGAATCAAGTCTTTCAAGAATCCTTATCTTGATTCCTCCTTGAACATGCTCAGTTAATCTCTTGGAGATCTCTCTATCCACACCCAACTCCTTTTCAACCAATGAATCTGTAGCCGCATGTTTACTACTGTGTTTCTTCATTGTTTCAGTCCTTCGGTAATCAGCAGGAGTGTTCACCTTCCTGGCCTTTCCAACTTTCACGTCAATGTTGCCCTTCTGATCAGTGGTTTCCCATACTTCAAGCATCTGATCATCGGCCTCAACAGCTGCTCTTTTGCTAAATCCATAGGATGAACCATCAGATATCTGATCAAGCATTATGTCTCTAGTCATCATAGCATCCCCCTCTTCAGAGATTTCGTTGGTTGGTTTTCTTAGTCTGAGATCTTTACCGATCCCCTCCCTGAGCTCCTCTCCAGGCTTTGGATTAACAGACTCAATTGCTTGAACAGCTTCTTGAAGCGAGCTGCTACCTGATTTTAACTCTGCTATCTCCTTGATTGCAGCCTCAAGCTTGGAATTGACAGTTGAGTGCTCCAGCAATGTCAGCCTCTCCTTTTCTGCCACTGCTTTTTCTACAGCTTTAAGCTTCACTTGCAGTTTCTGCAACTCATAAAATCCATCCAGAACTATGGCAACTTGATCTTCATCGACTTGCTGGCCGCTTTCAGCTTGTATGTGACTCACTCGTTCAGTATCCTGGAAAAGAGTGGAATATAAACACACATGTTAGGTGACATAAGCTAATTTCACAACAATCCAGAGGAAATTTTGGAACTGGAAACCCAGATACTTCGTCAGAAGGTGATATGGACACTAGCTGAAACAAAACCCGATCAGCTCACACTTTGGAAAAGGAGAAATGACATCACGGTTTTCATGGTCAAGATTCAAGAAGCTAAGAAGTATAGTACCAGGTATTGGTTGTAGAGAGCCTCCGAGTTTTGTTGAATGCAATAACCCACACAAATCTTTGATCTTTGAAATTAATTAAAACTAAAAAATCTAGTGTGTTGAAAACATTATGGCAAATAATATATTGCGTTCAAATTGATGAAGAAAAAAAAAGTGTAAAGCAATGGTTCTTTAATAATGTTATTGTAGATATCAAACACGGGTATGAACCAAGTTGTGAGAACTGATACAGTTTATAACAGACAAGATCTATGTTCGGCCATTCTTCCAACTCATTATGCATGGATAAGGCTATAACCAAATTATTCTTGACTAACTGTTAGAAAAACTACTCACTACCAAAATGAAAGACGGTCTATTATCTACCTAAGAAGATGGAGAGTCCCAAATATGAGGAAAAGTCACAAATGGAGTTGAACCAGGTAACATTGCAAAGGCATAATGTTAGTAAGGTCGGCTGAAGCAACCAGAGTTCATGTGCACTAGTCTTCAGAATGCTACATTCCAATAAGAGAATGAACTATTAAGAGATGAAAGACATTACCTTTGCTTTTTCATTGCCAACTTCATGAAGTTTGGTATGGGACAGAGTGTGATTCTCCAATGAAGTGACATTGTCCCTCAGGGAAATAACCACCGGATAATATGAAGCCAACTGAGCTTTTAGTCCCTCATTTTCTGATTCCAAGGTGCTAACTGTTCCTTTCAACTGGTCAATCTCCATATGTCTGGAATCATATAGATCCTCAAGGCTCTGAATTGCTTTGATCAACTCGATAATCTTTCCTTCAAACAAAACTTCACGAACAGCAGAGATCTGCAGTTCACCAAAATATACAGCAGCCCGAGACTCCCACAGTTCAACCTCATTTTGCCGCATTTCCTCCCTACATTTGTTGTCTTCAATTTTTTTATGCAAATTCCAAAGCTCAGCATCCAGTTGCTGATTTTCTTGATGAAGGTAATCAATTTCTTTACTATGAGTGTCTCGTTCTCCAGATAGTTCAATGATCTGCTTCTCTTGATCTTCTCGTAACACCTCAACCTCATCATACATACACTTCAGATCCTTCAAAGTTTTATGCAACTCTGTTTTCTCGTTTCGGAGTGATGTTAGCATATGTTCTGCTTCCAAAATCTCAGTTTCCTTCAGGCACAACAGATCTTTTCCACATGCAATCCCATGATTTAACTGCTCATTAACAGATCTAAATGAAAACAGCTCATTTGCTGATTTTTTCAATGATTCATTAAAATGCAGTTTTTCCAGTTTTATATCCTCCAACTTCCCAGCCATCATGTTGATTTTCTCCTCCTGGACATTATTGACAACATGAAGTTCATCCAGATTGTCAATGAGCTCTGTAATTCGCTCAGATTTTTCAGAAACGATATCTGTCAAAATGAGAGAAAACAGGCTTTGAGATACTGTTTCAGCATAGATGTCACAATTTTCCTGTTCTAGAATATGTTTTTCTTCTCCCAGGTTTAAGACTTCCTTCATCAAAAACCTTTTATCATCAAGCATCTTCTGATTCTCTTCCCACGAAATTAGGTGAGCGCCTTGCAACTCTAACAACTGAGCATGTCGATCCTGTAGTTGAAGCTTCAAAGCTTCCTCTCTCTGGTTTCCCTCCAGTGTCTCCAATCTCAATTGTTCATTCATCTCTTTAAGTTTCTGTGTCTCATTACGCAATATTGATAACTTCTCGGAACAGATTCTGAAGTCCTGGTCAAGCGTGTTCTTTTCTGTGCCAAGAATTGCCGCCTCTAGTTGCACTTGACCCAACAATGTCACAAGAACACCATTCTGAATAACCAATTTCTGATTCTCATCCTGCATCATATACATACAATTTCGTCTTTCTTGGAGATTGCTAACTATAATGTTATAAAGTGTTTGGTCGAATTCAAGAATATCTTCATACAAATGATCTACGCCAACTTCAGGAGCCCTCAATGCACCATGGAGCCCCCTCCCCAGAATTTCGATTTGATCATTTAAGGACTGCACCTCCAAGTTTTGGCAGACATTTTCATGGTTCAGTACAGAAATCAGTTTCAGCCTAGATGCTTCCAAGAGTTTCTCACACTTCCTTAACAGCAATAGATTTTGTTCTTTCGTATCTTGCAAATATTTCTGCAAGATGAAGATCTCAATCTGAGCATTAATAGCTTTGTCCACTTCCTCTTCGTATTCTTTCTTCAAGCACTGACCTTCCTCTTGCAGTAAACAGATCTGTGATGCCATATCAGCAAGGCAAGATTTACTCACATGGACATCATTAGCATGTTCTTGCCTTTCAACATCTAAGGAAACCTGTAGCTCTTTTAGTCTAAGAAGCGTGCATTCCCTCTCTTTTTCCAGAGCTGAGTATGTCTCCTCCAACTCCATATTCTTTTTCTCCAAGCCTTCCAATCTCCTCCGAGTTTCATCCAATTGTGAACCTATGCTACCCTTCTCTGCAGTTAGCAAGGATTTTTCATCATTAAGCAGCAGACTCGAATTCTCTAAGTTATTGAAATTTATCCTCAACCCTTCAAGTTCAGTGTTAGCATCAAATAGGGAATTCTCCAGAATTTTGTTCTTCTCCAAGAGTTTCTCCAAATTCTCATTTGCACTTTGTAGCTGAGATAACAACATGCCCTTCTCAGAGGTGAGAGTGGATTTCTCTTCCAGGAGAGTTTCACAGGATTCTTCTAATGCCTTCACCTTCTTTCTAACTGCTTCTAGCTCAACATTAAAGTCTGAGAGAGAATTCTCTAGTAGTGCATTTTTCTCAAGAAGTTTTTCCAAGTTTTTTAACTTTTCCAAAAGATCTACTTTTTCACTTCTGTCACTCTCACTGATTTCTTTCAGATGTACATTCTCATCCTGCAACTTCTTCACAGAGGACCCAAACCACTCTGGATTGAAGCCAACTGATTCCACCTGCTCTGTCATAGCCAGGTGTTCCTTGTTAAGGACATTCAGCTCCTCTTTCAGACAGTAAATCTCTTGCTGAAGAGCATTTCTTTGGTCCACACGGAGTTCAACCTCTGCCTCAAGTTTACTTATTGTTTCCCTTAAGCTTGAAATCTCATCTTGCAAATCTCCAATTGATGCAGATGAAGATAAATTGAGTGCATTCAGGCCCTTATTCTCTTCCTTAACCGCTTGGACTTCATCCTGTAAACGCTGATTAAGAGCTTCCATCTCCTTCAAAATTTGAGCCCTACTCTGAAGTTCTCCAGCCACAGATCTCAGTTCTTCTTGAGACTGAGAGTGCAAATGCTGCAGAGTTTGAAATGCTGTTTCAGCCTCCACAAATCGCAAGCGCTCTTCTTGTAGGCAAGACCAAAGTCTCCCCAACTCTTTCTGCTTTTCTGTAAGTTCTTCACTCTGAGATGCTGATTTCTGCTCCATAGACTCCAAATCAGAGTGCATAGTCTGATTTGATCTCTCCAACAGAAGACATCTTTCTTCAGCCCCTTTTAACTTTACAACCCCAATATCTATCTCACTATGAAGCCTCTGTGCCTCTTCTTGGGCACATGCAAGTTCTCGCTCCAGATAAGAAATTCTGTCCAAGCACTGCTGGTACTGAAGAACAGCAGCTTCTTTCTCCTCAGTCAATCTGGAAAGTTCCTGCTTCAAGGTTTCAATTTCATGTTCTGCTTTAGCAGCTCGCTCATTAATTATCTTGGCATCTTCCTCAGCCAGCAGTAATTTGTCCTCCAGATTAGATATCATCTCCAAACATTTGCTGTATTGAACAAGAGCAGACTCTTTTTCAGCTTCTACCTCAAACAATTGTTGTTTTAAGGCTTCAGCTTCCGTCTCAGCTCTACCAGCACGTTCATTAAGCTCTCCAGCATTTCTTCGGGCATCAGAGACATTATGCTCGAGATTTGATATTTTGCTCAAACACTGCTGGTATTGATAAAGGCTAGCTTCCCTTTCAGCCTCTAATTTGGTAAGGACTTCCTTCAAAATTTGAACCTCTGCTTCAGCTTTGCTCACTCGTTCATTGAGTTCTTTGGAATCATCTTTAGCACGAGAAAAATCTATCTCTAAATTAGACACTCTCTCCAAAGTCTGTTGGTACCGGTGTTGGCCAGCTTCCTTCTCAGCTTCTAACTTAATCAGGGCATTCTTTAAGGTTAGAATTTCCATCTCAGCTTTACTAACTCTCTCAGACTCAGATGGGACCCGGGCTCTGAGATCGTGGATCCCATTGTTTTTCACACTTCGTTCTTTCTCCTCAGCATCCTGAAAGTTCAGGCCTTTTCTTGCCCGTCCCTCTGGAAATTTTGCGCGGCTAACTGCTTCTGCAGTGCCGAAAATATCATTGGGATGTTTCAAACCTTTTCTGCCACTTTCAGAATCAGATTCTTCAGTAAAAGCTCCATTCGAACTAAAAGCATGAAACGGAGATGGAGAAAGTCCTAGAGCATCCTTTTGCAACTCACCAAGGTCAAATGATGCACGTAAAGTAGGTGGCATATCAGGTGTACGCGGATCATTCTCATTAGCATAACCAGCAGGGGGTTCATCACCCATTACAAAAGGGACTTGGTTGGGAAATGCTTCTGTCATCGTTCGTTGAGCCTGCTGCAATGCTCCAGTTGCATGATCATATCTTTCGGCCAATGCACGGTATGCTCGATAAAATTCTTCGACTAATTTCATCAGCTCAGGGCGTTTTTTATAATACATCTCTGCCCTCCTAGCGAATGAATCAGCATCTTCTTCTATGAGCTTGATCATTTGTTTGACTTTGGTGTCCATATCTGTTTATCCACAATATTTGTTGTCACTAGTTATGCAGGCAAAAGTCCACGAATTTAAATGCAGCATGAGAATATAGAAATGAAAGTTGCGCAAGATAAGTTTTAAAGATTGTGACCCTTTTTGAACAAAGGAGGATCTATGATTATTCTATTCAATATGCCAGACGCCAAGACAAATTATCAGCTAAGGGAAGGAACAACAAAAAGAGAAGAAAATCAGTATTCCAACTGCTCAGCAGTCAAACTGATGGTCCTCACTCTCGTTCCACAAAAAATAAAGAATCATCAATAAATTTTACCATCACTTCAAACCCATTCCAATGACATATTCATAACTTCAAGATTTTTTTAAGTTCTAACTATACTTTCCAAAACATTTTACTTGTACCATTCATGATTCATCTATCCGATATTTGTTGGATATTGTCCCCACTTTTCATCTCACAATGTTCATTGGATGCCACAAAAGAGGAATTGTGGACTCCACCCCTTCATTGATATCATGGAATACATGCAGGAAAAGAAACAAGAAGAGCGGTCACCTATGAGGACTGCAGGGGATAAATGGTTCTATACTTTCTTCTTTCAGTATATTGGAAAACATGCAAATGGATATACATTAACTGATGCATTTTATTCCTCATCTTACTTTCATCCATGTAAAAGTATAGCTCCCCTTTGGTGCCATTTCCTTCAATTCAACTTTTATGCGTGGAAACAAATTGTGCTAGCTATATGAGATATATATCTCACATTTCAGAAAAAATATCCTGCAGAGAAGTGCCTTACTACACCACAACTCATTTTCTTAACCGTGCCAATAGCATACTAGAAACTATAGAGGCAGCTACACAACACACATGCCTCTTTCACATAAATTGAATTAGAGCAACTGAAACATAACAAAAGGACATGATATTCCCAAAAACCCCCTTTCAAATTCCTGCAAGAGAATTTAGCAGTTACAAGCTGAAAGGTTGTTCTACTGTACTATGCAGAACAATAACCTGCAAGATAATTCTAACAAAAACTCAATACCTGTAAGATTTTCTTGAAGCCATTTTGAATTTTTTGGGCTTATATGGCTGTCCCACCACCAAGAGTACATGCGCTTGGAATTTGCTTTTGACACAGCTGCCATGACTTGAGGAAGAACACACCACAATACCTTCAATAATCAAAAAGAAACTGCGATTCCCAAGTATAAAACCCAGGTAATGGACCCAACCCAAAACCAGATTGAAGGTGGTGAACCAGTAAATTCAATGTTGATGGCCAATATAAAGCTCTATATCTCTCCTTCCCTGCAAGTAATTACCAACATCAATAAAAAAAACATGATGATTCAGTCTCCATTAGAAAAATCAACATAAGCATGCGATATTGCGATCAGATTCACTAGAATACCATTAAGATAAACAAAGCACTTTGCTGGCTACCTGATCAATATAACTATCAAAAATTTCACGCAGCAAAATTATTCAGTCTCCAAACTTCGCATAAATTAGTGATAACCTGATCAAAGGAAAAATATCTTAAAGTAAAATTAGATTATAAAAAGTAATAATTCAGTCTCCATCTGAACTAATAATTAGAGGATATCAGATTCACCAGAATATGATGAGAAGATAAAAGAAGTCTGCAAACTACCTGATCAGTAACAACGGTCCAAATTTTCAAACAAGGAGGACACTCCTGAGTTAGTAGATAACCTGATCAAAGGCACACGAAACCAAACATAGCCCCAAAAGAGTCAGATTAAGAGACAAGCTGACAATCAAATCAAAAGAAAAACCAAGAAGGTTCACATAGTCACAAATTGACACATATCTTGAAGCACAAATGCATGATCACGCTTACAAGCATGGAGAAATCTCCATAACTATTCAAAACTAACTGATAAACAACAAATTCACAGTAAAACCACAGAAGTTACGAGCAGTTTCGAGAAATAAAGTATAAAATTGAAGCAACTAGTAACCGAAACTAAACACAAGAAAAGATCATGAACAAGACTATCAATCCATTAAAAACCACAAATATACAAGTAATTTTTTCTCCGGATTTCCAAGAAAATAAGCATCAAAACAACGGATTTCTAGGGAGATCAAAAGAGCTTGCTCACCAGACTGAATGATCGTCAACGAAGTTTGATTTTCCGGAAAAAGCATTTCTCATTTTTCTTTAGTCGCTCAATTCTCAAGGCTCAACCATGCTTGTCAGATCTCCCTTTCCGAGAGTCTCCCCTTTACTCTCTCTCTATTGATTGTCGCTTTGCTTTTATGCTCTCTCTCACTGTTGCTGGCGAGAGAAGAACTGTCAAAGCTGCAATGCGAGCTTTTGTTTTGGCTTTTTTTTTCCCCTTTTTGCGATATTATAATATATATATATAGGAATTAATATTAAAAGTCAGAAAAAGAAAAAGTAATCCTTGGCGTTGGTGAGGTTTTAAAAGTTTTTCAACTGTTTTTTCTTGGGTCTCTCCTCTATAAATGTCGACAGATTATGCATAATTGTATTTAATATTTTAATTAGACATATAATTAATGACCTTGATTTTTGAGTTGGAAATTGATTGTGTTTCCATATTTGACTACTACATTTTCTCAATGAGGGAAAAAAAAATGTTGTGTGAATTTGATCAATATTTATGAAATATAGCGAGAGCTAGTTACGGTATTTCAACATTGTTCACTAGACTACTAGACTTTAGTGAGGTGTAAGTAACACTTTTTATTTTGGTAACAAATAATGATACCATACGTGTTTATCCTTTAAACATTCGATATAAACTTAAACTTGAGTCGTTATGCTCGCGCACACTAAAAATTTCTCACATGACAACATATTAGTTAGAACAAAATCCAACACATAACTACAAGAATATAAAAACTTTCGGGAATGCCACCTTCATTTTTGGTGATTTATATTTTTCAGACTTCAATTTGTTTAAACTTTGAAATATAGTGGGGAAAACAAAAGGAAACCCAAACCCAACAAATCATGTATATTTTCTTTACATGGTTAGATTGAAATATCCATCTTTACATTATTCAAGGGAAATATCAATCACTCAATGAATTCTCGTTGAAAAGGAAATAAAATCAAGAATTCCCCTAATTTAACGCCCAAATAAATCCAAAAAAAAAAAAAGAGGGATTTTTCACGAGTAAATCGCGCGAGTAGCCGTTAGCTCGCGGGTTTCATTAAAATCTTGTTATTTTACTAAAGTAAATTTAAATTAGCGGCTAATTAAATAAAATAAAAATGGAAGGGTGATTGTGTAATTACGACAAATTGAGAATCTTCGATAACTTGTGCCGACATGACACGGTGTCACATTTGCATAAAGGGAACCGAGCAGGCGTCGTTGGGCGGCGGCGGAGGAGGGTCCTCATTCGTTACCTGGATCTGGACGGCTGGAACTAAGAAATTCCTCTACACAGTCAGGTCCACGTGTAAATCATGATTGTTTTCCTTGCAAATTTCGAAGTAGTGAATTATTTGTGGGAAAAAGTTGGTGCATAGAGACTGCAATGGATGCCAGCGCCACTCAACGAGGTCCAGAAATATGTGGAGTCCATCCAAAGGATGTAGAAAAATAGCATTCTGACTAATCAAGACCCTGTTTGACTGTGTTAGGTTTAGAGGGGGTTGGAATGTGTTCGGAGAAGTTGAGTTTATGAGTACGAGCCCTTGGTTGAGAGTAGTGGATTGGAAGTTGTTTAAAATTTAAAATCATTGTTAAAATCAATATGGTAATTTTGTAAAAGTACTTAGTGAATGAGCACCTATGAATGAATTGTTTTGAGGCCTTCCGAAAAGAGGTATTGCAAGGGGTTCGGTGGGATTCATGAACCCTACCAAACACCTGTTATTGTCAAAAGGGAGTTGGAGGAGAATCTTTCCGAACCCGACCCTTCTGGACTCAGCTGCCAAACAAAACAAGACATTAAGGATGTTGAAAAGGTTTTACCTCTAAATTAATGGCTTCAATTGTGCCACCTGGTTCCACAATGCGTTCACTCACACTTATACAATGAACAATCAATTGTCAGAAAAAAAAAAACACTTCAATTATATTATCGAAAGTAATTATATAGTTGCAATGTTATTGTTACCATTTTCGGACTTGTTTGCATGAAAAATAGACATATCAAACAGTAACATACCCTTATTTTCTTAATTAAATTATTTGGCTTACCTAATATCATATCCTTCTTAAGTTTCAAGACGGCGATCATGAAATATGAAAGGTTGGTGGCCATTGAAGAAGAGACAAAGGACAGAAATAAAAGGGGGCGGGGGAGATGTGTATGAGGGTGTATCCTTGGACTCTACTGCTGAAAGAGACATGCTGAATTATTAAAGCATCATCATATAAGATAAGAAAGAATATATATCACAATCGGATTCTCGGTAGTTAGCATATGCAGCATTTTTTCTGTGTTGGCTGTCTAGAAAATTAGATATAAGTAGAGATGGAAAAAGACATGTATAGAAAAAGGTGACTTCCAAGGTTTCATATGGTTATTGTCTTGCTTGCAAGCTAAATAAGGAAATCATTTTCCGATCGATGAGTTCCTAGTGGCCTTAATTAATTAGACTAAAAATTAATATAATTGAGCTTAATTAACACACATAATCCATATAACAAGATTTAAAAAAAAAAAAACATATCTTGGTGGTGGGGTTGGGGAGCATCAATTGCCTTCCCTGTTGGTGGAGTGGGGTGAAATTAAGATTATTAACTATATACGGGGGACAATGAATAATTGCATTAAAAGTGTTTATACCACACAATGCCAACTCAACTCAACTTTGTTGTGTTGTGTTGGCTTGGCTTGGCTTCAATTGCATGATTTATGTAAAACAAGAAACAGAGAAAGACAGAAAGTTGCCATCTCTGTCCACATGAACAGCCACACTGTCCTGCAAAAGAAGAAATTCATATCATGTAATGTAGCCGGTAGGGACTGAAAAGGACAAAAAGCTGCCAGGCACAATTGCAATTTTGTTGTTTTAAGATACTCAAACCACCAAAAACAATGTAAGTTGATTGTTTTTGAGATCTCTTCCAAAACCTCACATGTATGTGACAAGAGGTAACATTACATAGGTGCACATATTACATATGATTGCTTATGATGTTGTTTTGTAAAAGTGTGAAAACAAAATTGCCCCACTTCCAACTATCTTCAACATTAAGAGGTCCCAATGCCATGTGCAAAAATCACACCAAATCATTATTACTTTTGCAGTTTGCAGATGTTGCAAGTATATTTTAGTGAGGTTTTCATAATTTTATATTTGTATATCATCTTTTTTTTAAAAAAAAAATATATCGTGAAATCTCTTCAAAACAAAGCCTTTTGGATATTGCATTGATAGAGTAAACCTTTGAACCCTCGAAAGTTTCTCTACAAGGGATTATAATATCTCGTTGGCATTTTAGCAGGGAGTGTGGTCCCAAAGTATTGGTAAAAAGTTTGGAGTCTAGGACCCATGAATTTCATGGAACCACAACAACCAACTCGTAGGATATCGCATCCTCTATTTGTAATGAATGAGAAACCAAGAGAAACATGTACATGGGCTGAATTTAGCACTACGACCTTTTTTGGATCCTGGTCCACTCTAATTCCTTCTTGGGCCAGAACCAGAATGTCATAATAAAATAAATTGAGCTAAAATGGGCTCATGTGACCGAAAGGAATGGTGTGAAATGGGCTTGCTTATAAGGATCACACCTTTCTTTACATTTCTTTTTAATATGGAAAAGGGCCCAATCCGGATTTCATTAAATACTGAGAATATTTTTTAAAAAACAAAACTAATAAACTATTACAAATTACAATCTCCCACGCAAGCACCACATCACACTTCATAGTCCTATCCAAATCCAACGCAGCAATAGTCGATAAAGTTACCTTGTAATGACAAATCTAACCCTTATCATGTCAACACTTGTAAGTAATTTTATCCAGAATCGGCATTAACCCAACTAAATATATATATAAGCAAATGCTAAATAAATAACTCAACTGAACAATGTATAAGTAAATATCAAACACTTCTGATACATTAAACATATTTTTTTAAGATTAAGTATTATTAAGATAGTTTAGAGGACAAATTCGTGTCCTGACCACCTGACCAATATCTCAGATAATTGAGTTTACGAGTGCGAAAAAGATATTACACGTATTTTTCAGACCTAGACCATCACCCATGATGCAGAAGGATAATATTTATTGATGTCTTTAGCCTTCTACTTCTAACAAATCCAATTTATTAAATGACTAAAAACTCCAAATCACAATCCTTCTTAAATCCTTCTTCAGCATCGA
This sequence comes from Tripterygium wilfordii, assembly GCF_013401445.1. NCBI lineage: Eukaryota > Viridiplantae > Streptophyta > Magnoliopsida > Celastrales > Celastraceae > Tripterygium > Tripterygium wilfordii. Next base: position 369,927 of record NC_052243.1, on the reverse strand, counting down.
ATTTCAGTAGCTGAGCTTTGAACAATGTCACCGATGGTCTCCTTCCTTGGACGAAGGCTCCGTCACAGATCGTTAGTGATTCAGAAACGGTTACTTTCAGACTCGCCTGCAATTGAGAAAACGACGACGCAGCGCATAGAGAAGATTCTAGTTGCGAACAGAGGCGAGATAGCTTGCAGAATCATGAGGACGGCGAGACGCTTGGGAATTCGAACCGTAGCCGTCTATAGCGACGCGGATAGGGACTCACTGCACGTGAAATCAGCTGATGAGGCAGTCCATATTGGTCCGCCCCTGGCTCGGTTGAGTTACCTGAACGGTTCGGCCATCGTGGAAGCTGCTATTCGCACTGGCGCGCAGGCGAGTATTGGAACATTATGTGCTTGATAGTGTTTTTTTTTTTTTTTTTTAAAATACCTCAGAGAATTACGTTTGGTTGGAATGTAACATTGCCATATGCCTAACCCAATCGATTGCCAATCAAACCAACTCTCCTTGGTATGTGCTTGATAGTTGACACTGATAAAGTTTGAGGATTCATCAAGTATCTGGAACTAAAGCAGTGGGAACTGCGATAGTGCTTTATTACATGTTATCTTCAAATTGCTTTTGATTCTCAATATCTCATTGATTTGAACTTTGAATTATATTTTTAGGTCTTTTTTGTTGGACTCAGTCTAATAGTCATGCTGGATCATGTATTGCGTAGCATATTAGCTTAGACGATTGGCCGTAAGACAAGAAAATAGCATGTTGGTTTCGGTGGCTTGTTGCTGCTTGGTTTGTGTTGAGCTATTTTGTGCTGATTGATGGCTCACCTTGCTTGATTTATTACCAAAAGCCAAGAAATACATTTTCAGAGTGATATGTTTGTTTGAATAATAGGCTATCCACCCAGGTTATGGTTTCCTATCAGAAAGTGCCAATTTTGCACAACTTTGCAATGACAAGGGCCTCAACTTTATTGGCCCTCCAGCTTCTGCCATCAGGGACATGGGTGACAAAAGGTATAATCTGTTTGTGTAATTCATATATCAATACAGTCTTTTAAGTGACTATATACTTATTGCACTTTTACTTGTCTATTGAGATGTGTGAATTTTAGTTTTTTTTTTTTTTAAATATTGTTTTGTCAGTGGATTCGACTCTTGATAGTTGGATTGATTTAAAAAATACCTCTGTTGATTGGTTTTAATTCTGCCAGTGCATCAAAGAGAATTATGGGTGCTGCTGGGGTGCCGCTTGTGCCTGGATATCATGGCAGTGAACAGGATGTTGATCTGATGAAGTTAGAAGCAGATAAGATTGGATACCCTATTTTAATAAAGCCGACCCATGGAGGTGGAGGAAAGGTATTTCATTTTGTGCAAATTGTTTAGCCATAGTTCTTCTGATTCAACATTGTAACTAGGAACAATGTAATTGTGAAAGATTTTTATGCTGCCAATTTCATAGTCCAAAGGCATGGAAATATGTATTACAAGTCTGACACGGTTTTCAGCTAGAACATATCACAGTGTTTACCACATGCATTTGTCATTGACCCCAAAAGTTGGATCGTAGGACAGAGCAAGAAGTGCATTAATCTTACTTGTACATTTTCTTTTGGATGAGTTTCTCACTATGTGCAGATTTTTAGGGTATGAGGACAGTGCAAAGCCACGATGAATTTGTTGACTCTTTTTTGGGAGCCCAACGTGAGGCAGCTGCTTCATTTGGCATCAATACAATTTTGCTGGAAAAATACATTACACAGCCACGACACATAGAAGTCCAGGTGCTCAATTTCTGTTCCTACCTATCTGCGATTGGTTTTTAAATAAGTTAAATGTATATATAGGTGGTGCTATTTGCAAATTTATCCTCTTATTTATTTCTAGAAATACTTTGGAAGATGTGCAAGTGTCACCAAAGGAAGTACTTCCAATAAATGTGATTAGTTTATTGTATTTCTGTAATCGCTCATTGGGTTTTCTGCTTTATAATGTAGATATTTGGGGACAAGAATGGGAACATTCTACATTTGTACGAAAGAGATTGCAGTGTGCAGAGAAGACACCAGAAGATAATCGAGGAGGCTCCAGCTGTAATGACTTCTCTATATAGTGTTAGTTCAGGTTTATTGTGGTAAATCTGCCAAAGTTGTAACTTAAGGTTATTGATGCAGCCAAATGTCAAAGATGATTTTCGCTCACACTTGGGGCAGGCTGCTGTTTCTGCAGCCAAGGTAATGTCTTCCCCTTTCAATCCATTTAGCAATTTTTTATCTGTTTTCATTTTATGTATGTCATTAGTCATTACCCTAATTAACTTCTGAAAATTGCTATTGATGCAAACATTTTACATACTACGTTCTTAAACACCTTATAAAATATTTTTGCCCAAAGTGCTGAGCTTGTGCAAATTATTGGTTGATTTTGGTGGACCAATATGTCACGTTGTTCCACAACTCCTTTCATGTAACTTCCTGCTTCCATTGTTACCTAGATCCTTAGAATGATCTCCCCCACCCCCTTCTCCTCCTCTTCTTTTGAAATGGAGTGTTTCTCTTAATAACTTCTAATAGTGAGTTTAGGAGGAGGGATTTCTCTAACTTTGAAAAATGTGGCAACCCTGGCATCCTCTTTGTGCTATTATTCTGATACTATGTTCTGAATGGTATTATTTTGTTGGGTGTAATCTTTCATCTCTCTTGAAAGGATGGTTCTTTATGTGGTTGTAATGAGGCACCCTTTATTTGTCATCATCTTGTTATGAAGAGAGGAGAAGATTAGTAAATCTATATTTCATTTGTGCATTTCTTTTTGGTCTTTTTATTCATCTGTTCTGTTTTTTAGCTGTTCATACTTCAAAATTATATCTCTTTATGAACTCCTTATATTAATATGTACTTTTTTCTATTTCTTCTTTTATATTAAAAGGCAGTTGGTTATTACAATGCTGGCACTGTGGAGTTTATAGTTGACACGGTCTCAGGCCAATTTTATTTTATGGAGATGAACACCCGACTTCAGGTGCTTACATACTCTTCTATATCTTCTTGTTTGAATATGTTAGCTTAATGGAATCTAATGGGAACTTAGGAACTGTTCTTTTGAAGGTTGAACATCCTGTTACAGAGATGATTGTCAGTCAAGATCTCGTGGAATGGCAAATCCGGGTTGCAAATGGGGAACCGCTTCCCATTAATCAGTCACAGGTTCCTTTTCATGGTAAGCTGACATAGAAAGTTGCTCTTCCTTTTCCTCTGCGTAAAGTATGGACAGGTAAACTCTCCCACTATGATCGAGGGTCCTGCTTTGGTGGTGGTTGTTTGCTAAAGAGAGTTTCATCTTGTGCACAGTGATTAGTAGCAGGCTTCTAACTTCTTGGGGGAAAAGGAAGAGAGTGGTTTCTGTTCAAAGTTTAAGAGTCATAGTGGTATAGTCGGGAGACTTTATGTTAGACAATTGTCATTTTCTTTTAAATTATTATGAACCGTGTCAAGTATTCAAATCATCTGACTGCACCATTCTTTTTAGAGGGAAAAATAATTTTTGTGCTTGATATATCGCTTTTCAATCATAGTTGAGTTTTTAAGCAAACTTAGCGTGATAATCTCTTCAATAGAGTATCTGAACATACGATAATCATTTAATTGATGGGGTTTTAATTACGTGGTCTTTTGACAGGTCATGCTTTTGAAGCCCGAATATATGCTGAGAATGTTCCAAAAGGATTTCTCCCTGCTTCTGGGATTCTTCATCATTATTGTCCAGTTCCAGTTTCTTCAACAGGTATACTGGTATAGTTGCAACATGATTACCAAATCACGTATTTACATGAATGCATGAGTGCACCACTGCACCTGGATGGCTTCAGCCATGCTGCTAAAAACTGATTCTCCTTTTTCTGTAATTGTGCTTTGCAAAGTGTCCCTGACAATTCGCAATTATATTATATCTATCTTTCCTCTAATATTCCAGACCTTTCTGCTTCTGCAATGTGAGGTGTTAGCTGAGATGATTAATATTGCTCAACACCCTTTTGCCATTAATTGAGTGGACTGGCTGATTTGATTGTTATTAATTGTTGTTCTATTGTTGTTATGCTGGCGTGTTTCTGTCCTATGTTGTATCGCTGATATAAAAGTTCGTGTTGAGACTGGAGTTGAACAAGGTGACACCGTTAGTATGCATTACGATCCTATGATTGCAAAGCTCGTAGTTTGGGGAGAAAACCGTGCTTCTGCATTAGTCAAGTTGAAAGATTGTTTGTCAAATTTTCAGGTATATCCTTTGCTAGAGCATCATGTTATACAAATAATTCAAGAGGTATTTTGAGATCTTTGATCATTCAAGCACATGCCTTTCACTTGAGATAAATTGCTCTGCACATGTGGATCTCTTGCAAGACATTGTCATGGATGTGCTTTAACTTGGAAATAAACAGGCTCATTAGCAGTATTCAAGACGAAGTTCTTTGATGTATATTGCTTGCAAAGGATACTGTCAAAATGTATTTGACTAGTATCTTTGGTTTCGAAGTTGGAAAAGATAAGGGGCTTAACTCTGAAACTTAATATAAATCTGCTTAATTATAATCTATTGCTTGTTTTTGTTATGCTGGTATCTGGTATGATCTTAACACAATTATTCTTTCATAGGTTGCTGGTGTGCCAACAAATATAACTTTTCTACAGAAACTTGCTAATCATCAGGCATTTGAAGATGGCGATGTGGAAACTCATTTTATTGACCGTCATCGAGATGACCTCTTTGTTGATTTAAAAAATTCAGTTGTAGTCCAGGAAGCATATAACACTGCTACACTTAGTGCATCATTTGTCGCGGCATGTCTTTGTGAGATAGAACATTATGCTTTGAAGGAAAGTTGTCATGGTATGTTGAAGGCCTCATTTCTCCTCTTTGGATATCCTTAAATTGTTTGTTGAAATTCTGTATGTTAGTTGAACGTTATCCTTGTATTTTGCTCACTATTTGTTCAGTTGGCAGGGGATTTCACTCCATATGGTACTCTCATTCGCCTTTCAGAGTCCATCATCATGCTATGCGTACAATAGAACTTGAGTGGGACAATGAGTTTGATAGTGCTGGCTCAAAACTTTTGCCATTTTCCATCACATATCAGCCAGATGGGAGTTATCTGGTTAAGGTAATTACGTACTTTATTGCATACAATGGAATGGTTATTTCTTCTAAAATGAATTGTCACGTTTATTTGTACAGTTGTTTTTTTTTTCCGTCTCCTTCTGTCCCTCGCCTGCCCCCCAACCCCAAGAAAACCATCCTTTCATTTTGTTGGTTGCTATGGTCTATCCTGTTTTTTTAGTTGCATATTAATGTACTTCAACATTTTGTATATATGTGGATACAGATGGCAGACAATGCTTCCCTTGGTTTGGAAATCAAAGTAACACAATTAGGCAATCAAGATTTTAGAGTTGAAGTTGATGGTGTGAGTACCAATGTTAGTTTAGCGGTTTATTCCAAGGTAATTGCCTCTCTTTTAACATCTCAAACGTCTGATAGAAAACCAATATGCAGTCTGGAATAGTTCCGTTCTTAATTGCTGCTGGTTTAGAATTTGAAAGCATTCAATTCCTTGCATCTTTTTTGTTTTTAAGTGCTTGAACAATTTCAAGTGAGCTTGTGCTTTAGCTTCTTGGACTGTACTATTTCATTACCCTTGTTAACTCATCCCATTTAGGTATTGATCCCTGACTATTAGGCCTTGCCTACATGAATTATTTTTTCCTAATTCAGCCCAGATAATTTATTTTTTTTAATCTATTTTTCTCTCATTGGACCAGATCTACAAACATCATAGATATGTCCATTTTTCAAATCACAATTTCCAACTACCGCATGCAATGGTCCACTTTATATCTGCTGCTGAATAGACTCATCTGTATGAAGCTGACATAAAGGCAAAAACCATTCCCATTTCCCAGTGCATTTGAAAATCATCGTAATTGGTGTCCCTTGCCTACATGAATTATTTTTCACCTAATTCGACCTGGATCATTTTTTTTTATCTTCTCTGTTTCTCTCATTGGAACCAGGTGTAAAATTGTACATACATATGTATATAGATATGTCCTTCATTTCTCAAATCACACCATTTACTAACTACTGCATGTCATGGTCCACTTTGCACTTGCTGCTGAATATACTCATCTGTGGCATTCTAGTATACTTTCATCCTTGCTTCAGGCTGAGAGGCCCATTTAGCAAAAGCAAAAGGAAAAACTGTTTGACCATTTTTTTCGTAACATGAAGCTGACATAATTAAGGATGAAAACATTGCCGGTGCATTTTAAAAACATCATAGTTGGTGTCATAAGGACATTGGATGGAAACAATTTATCAAAATCATGTCTGATTAACATTTATATTATGGTCGGCATAGAGTGTGGAACCACCTGAGGGGGGCAATTTAAGCCCTTGTCTATAGCACCCACGTTGACTTGTTAACTTGCCAAGTAACAAGTTCTGATACTGATGTCAGAAATCTAAAATGATAGCAGGATCAGATTACGCACATCCACACATGGCATGGTTCTCATCATCATCATTTCAAACAAAAATTAGGGCTTGATGTGTCGGATGATGATGAAACCCAGCATAAGACTAGTTTCGAGATCTCAAGCCACCCTCCAGGGACTGTGGTGGCTCCAATGGCTGGTTTGATTGTTAAAGTTCTGGTGAAGGATGGAGCGAAGGTTGAGGAAGGGCAGCCTATATTAATTTTAGAAGCCATGAAGATGGAGGTTTGTACCATTAGTCATTTTGATTCTTTATTATTTTGCCTTCGTTGTTTACCAATTTTGGTAATATATTCTCTCTATTTAACAGCATGTAGTAAAGGCTCCTTCTGCTGGCTCTGTCCAAGGGCTTCAAGTCACAGTTGGCCAACAGGTTTCAGATGGCAGTGTTCTCTTCAGTATGAAGGTTAGTCATTTTCGGTTTGATACAGTTGACGTGGGTTGTCTCGGCCTTGATTCTATGCGCATAAATGTTAACAACATAGTAATGTTAACTGATTTTATTGTGCAATATGAAGAGGACATCATGTTATGTAGACATTTAATCGGGCTCTTTTTATTCACTGAACAAGTAGTTCATTAGATAAGAGAGGTGGTTTGCACATGAAGGACCTCATTGCCCCATGATAACCAGGAATGGACTTGTTATATAGTTTTCCAGTTAGCAGCAGCTCTAACATTGACAAGGAGGGACTTGCACCTACTTCGAACATGTTGCTTCCTATAACTTTTGTCACCCCCCATCTAGCATTATAATGTTCATTAGGATTTTCTCTACTGTTGAATTTGATTTTGAAATGTAGATTGTTCTGCCATTGTTGGCAAACTAATGCTAACAGGATTTTCTTCAGGCTCTCACATTATCTGAGAATTATTTTTGTCTATTAACTACTTACCATTCTAGCATCATCAAATGTGTAGGGAGTTGGTTCATTATAGTAGTAGGTTTTGTTTGTCTATTTGTTAATGATTCTCAAGTATGTAGGTAAAACTGTTATATTTAGAATATTGCAATTAAACATCTGTTGAACCTGATCATTTACTTGCCCAGGATTCAATGTGACAAAATTTGACGCACAACTTATGGGCTTAAACAGCTCAAGGATGTCAACTCCGCTACAACTACATCCCTCGGCTTTAACTACTGTGGTGAGAGAATCCATCCTGAATAAATGTCTTTATGACTTATTATAATCATCCTCAAAATTCAACTGTAATATCGAGAACTCTTGTAAACAAACTTCTTATCGATGTACAGGAATAAAAGAACCCACCTCCCATTTGGAAATAATATGCTCCTTTGTCATTACTCTCATGAATCTTCAATCCTAGACTATAGATGCTGTTTTTACCTTCTTCATCGGCTGTTTCTTCCTGCAAGCCAATCTTTGTGCATCTCCAGCAACTTCTCGAGGGTTGTCAGGACCCAGCAATCCTCTTTAGGGGCATATATCTTCTTCTTTAGCGAATCTGCGATTATTCTTATACTCCCATATCCATATATTTGTTGTCCATTATGCATTCTGCCCGGTTTAGGCTTAAATTCCAACCCATGCCGCTGTGCATGAGCCTCAATAACTTCTTTCAAACTCATTTCCAGTCCACCACCCAAATCATGCATCCGGGTCATACTATTCAAGACAGCTGCCGCTCGATGCTGATTTTCTAATACATTTCTCTGCCGAGCCTTAAACTTCCACTCCTTGGGTTGGTCTACAGTGACACCATCAACAGCCTTATCTATCATGTTGAGGGCAATAATAAGTTGAAACTGTATACTTTCACTAGCCAAGAGCTCTGGTGGAAGAAGTTCCTTCCAATGTTCATACCATTTTCGAATCTCGGAGAAATTCGGCTTTGAACACAGCCAATGATACGAAAACTGCAGCCACTTGTCATAGAAAAACTTGACCATCAAATCGACCATAAGATGATCAGTAATGGCGAACGACCAAGACATGACCCAATAGAACTGATCAAGATTCACGTTTTCTTGGTTTATCTGTAACTCTTGTAGTGCAACCTGCAATTTTGGAACTATAGACCGATGCATAAGTTGTTCCCAACTCACAGAATCAAACACAGATTTCCAGGGTGACAAAAGGGTTTTGGCAGAGACATCCCTAGGGTGCCAAGCATGAAGAAAATTAATCAACTTCATCCGTATTGTCCGGTACACATCCTCTAGCTTATGTCCCAAGTCCCAACAATGGCACCCATGGAAGTACCGCGAAGTTGATCAGAAAAGTTTCCCTTCTTGGATCCCAAGAGTTCACAGCACTTGACACTTTGGGCATAACTATTTGATCCAATATATCAAGGAAGATTGAAGGAGGTAGCAACTTTTTCCAGCCCTTCAAAAGTCTAAGCATTGGTTCAGTGTCCTTTGCCTCCCGAGTATTGATGCAGGTTCTTCTCACTGCAGGTAGAACAACCTTCATGATCAACTTAGTATAACATGTGCCAACACCAAATATATCATCGTCACTATCCCCTCGCAACAAGTTCTCCCACACTGTCACCAACTCCAATCCATGAAACGGATTTTGAAGAGGATCCCAACCCTGAAATACTTGAATAAACAAAGGCCAGCAATATGACAAAGCAATGCGGGATAAGTTGCGATGCTCGTAATGACCAGGAAATCTCCTCTGTAGGTCACTAAATGACTCTGCAAGTGATTCTAAAGTTAAAGTTCCTATTGCATTCTCTTCCTCGATTCGGCCAAGTATGGTCATTAGCTTCATGTTGTTCAACCCCTCATTCTGTCTTGCAGCCTGCATTTCAAACCTCTCCTTCTTTTGCAAGCTCATTGATGTTTTCTCCCCATTTCTCATATCCCTATCATTCTTCTGTATTTCAAGCTCCGCCCATTTCATACTCGACCTTACATTTTGCTGCACCTCAATCACTGGAGCATTCACATCCTCTTCTAAACTCAAATTCTCTAAATTAGTCAGGACCCTAACATGTGGCCCTCGCATATCAACCACCTCCTGCACAACCTGAAAACTATCCCGCTCCTCCTTAGCCAACAACTTCTCCTCTGCCTTTATAAACACCTTTTTCTTCTTCTTCTTGGACTTGGCATGCTTCAACCCACTCTCCTTCATCCTCACCCCTGCCCCTTGCTCTCCACTCTCATCTTCTTTTGCTGGTCGTAAACCCTGCAACTTTGTAGGCATTGCTTTCTTGAAATCAGTAAACCCCACGTCCATATTTTTTGGTCTCATTATGGTCTCGATTGGATCAACAGTACCTTGCTCATTCTTCCCAAGTTCACCTCCCTTATATCCCATTTTTCGCAGCAACTTCATCCCAATTCCCTCCGTGTGCCTCTCAAAATCCCCAACCCAACCCTTCCCTCTTGCCCTGCCATCATCATTATCAGGCCCTACATTAGAATTATCAAACACTACATTATAAATATCAGGGGCTACGGTAGTACCTGTATCGACGAACTTCGCAGGCTTAGTCAAGCGGCTGCCGGAATCCCGGACCTTGAGGCGCTTCTGCGATTGGTAAGTACCGCGATCGTCGGAGTCGGAATTGAACACGCTGACGCTCTCCATCTCCGTAAAATTGGCCATCGGAATCTGAATGACAAAATCAAAGCTTTGTCTTTGTGAATTATCTTCGTCAACCGTCCATTCTGATCAAATTTGGCAGCGTAAACTTCCCTATCCGACGGAATCCGAATGACAAGATCAAAGCTCTGTCTTTGTGAATTATCTTCGTCAACCGTCTATTCTGATCAAATTTGGCAGCGTAAACTTCTCTATCCGACGGAATCCGAATGACAAGATCAAAGCTCTGTCTTTGTGAATTATCTTCGTCAACGGTCTATTCTGATCAAATTTGGCAGCGTAAACTTCTCTATCCGATTTGCCTAATTAGAAGTAATTTGAATGAAACCCTAAGGTAGGAATACGATCAAGAATATGTATAGGTGTTTCGTTCCGCTACGCCTCTCACTAAGGTACTTTCCATATACGGAATTCGATGAGGGTATTTTCGTCCGGAGACTTTCCAAGGTAAAATCATTGTAGGAGACGGAAATTATGAACATTATTTGTATTACATTTTTTATTATGTATATTCTATTAATCTTTTAAAAATACATTAAAATAAGATGTACGTAATAAAAAATGAAATGTAAATAATGTTCAGAACCGTTAGTAATTATGAATAGAAGTTGAATACCACAAGGCAGAGTATTTTTTTTTCTTCGATTTGAAGGAGTTGAGCAGCTATTGCTATTCACTCGACAATCCTTCACTATTATCTCAAGATTGATTTCCTTAAACAAAACCCTGCATCAAATTTCCATTCTTTTGGTTTCATTGGATTCTGGGTTGGCTTTGTTCTTCTCTTCAAGTGTGGTTATTCAGCTGAAGTTAGAAAAAAAAAAATAGCGAGGAAGATGAAGGGGACAACGCGAATGACTCAGTGAATAGGAAGAACAGCCAGCAGAGCAGACAAAATTGATTGGTTGGGTCTATAGAGCTCTCATTGCAGGTTCTCTACCCTGATTTTTGAAGAAATCTAAATGGACTCATTTTCAGGACTCTGAAGTGCAAGTCCATATACTTCCACCACAAACTCCATTTGCCTTGTCACCTTATCTTCCGAGAGTTATGTCTACAATAACTACCCAGCAGATTGGTTTCATGTCCTGCATAACTCCACTATCTTTGAAAAAAAAAAAAGTTTCTGATGGTTCTCTGCTTATTAGTCTTTGACAGACCAACCACTCACCCACTACTGCAGTGGAGATCCAAGTATTGATCCATTACACCACATGCCATGTGTTATTCTTGATGCTTTCTTCTCCTTTTTGATTCTTTCATTCTTCAGGGTTGCAAATTTTGGCATAAAAAAAGCTACAAAGAAGCAGTGAACTTGAATGGATGGGGCCATAAATCTCTACAGTGTCAAGTTTTTGTAGTGGTAGGAGAAATGTTAAGTGACGATGGGGCTAAGTCTCTAAAACTTAGATGAATTGATAATGGGTCTAGGAAGATAAAGTCGTCGTGTTAGTATGAGTTGATCTAAAGCAGATAAAATATTACTAATGAGGAGGGGAGACTGTTACATATAAAGCCCAAACATACTAGTGAAAACAAACAGGGAAATTCCACTACAAATTCCGTATTGGTTTTGGGATTCTTTTTTCCTCTAGAGTTCTGACCAAGGAAGAAAGAGTGTAAAGCTGAAAAGAGTGACCATAATAGGGCACCACACGTAACGTTACCGATTGAGCATATAGGACTTTGATAAAGACTTGCTTCAGAGAAGACCGCTAGTGTGATCTACATTTTAAAAGGATTTCCAAGTGGAACAAGAGAACTAATAAAATAAGTTATAGATAATAGGTTGATTGAGACTAAAGTTAAAAGGAAAGAAAGAAGAGAGTGATAATCTCTGTTGTTAATTTAATGGGAGGAAATCATATCATATTGGCACAAACTTTGTCATTTGTGGATTTGGATGGGATGCCTCCATAGTGAAAGTAAAGAGGATAGGTTCCTACCAAACTCTAACGTGTCCAGATACAATGAATCATACTTATCCAAAATATATGTGTAAATAGCCAAATGTATTTCAAATTTTGAAGTTAAGTGCATTTCAAATTGAGTGCTTTGGAAGTTAAAATACTGATTGGGTAATAAGATTTGTTAAAGACTTTTATCCCACTTCATATAGGATTAAGACATTGATATGGTTTATAAGTAAGTACATATTCAATCTCTCTCAATCAAGACTCAAGAGTATCATTTTAAGGACAAAACCTTACGGGTCTTAGGTTAAGAGCAAACAATACATTTTCGAGTTGTTTGGATTAAACCGTAATTTTTAGATCAGTCGGTTTTCTTATTTAATTCGTAATTTATGTAGCAATTAATAATAATTAATATCCAAAAAAAAGTGTTCCCTAAAATACGTTATTCCATATTTTCATGTGTATAAATGCTTTTAATTAAAGAGCAAATCAAAGAAAATTATTTATTGTTTTGATTTTATTTCATTTTAATCTGTCAAATGTCAATTACCCAAAATCAAGTGGGGACTTCGGTAATAATTTAAACATTTAGGGGCTAAAATGCGATACTCTTGTTTCTTTGAACTCCCTATAAATATAGAACCTGCGGAGCTGGCAACTGTGTGCTTCGTGTCCAATCACTCTTGAGAAATAGCTCTTGCCCGAACAAACCCAGCTGTGAATATGTGCGACACCGGAGAAGAGACATCTTCAATGCTTATCAAGGATCTCCTCCGTCAAGCAGGCGGCGCCGCCGTAATCGATGGGGGCCTTGCTACCGAGCTTGAACGACATGGTGCTGACCTGAACGATCCTTTATGGAGCGCTAAGTGTCTCCTAACTTCCGCTCACCTCATCCGCACGGTACATTGACACACTTGCATATTCTTATATCTATAGTGAACGAATGCATATGTCTGCGGGTATGTGTTGTGAGTCGATCCAGTCTTTGGTTAGTTTGTTTGTTGGTTGATTAAAAGGAAAAAGATTACAGAAGAAGTTTTTTTTTTTTTTTTGGTTTCTGAGAAAGTGCAGGATTCCATTTTCTGAGCGTTTCTGAGCTTGGAGCCTAAAAGGCATGACTTTGTCTAGGGGTGGAAAAAAAAGGGTTCCGAATCGGACAACAACACATGTTTATGGAATATTTATATGTTGACACACTAATCCGGATTAGATTTTAGATGTACTTAACTGATCAAACCCATATTGGTTTAATATGGACAAGAAAATCGGATAATAACTTAGTCTGGTTAGGGTCCGCACAAGTATATTGATTTTTGTTTTTGGACTTGGACCCGGTTTTTAAACCGGACAAAAATTTTGTATTTGGACCCACTTGATTTTGGGGAATTTTGTTGGAATTGATTTTCATTGGAGAATTGGATTTTGTATGTTGATGCTTCTGCCTCAGGGATTTTGTATGTTGATGCATCCCCTTGGTGCTTTAATAAAATATTTTCCCTTAAAAAGAGTTGATGTTCACGCTTGTGTTTGAGCTGGCACGGAACTGAATTTATCCCTGATGAGCATAACAAGCATAAAATTAATTATCAGCTCTTTGGATCTCTTGGTGCTTGTGGTCTTAGACTCTTTTTTGTTTTTTGTTCTTTTTTTTCCTCACACCTTTTAGCTTACTTATTAGAATCCCAGCAGTTGTAGGGTAAGATATTTTTTTGAGTTTGACCTCTGACCACCTTATAAGCAGAGTCTCTGACGCATAGATGAGTTGTTTGGGAGCTGCTTTGTAATTTTGTTATATTCAGGACTTTCCTTTCACGTGTGTGTATGGAACCAAATGGTAAGTGTTTGAATATGGACCACCATATGGATGTCTTCTTGTCCAAAATTTTATTAGCCGGAGCAGCATACTCTTACATGTTCACTATTTCCTTCCTTTTATTTGTGGTATGGGAATAAGTAATGACCATAAAGTTCATTTCAAGTAACGTGCTGTTGACGGGGTATGCCATGTTGTGGACCTTCTTCTAAGAATTCTAGTGACTGAAGTTTGATTTTTGCACCATAGCCACTGTATGGGAGCTTGTGTGTACAAATATGATTTTTTTAAAAAAAAAACATAATTAAGCTGGAAGTTTCCACAAAAATTCTTCAAAATGTGGACAAAAGGGACTTGGAAATTGTAGATGTTGTGGGAAATGAATATTTATTCTTGTCATTTTGAGCAGGTACATCTTGACTACCTTGAAGCAGGTGCAGATATTATAATTTCAGCATCTTATCAGGTATCAAGAATGATCTCTGTCCTCTCTTCGCTCTTTCTCTTCCCACCTCTGTTTTTCTGCGACCTCATTCATACCTGAATATGAACAGGCCACCATTCAGGGGTTTGAAGCAAGAGGCTACTCTAGGGAAGCAGGTGAAGCTTTACTAAAAAGAAGTGTGGAAATTGCCTCTGAGGCACGGGCTATATATTATGAGAGATGTATTGAAGCTTCTGGTACATGCTCTGGGGGTGAAAAGGTTCTCAAACACCGCCCCATTTTAGTTGCAGCTTCTGTCGGCAGCTACGGGGCTTATTTGGCTGATGGATCTGAATATAGGTGACTCAAGTTGTTTTTGGTCTTTGTTGTGTTGGTTGTGCTTCTTTTGTTTTTTAACTTAACTTAGACCACTTATACTTGTTTATCGTGTTAGCTATTTATTGTAAGATTGATTATAGGTTTTTGTAAAAATATATGATTTAGGATCCATCCTTCTTTGAAGTATAGAGATATTTAAATTAAAGAAATTATTAGACTTTTTATTATGATGGATCAGGATCCCTCTATTAATATAACTGTTATGCAGCTGGGATTCTACATTTCTACCCCATTATTCTAACTATGTGCGTATTGTGCAGCCATTTCTTGCGGAAAGTTTGACAGCCTTTTCCATGTCTCTGACTCTCTGTCCTTGACTTGAACTAAGAGTTATTATACTGACTATAATTTATTTTTTGTTAGAATATATGAGGGTAGTTTAGACATTATACATATGTATTAGGTCTATAGGGTTGTATATATATATTGTGATGTTGAACGAATAAACGGTAGCAAGTATTCTCCCATTCTTTACTCTCGTAACATGGTATCGGAGCCAGTCCAACGCGATGGGCTTTCACGTGGTGGGCTTCTCGGAGTTGGACCAACCCACACGTGAGGGGGGATGTTGAGTATCCCACATCGGTTGGAAAGAGGGCTGGTGTGTGGTTTAAATGAGGGTTTCCTCCTACCTCCTAATAGGCCTTTTAAGGGGTTGGACAAGGGACCCAATATGTTAACATCCCAATATGTTAACATGGTATCGGAGCCGTAAGGGTTCGTGCCTTGTTAGCGGTGTACGATCGAGACTCAGTTTTTGTCTCGAGTTTCTGGTGCTTCTGGTGCGCAGTTGTTCTTGCGTGTCTCTGGTTCTCTGTTCGTCTTCTGCAGCTGCGATTTCTGAACCCACAATCTGTTTTGGTACTTTCTTTGGTAATTTTTTTTTTGCTGAATTTCTGGGCTGGCTGTGTCCCCTGTTCTCTGCAATTTCTGGGCTGGCTGTGTCCCCTGTTCTCTACAATTTCTGGGCTGTTTTTGTCCCCTGTTCTCTGCAATTTCTGGGCTGATTTTGTCCCCTGTTTTCTGGTTTTGGATAATATCTACCCTCATCTGATTTTATTGGATAATATCTACCCTCATCTGATTTTATTATGGCAGAATCCAATGACAACAAGTCTGTGGTCACTGAAATTGTACCTATGTCCACTCGGATTACTGATAGAAAATTAATTGGTGCCAATTATGGCCAGTGGAAGCGGGTTATTCGCCGGTATCTTTCTAGCATTGATATGGAGAACCACTTGACATCTGATTTCCCAGTTGAGGCAACGGCGAGAGCTCAATGGCAGAAGGAAGATGATAAATTGTTTAATTTGATTGAGAACACCATGGATCATTCTATTGGTGATGTGATAGGTCATTGTGATTCTGTCAAAGAGATGTGGGAATATCTGGAATCCTTGTATTCCAGTAGGCAAAATTTATCTCATGTTCATGATTTGTTATCTGGATTGTATCGTGCTGATCAAAAGGGGCGTACCTTGGTGGAATACTATACTGATTTTAAGAAGATGTTTGAGGAGATGAAAACCTTATATCCAATAACAGCTGATGTGAAGAAGATGCAGGAACAACAAGAGGAGGTCATTGTTCAATGTTTTCTTGCAGGATTAGAAGCTAATTATGAGGTGGCCCGGTCTCAAATTCTTACCGGATCATCTCTTCCTTCATTAGCTGAGGTCTTTTCTCGTCTGCGCAAGGTGTGTAAGGATTCTAGTAAGGATTCCTCTAGTGGGTTAGTCACTGGTGAGTCTTCTGCTTTAGTGGGATGGACACCACCAATAGGTGGTAGTAGAGGAGGGCGGAGTGGAAGTAGCCGAGGTGGCCGTGGTGGTGGTCGTGATATTGGAGGACGTGGGGGTAATAGAGTGTGCTTTTATTGTGGGGAGCAGGGTCACCTGCGCAAGAATTGCTGGAAATTGAATGGCAAACCATCTCAGCCTTCTCGGTTTGCTAATGTTGTCAACCAAGAAGGTCTGTTACCTACTCCTACTGACACTATCCCTTCTCCTAAGGCATCTAGTTCTGTTGGTCAAGTTCTGATTTCTGCTGATGAATATGCTCGTTTTGCTCAATTTCAAGCCACTCAGAATCCGTCTTGTGCTACTGCCACACTAGTTCAGTCAGGTAACCCAACTGCATGTCTCTCTTCATCCTCCCTTAATTGGGTCATTGACTCAGGAGCCACTGATCACATGACTAGCAACACAGGTATTCTTTCCTCATTCCAGTCATCTTCCATGTTACCTAATGTCATTCTAGCTGACGGTTCCGACGTTCCTGTACTTGGGAGTGGCACGGCTTCTCTCAATCCTTCCTTATCTCTTTCCTCTGTTTTGTGCTTGCCTTCTTTTCCTTTCAATTTATTGTCAGTTAGTAAAATTACTCGTGCTTTGAATTGTTCTGTTCACTTCTTTCCTGATCACTGTTTATTTCAGGATCTTGTGACGAAGAAGATCCTTGGTAGTGGTCGTGAATCCAATGGTCTGTATGTCCTTGCTGCAAATGCTCCATTGGTGCCCAGACCAGTCGCTTCTACTAGTACAGTCTCTACATATCAGATGCATTGTCGGTTCGGTCATCCTTCTTTAAAAGTGTTAAAGAGTCTTTGTCCTAGTTTTTGTTCAGTGTCTAAGTTAGAGTGTGAGGCATGTCAGTTTGCCAAACACCATCGTATGTCTTACCTTCCTAGAGTCAATAAACGGGCTGCGTTCCCCTTTGAGTTAATACATTCTGATATTTGGGGTCCTTGTCCTATCATGTCTAAGTCTGGGTTTCGATATTTTGTTACCTTTGTTGATGACTTTTCACGAGTGACTTGGTTATATTTAATGAAAAGTCGAGCTGAGTTATATTCTATATTTTGTGCATTCTGTGCTGAAATCAAAACTCAACATAATGCTTCAATTCGTATTCTGAGGAGTGACAATGCTAAAGAATATTTTTCACACTCTCTATCATCTTATCTTGTTCAACATGGTATTGTTCACCAATTCTCGTGTGTTGTCACCCCCCAACAAAATGGGGTGGCTGAAAGAAAGAATCGTCACTTGATGGAGGTTGCCCGAGCTTTGTTGTTTCATATGAAGGTTTCTAAGGTTTTTTGGGCTGATGCTGTTAACACAGCTTGTCATTTAATCAATCGCATGCCTTCTTCTATTCTTGATGGTGGTATTCCTTATTCTATTTTATTCCCTTCTCAACCACTATTCTTGCTTCCTCCTCGTATCTTTGGTTGTGTGTGTTTTGTGCAGGATGTCAGACCCCATATTACTAAACTTGATCCACGTTCTCTGAAATGTATTTTCCTTGGGTATTCTCGTCATCAAAAAGGTTATCGTTGTTTTTCTCCAGAACTTGGTCGGTATCTCGTTTCTGCTGATGTTACGTTTTTTGAGTCCACTTCTTTCTCTGGTGATTCTTCTGTCCCTTCCTTTGCTCCTGAGGATGAGTTTCTTGTGTATCATGTGGCCATGTTTGATAATTCATCCGTGTCCTCTCACCCTCCTATCACACAGGTATACTCTCGTCATACATGGCATCATCCTGCGGCACCGTCAGTAGCTCCTCCTGTGGCATCGGCTACAGACCAGGATACTCTACCTCCACCGACTTCTTCGTCTCCAGATCCAAGTCCCTCTTCTACCGAGTCCCGCCTAGACCTCCCTATTGCTCTACGTAAAGGTAAACGTTCTTGTACCTATCCTATCTCTTCATTTGTTTGTTATAAAAATCTATCTCTTGTCTCCCAGTCTACTATTTCTTCTCTCGAGTCTGTTACTGTTCCTAAGTCTGTTTCAGAGGCTCTTTCTCATTCTGGTTGGCGACAGGCCATGGAGGATGAGATGTTTGCACTTAAGGAGAATGGTACTTGGAATCTTGTATGCCTCCCAGAAGGAAAACATGCTATTGGTTGTAAGTGGGTCTTCACTATTAAGGTGAACCCCGATGGTTCTGTGGCCCGTTTGAAGGCTCGGTTGTTTGCAAAGGGCTATGCTCAGACATATGGTGTTGATTATTTAGAGACATTTTCTCCTGTTGCCAAGATTGCTTCTATTCGCCTATTTGTTTCTCTTGCTGCTACCTATCACTGGTCTCTACATCAGTTGGATGTTAAGAATGCTTTCTTGCATGGTGATTTGGTCGAAGAGGTCTATATGGAGCAACCACCTGGGTTTGTTGCTCAGGGGGAGTCTGGGCAGGTATGCTTTCTTCGGAAATCATTATATGGGTTGAAACAGTCTCCTCGTGCCTGGTTTGGCAGGTTTAGTGAAGTGGTTATTGAGTTTGGGTTGTGCCGGAGTGCTCTTGACCATTCTGTCTTCTACAAACACTCTGAGTTGGGGTGTATACTTCTGGTGGTCTATGTTGATGATATCGTGATTACTGGGAGTGATAGTATGGGTATTACTGCTCTCAAATCCTTTCTTCACGTCAAATTTCAGACAAAGGATCTTGGACCTCTCAGATATTTCCTGGGCATAGAGGTGTCACGTAGTAAGAAAGGTGTCTTTCTATCTCAAAGGAAATATGTACTTGATATACTCAATGAGACAGGTTTGACTGATGTTAAACCATGTGAGGCACCTATGGTGCCTAATGTGAAACTGGTTGCTGAAGATGGTGTTCTACTTGCTGATCCAGAACGGTATAGGCGATTAGTTGGGAAACTTAATTACCTTACAGTGACACGTCCAGACATTGCATTCCCAGTAAGTGTGGTCAGTCAGTTTATGTCGTCTCCTCGGACATCTCACTGGGATGCAGTTATTCACATCTTGAAGTACCTTAAAGGTGCTCCAGGCCGTGGTATTGTTTATAAGGATCATGGCCATATTAGAGTGGAAGGAACGGGTCGTGGTGTTGTTTATAAAGATCACAATGATATTAGAGTGGAAGGATTTTCTGATGCTGATTGGGCAGGATGTCATATAGACAGACGGTCTACTACAGGTTATTGTGTCTTTGTTGGCGGAAATTTGATATCGTGGAAAAGTAAGAAGCAAAGTGTGGTTGCAAAATCAAGTGCAGAGTCTGAATATAGAGCTATGGCTCAGTCCATTTGTGAACTTATGTGGGTTCGTCACTTACTTGAGGAAATTGGTATGAAGGACTCAGCTCCTATGCAATTATGGTGTGATAATCAAGCAGCCATTCATATTGCTTCTAATTCAGTGTTTCATGAGCGTACCAAACATATCGAGGTTGATTGTCACTTCATTCGAGAGAAACTACAACAAGGATTGATTCGTCTTAAACATGTCAGGACTGGAGATCAAATAGCCGATGTATTTACTAAAGCTCTACCAGGGAGTCGGATAACTGATATTTGTAACAAGTTGGGCATGATTGACATCTATGCTCCAACTTGAGGGGGAGTGTTAGAATATATGAGGGTAGTTTAGACATTATACATATGTATTAGGTCTATAGGGTTGTATATATATATTGTGATGTTGAACGAATAAACGGTAGCAAGTATTCTCCCATTCTTTACTCTCGTAACATTTTTGTTTTCCTTTTTTTTATGCAGTGGGATCTATGGTAAAACCATCACACTTGAAACTTTGAAAGATTTCCATCGGAGAAGAGTTCAGATCCTGGCTGAATCAGGTGCTGATTTAATTGCATTTGAGACAATTCCGAACAAGCTCGAAGCTCAGGTATTTATCTGAAACTTGTTGGCATTGAGTAGCTTTTATTTTCCTCATGTAAAAAGTTTTGAGCGCGGAATGTAAAGGATACTGAATAGTTTTCATCATCTTTTTCTTTGCTTTTTTCTTTTTTTTTCTTTTTCTGTTGATGCCCTTTTTTCTTTGAAAATTATAGTTTTGCTGAAAATTTTAATCATTGATGCATACTAGTTTTCTCCTTCACCGAGCATGGACGTGTACCTTATGAGACACCAGACTACCAAAATACCAATATAGTTGGTAACTTTCACTATTTTTGTCAAATGAATTTTCATTTGCAGGCCATTCTTGGTATTGTTTAGTAATATGCCCATCCATTGGTATTTGACCCCATGTAATTTCTTATCAAAGTTTGGTCTGCTACAAACTGAATCCAATGGTCAAGAGGGGTTTTACTGATGCATATGATCTTTTGGGGTTTACAGTTGTCCTACATTTTCAACTATGGTAATAACTTTCTGGCTGGTCCCGCACTTTGTGTTCATGCAGGCTTATGCAGAGCTCTTAGAAGAGGAAGACATAAAGATTCCTGCTTGGTTTTCCTTTAATTCGAAGGATGGTGTAAATGTGGTTAGTGGCGACTCTTTGACCAAGTGTGCCTCGATAGCTGAATCATGCAATAAAGTAGTTGCCGTTGGAATCAATTGCACTCCACCTAGATTTATTCATGGTCTACTTTTAGCTCTGAAGAAGGTATGACTTATCTTACATTTTCATATTCCATCTTCAATTTATGTTTGTCGGTTGATCATCAAACTGTTCTTCTAAGAGACTCTGGTATCTGCATTGAGAAGTAAAGACTTATTTAGCAAATGATACCTTCAGGTGACTACCAAACCAATACTTATATATCCAAACAGTGGGGAGAGCTATGATCCTGATCAAAAGAAGTGGGTGGTAAGTTCACTTTGTTTTAGCTATTTGGAATTTTGGATAGCATATGAATTTGCTTCATTTTTCCTTCTTTATCATTTCCTTTTAAATAATCTTGAAGGCATAAATGCATCCATTTTATCATCTCTCTCCTTTCTCTCTCTCACTCTCTCCATATATATATCTATCTTTTTGAGCGTCTCTCTCAAATTATGTGTGCCATTCAGTTCATTGCTAGAAATGAGACTATAGATTGGAACTATCAACCTACTTGTTTCCTATCAGAATTTAATTGGTGGGATTATCTGCAATAGTAACGTGAATGCTCTACAGAAGCATGGACAGAACCTTTAATAGTTTAATTCTGGATTTCTGGTATTGCATTGGTAGGATTCGTGCTAACTTGTTTTGCATACTTGTGTCTGTTGCAGCAAAATACTGGAGTTACAGATAAAGATTTTGTGTCATATGTAGATGTATGGTGTGACGTTGGGGCGTCTCTAGTCGGAGGTTGTTGCAGAACAACTCCGGATACTATAAGAGCTATTTACAGAACTCTTTCTAGCAGATGCAGATCTGTTCTGCCCTCGTGATCATCGTCCTTGTTCTGCTGTGGATAGAGCACTAAAGTTATAGATACAGCAAAGTTGCCAGAGAGCTTGTAGGGTTCGTTCTTCTATACCTCCTCTGTAGAAGGAAGAGAAGTCCCATGCAAACTGTTGCAAGAGCTGTGGCTAAACTCTCTAATGTGGCGAACAAGATATGGGAAATGAAACATTATAATCTTTTTTTGCCATTAAAACAGTGCTGCCACAAGAACAATATGAAAGTGTTATCCTGTTCAATAAAATCTGTTGTTCTGTGTTGTTATTTGAAGTATCTGTTTCTGTTTCTATGATAATATGGCAGCCATTGTTTTCTGAATCATCTGTGTGCCACACCGGCAGGCTCAAGGCAGCTACAACAGCCTTACACTGAAAGCTGTTGTAATCTTCTAAGTTGGATCATCGATCATCTAGTCCTATATGAATCCATATGAGAACCGTTCCACATTAGAGTTAGAGGAAGAGATGCTGAACCGATCAACTACATATTGTACTTATCTTCATATTGTAGTATATGTTATGTCTGCCTATATTTTGTTCCGATACCTTATTAGAAAATTGACGGTTTTATTCTTCTTGAACCATCGTCATTGGTTTTTAGGTTAAGAAACCGTGTTAGTTGTGTGAGTAGGGCTGGAAATTCACTTATATGTCATTACTCGATTGGATTAACATAATCGGAGGGATAAAATCTGAAGAAACTATGTTATAAAATTAAAGAGAAGAAAGTATGCTTCGATAAAAGTCATTGGTCAATGGTTTATGGTTATGTAGAAAGCCTGAGACCAGTTCAGTGTCGTGAATTGTGACTCATTCCTTGATTCCTTCCCGCCAAAATTCCCTCTCCGGAGCTGAAATCAAAACCGCGAAGAAAGATCAGACGGTGGTAGAGATAGAGATACCATTCTCTGATGGATACATCTCTCTGCAACACCCACGTAAAGCTTCTTGCTTTCGACCTACTCTCTCTCACGCAAACCCCTTCTTTTTCCTCGTCGGACCCAATCTCCTTCTCTCGCCGAGGCGTCGCACTCTCACGCGCTGAGGTCCTTGGCGTCGTGACTTCCCTGGAGCATAAGCCTGACAGGTTTCTCAAGTTCACTATCGACGATGGCACCGGCTGTGTCCCTTGCATCCTCTGGCTGAACCAGCTTCACTCCACTTACTTCTCGCGCCGAGACCCAGCAGGTGTTCGATTAATTGCCGCAGCCGCGAAACACTTTGCTTCGTTGATCAAAATTGGGGTTGTGGCCAGAGTGCGCGGCAGGATCACGAGCTATAGAGGGTCGGTACAGATAACTGCGTCGGATGTGGTGGTGGAGAGGGATCCCAATATGGAGATCTTGCACTGGTTGGACTGTGTTAGGCTTGCCCGAAAGTGCTATGATGTGGCTCCCCAATGCAGGAAGCCATTTTAAAGATATCCTTTAACCATCCAATGGCCACAACGACCATGGTCATTATTGTGCCACAATCGGCATCAAAGTTCAAACAGGTAAATTTTATTTCTTATTCATTTAAAGAGTATAGATTAGCATCAAAGTACTTGAATTGGGAAGTTTTTGTTGTAGCAACTGTTTAAGTTTGATGAATCTGAATGAATTTCATGGTGAATGTTGTGACCTTATTGGGATTTAGTAATGAATGCTTATTGGTGACTTTGAAAAAAGATGTTCCCTTTGGTAAGTTATTCTCATGGTGGATAGAGATGAGGGGGACGTACCCTTTAACCCAATTATAAGCAGAGCCAGGACCTTTCCTCGCGTACATGATTACCAATTTGAGTACCGTGTTTTAGCTGTCAGTAAGTTATTTGAGTGAGATTTATACAACTCTTGAAGCCCATCCATGTATATGCTTTTTCCTCGTTCACTAATCTATTCCATGGTTACATGGATCTTTTTTACTTTCCTATTGACTTCCACTGTTCATTGATCATTTGGCATCTACTATTTTCACTTTTTGCTATGCTACATGAGATCATAACGCAGGGTAATGCTATATCAACCTTGTTTGCTTTTGTTAGGCTGCAATCAATGCTCTGATTTAGACAATAAGTTTATGACTGTCATTAACTTGGACTGCAATAATGGGGTATTTCTTGCACTTTTTCCCCTTGAAAGCCTGGGATTTTTACTATCCACTTGTCACAACTCACAAACACTCCCGCAACCTAACAGACCTATTTGTTGGGCCTTAAACACACACTCCCGCAACCAAGCTCCGATACCACGTTAGGGAATTTGGACTTAGGGTGAGCCCACGTTACGTGGGCCTAAAACGGGCTTTTGGGCGCAAGTGGATGGTGACCCATCTTAACTCAAAAGCTTTAGCTCTAGAGTTTGGGTCCATCCACATGCATATAAAGCCACTCACACACATGTTTTTTTCAATGTCGGACTTGTGTTGGTCTCCAACAGTTCCCTGTATATTCCTATGTATATATCTTCACTAGCCTTGGTCCATAGATCATGACTCACCTTTCTGTATTGCTTCTTGCTCCACAATCGCGATTTGGTATCCAATGTCAATTGTTGTTTATGAATATAAATTTAACTACCTAAACTGCTTCTATCTATGAAAGGTAACTAGTGCAAGAAATGGATCCAAATGTTTCCACCCGTTTTTTACAAAGCCTCAACCCGCTATGGTGTTAGTATTGAATTTTCCCAGCATATGGTTATGAGTTATGACAGGTCTTTAATAGAAATCATGATTTTTGTTGGTGCATCTAGTTCAACAAGAGCATGACTTGTTCCAAATAAGACCTTTTTTCTCAACAAGTTATATAAGCCATTTTCCTTCCATGATTAATAGTAATATTTTTCTCTGGCTTATGATTGTGATGCAGATATTTTGAGGCAAACCAGTTAATCCAGATGAAGCAAGCTAGCTGTCGTTATGGCTGGAAAGTGGAAGGTTAGATAGAGATGATGAGATACTAACAAAGGCTTGATGATTTGATGGCCAAAATGAAGGGTGATCAAAGCTATGACAACATAAGAGGCAAGAAGGACAGTGACATGATCTTCCTCCAGGTCAATGAAATGAAAGCGAAAATGAAGCCAGAAAGTGTTGGCGGTGAAAAAAAAAAACCATTGTTCTTGCCCAAGTGAATACCTTTCACATCAATACAAACACGTCGATTGCTTTCACTTTTCAACTATGGATGTTGGGGTAAAAGAGTCATATTTTGTCTACTTACCGATTGTATTATGGTTGATTCCTGATTTACGTTACTCTTTTTTGTTTTGATAACGGAAAACACCTAAGCGGGCGTGTCCTTTAGAAAACCCACCAATCTTATACTCGATCCGGGAGTGAGATTTACATTACCTCCTATACACATTAATTCCAAAGTAAATCTGACATTATTACACTTATTAGAGACAATTACAGGCATTTCCGTGCGTCTTACATCAGAATCCGCATCATGAAGAGCACAATTACAATAGAAGGTGCTTTGGAAATACTGAGAGCTCCAGCCAGGGCAATAAAGAGAAGAAAATGACACAATAAGAAAGCCCATGCCAAGGAAATAGACATTAGGGTTATGAAATCTGTGCAATAGCAAAAGACAAGTGTTGGGTTATTTAAAGCTGAAAAAGCAAAAGAAAGAAAATCAATTTCTTTCCAAGAGAGGTAGATACTTTGCCTAAAGCACATATCAATACATCATCCCACTTTGACTGCCTCGTTAATCCATCAATGCCATGAAACCATGTTCAATTTGGAATACATACACCATATATATTATCAGCTTCTAGCCTCCAGTCCTACATCATTTTGAAGAGCTAATTAATTAGGATATAAGTTTTTCAAATTTGTTGTATGACGGGAAGTTACCCCTCTTGCATTTTTTAATATAAGCATTTAAACCTGAGAGGCTGATCTTCAATTTTAATGCACCTAACTGTGCTAATTTTTGTGAGGAAATATTTTCAGTACCTGTCAAATTCATTGTCTTGCAGGTCACATTTGCAGAAACACCCTAGGCCCTAAACAAATTAAGTATCACCCTAATGGTATGTTAAGTATGCTTTGTTTTTCATACGTTTTTTGTTTTCATTCTCAGGGAAAAATACTTCCAACTCATAATGACACATTACCAAATGGAGTATATGCAAGTTAGTAATAGGAAAAAAAAAAGTCTTTGGATTAATTTGTTTGTTTTTCTTTCTTGTAATCTTGGCTTACAATCATCTTGATGATAGTTTAGTTGATTAATCTCTATTGACCCAGATCGTATGAATTTTGAAGGTTTCGAGTTTAATTCACACTAGGCTTGTGACAAGGAATTGAGTTTTGACCCAATTTATCCTGTCATTAGGTGAAAATTTTCTGTGCGCATGGGCCTAACGAGTCGAGTTTAGAATTGTCTAAAGGGCAAACTTGTGTGATGATGTTGTCAATTACCAACAAAAAAAACTTTTGCTTACTATAATACTTTTTATTTGTTCTTAAAAATATTTTGCTAAAATTTATTTGATGCACAAAAAATGGAAGTTTCAATAGGGCTGTAGTGTTTGTGGCTTGTAGGACATTTGTGTGGATTCTCATCTTTTGGAGATGGAAGACAAACCAAAGGGTTCCTTTGGACTCTTTTGCCGTCAACTTCATTAATTTTATTTTCTTTTTTAAATAGAAATCCACTAAATCTTCATCTCTTGATTGTTTGATAACCTTAAAATATGATTTATTGAGACAAAAATTTAGGGGACCAGGCACAATCTCCCACACCTAGCATGGTGTAATTGATATTAGTAAATTAAGCTTAATCCAAGAATTACTCTTTAATTAATTTCACAATCACACAACACCCTATGTAAAGAGCATGGGTTGCGCTATGCTTTAGGAACCCTAAATGCCCTAACAAGATCCTACATTTACGTTTAAACAAGCAGTTTCCACATTAATCAATGCATGCACACATGAATATATTATTTTATACATGGATATACTACTTCCAAGTTCAAGTAAGAGTACAAGTTGGCTTTGTGTCTCCTAGACAAAAGTCTAGATCTGGTCAAGAAAGTAGCCTCAAAATTTGTATATAATAGCCGGCCAACATTACATGGAACTACCAAAAAGATGCATTTGGCTTCTAAAAGTTCATTAGAACTTAAAAAAACTAAACCAAAATCTTCCAAAACCTTGACATTGGTACATGCATTGGGAGAGAAGGGGAAAAACGGCCCTTCTTCACAAAAATTAATTGCATCAAGACCCTATAAAGGTATCGATATATATTACATATATAAGTAGGTCTCTCAAGCCTCAAATCTCCCAACCTTGAAGGAACATTTTGGGTGTACAAAAATTCCCACTAAACTCCAAAAGGGTAAGAGTGCAAACATACCCTTAGCTCTTAAAAGAATCTTAGTATTTCACATAAAAATAATATGTGCTTATTGCAATTTTATGGACTATTATGTGGACTCAATGAATTTATCCAGTACACAAACAATATAGGTAATCTAAAATTTATCTAAGGTTAAGTTTGGGAGGAAAATTCACGGGTGATTCGTGAGGGATTCCCAATCATCACGAATGATCCTCTCAATTTTAACATAAAATGAGAAATACATAATCATATAAATATGAAGAAAAAAAAAAACAGAGGAGAGGGTAATTTCTTTGAAGTAATCTAGGTCTATTTCCCTATGCAAAATTTGCCAAGAACAACTGGACAACTACAATGGAATTCAAGAGAGACAAATATCCGGGCACCAAGACGGGTGGTACCCATTTACCCATGACCCGCAATAATGAATAAGAAGTTGAAATTGGGTTCGGATTTTGGGCTAAAAACAGGGACCTCGAGAGAGAGGCTGCATTTATTCTCTCTTCAAATTCCATACTTGCTCTGCAAACCCAGAACGAGGTTTCCTTTCTTCACCTTTCCTTTTCACAGAGAGAAACTGTTTTTCCCTCTCCTCACTCTCTCTTTACCGGTGTATTCTACACAGTACACTGTCTTGTTCTAATACTCTTTTGAAGGATCTCATCATCTTACTTCCACGCATCCTGTTGTCCTTTCTATTTATCTCTACCTCTCTCTTTCTTTCTGTGTTTGTTTCTCATTTTGTTTGTCTCTGTTATTTTTACTCTGTTGTGTCTCCTCTGGGATTGAGAGGAAGTACCAGTGAAAGTGAAAACAGCTTAACTAGGCAACTGGGTCTTTTTCCCTTTCTGGATTTCACCTTCAGTCACATATATTTAAAATGGAGAGAGATCATGACTTTGTCTACTCTCTTACTTGTTTTCACTTAATTGTCTGAAGGAAATAGAGGAATACCCATTTCTTTATTTTTCTCTTCTCCCAACCAGACAGCCTTTTTTTTCATTGTTTTGAGGTTAAAATCAGAGGTGGGTATCAATTCGATTCTTGAGATTCGTGGTTTTTGGCTTCATATGTATACGGTATACCCTCTCCGTTAATCCTAGTTTGAAAAATAGTGAGATTGAGGAAGCAAGAGGAGAGCTGAGATTACCCACTTCTACTATTAATTTGGATTAAGCTATATGAATCTGTGGAACAATGAGAGATGAGAACTCCAAGAAAAGCAAGGTTTGAGAAATACCCAAAATAAATTGTTCGCAGTTTGAATGCTTCTCAGTTCTGCAAATCAATGCTGACTGTTTTGTGTGTGAAAATGGTGAAGCTTTCATGGCCCAAGTCACTTGTCAAGAAGTGGTTCAATATCAAGAGCAAATCCCAGGACTTCCAAGCAGATGAAGTCTTTTATGGAGGTAATTATTCAATTGTGATTTTTGGTTTTGAAAATTTCGAATCTTCGATTTCAACATCAAGAACTAAATTGGGGTTTCTGTGCAGCTTTGTTCACTGATTTATTCTTGGATTCTCTCGTCCCTGAAACGCATTAGCATTATTCAACTTATTTCATCACCGTTTGTCTTGTACAATAATGTTTTTTCGTTTTCTGGGAAGATCTGATATTTCCACTTGCAGCCAAAGACCTGCTCTTCTGTTATTTTCCGCTCTCAATTCTTTTTTTTTTTTTTAATCCTCCGGAAGCCAAATTTGTTTCTCTGTGGTGTTTGAAATGTGGGATTGACACATTAGCAGTGGAAAGAGCACAGCTTTATCAACTTTATTGGTTTTTCTTTTTCAGGTGGTGATGAAGATTGGAGTAATTTATCAGAGAGGGAAGCATGCACAATCAAGAAAAGCAAAACAGGTTCAGTATCAGTCTATCACACACCTCACTATTGCTATGGACCACACACACACACTTTAAATTACGCAAAAATTCATATTAAATAAGCGTGCAAGATGCTCTTTGTTTCTTAGTTCTCAATTATCTTGAAAACCCTTGATTGATTTTCAAAATCATCCTAATCCCTAAATCTCCATTTGGGTATGCTCAGAGAGGGTGAGCAAGAGATATTCGGATAGGGTTCGACGAGGCAAGATTGACCTCGATACCTCACAAGTTACAGATGTGAATAACTATAGGTATGTTCGGTTCTCACCCTTTGGTGTATTTTGGTTATTTTTAGTAAGAAAATTTACCCTTCATATTCTAAATGGTCATAGGATTTTTGCTGCTACCTGGAATGTGGCTGGAAAATCCCCACCAAGTTATTTGAGTCTTCAAGATTGGCTTCACACCTCTCCTCCAGCTGATATTTATATCCTTGGGTATGTCCCAGTAAACAAAATTATGTATTTTGTCTCATTTGTTAGTGATAATAATTGAAGAATATGCTTTTATTCTGGTTTTTGGATTTCAGGTTTCAAGAGATCGTTCCTTTAAATGCTGGGAATGTTTTGGGCACTGAAGACAATGGCCCAGCTAGAAAATGGCTTGCTCTTATTAGGAAGACTCTGAATAGTCTTCCTGGAAGTGGAACCAGTGGAGATTGCTGCCATACACCTTCACCGATTCCTGATCCAATTGTGGAATCAGATGCAGACTTTGAGGGTTCAACAAGGCAGAAGACCTCATCTTTCTTCAACCGTCGATCCTTCCAGTCCTTAAGCCGTAGCATGAGAATGGATAATGAAATGTCGGTTCCCCAAGCCCAACTTGATCGACGTTTCAGTGTTTGTGATCGGGCTATGTTTGGGAATAGGCCTAGTGATTATGATCCCAACTTCAGGTGGGGTTCCTCTGATGATGAAAATGGGCCTGGAGATTCACCTGGTACTGCAAACTATTCACCAATTGCCTACAGTGGATCGTTTTCAATGGAAGACGGAGATAGGCAAGGACACTCAAGGTACTGTTTGGTTGCCAGTAAGCAGATGGTAGGGATATTTCTAACAGTGTGGGTAAAAAGTGATCTTCGAGACTCTGTTCGGAACATGAAAGTGTCTTGTGTAGGCAGAGGATTGATGGGTTATCTTGGAAACAAGGTAAATTCATTCTGGCTCATCTATATCTGCTTAGATTTGAGGTTGAAAATTGTGAACTGAGAAGAGATGGCAGAATCTCACCTTTATTTTATTTTTTTTTCCTAATTTTCCAGGGTTCAATTTCGATCAGTATGTCTTTGCACCAAACAAGCTTTTGCTTCGTCTGTAGCCATTTGACCTCTGGGCAGAAAGAGGGAGATGAGCTACGAAGAAATTCCGATGTCATGGAGATCCTCAGGAAAACAAGATTCCCTAGGGTTCATCGGATGGGAGATGAAACTTCTCCACAAACAATCCTAGAGCATGAGTAAGACCTGAAGGACTGAACCATTTCGATGTATGAGTCTTCACTTGCTATTAGCTCATGTTGTTGATATTTGACTATTTGAGACGTTGTCTTTTGTGTTGAAACAGCCGAATCATTTGGCTAGGGGATTTGAATTATCGTATTGCCCTTTCTTATCGTACTGTAAAGGCTCTTGTGGAGATGCGTAACTGGAAGGCATTGTTGGAGAATGACCAGGCATGCTTCCATTAAAAAGCAAGACCTTTCACAAGTTTGTTTCGTGCAGTGTTAACTTGATGCTTCCTAATTGCAGCTTCGCATAGAGCAGAGAATGGGGCACGTCTTCGAGGGATGGCGTGAAGGGAAGATATATTTCCCTCCAACTTACAAGTACTCGGATAATTCAGACAGATATGCCGGAGATGATAGGCACCCAAAGGAGAAAAGAAGAACTCCTGCATGGTAACCTTTCTTTTTCTTTTTCAAGTACAAATTAAACCACAAAGTTTTATAGCAAACAATTGGACGTGCCATATGTATGAAACTATGCAGATTGAATATATGTTTATTGAAGACAAACTAATGTAGCTGTATGAATGTGAAGGTGCGATCGTATATTATGGTATGGAAGAGGCCTGAACCAGCTATCTTATGTTCGGGGGGAGTCAAGGTTCTCAGATCATAGACCAGTTTATAGCATATTCTTAGCTGAGGTGGAATCTATAAACCGAAGCCGGATCAAGAAGAGCATGAGTTGTTCCAGTTCAAGGATTGAGGTTGAAGAGCTGCTTCCATATGCACATGGATATACTGAAATGAATTTCTACTAAGGACAGTATCTTAATTCTCTGCGTTTTGGTATGCTCAACCCAAGAATTGAAAGCAGGAGCCATTGTGCTCCTATCAAGGTAATTTACTGTAACGAGGATCAACAAGTTGCTCGACGTTGCCAAGCGTATCCTTTTGATTCCACAAAAATAAGTTTACACTAGTTGTTATGTCCATTGACAGGATTCACTTAAGGTTAGATCCTGTTAACGGAATACATAGGCAGTCCCCAACTTAACAAGGTAATTGCCCGCCATACGTGCTTTCTTGCAGTTCATCTTAGTTTGTGCAAATTCATGAAAATCAGTATTTTCTGGTGGATAATTTGCAGTCTACCAGGTGTAGGTTTACAGGCCTAAAAGTCTGTTTAACAGTAAGAAGATATGATATTTGTTCTTGCTCTTATCTGTTCTGTTTTGCAGATGGATACTGCTGCAAAAACTTTGGTTGGTTTGGATTGTGATATTCTGATAGAGACATTCGATTACCCACAACCCAAATCAAGGTTGCTACATCTTCATCTTTCATTTTCTCAACCCATAATCATTTTTCTCACCTTTTCACATAACAGATTATGCGGAAGCTCATCTGCGATTGGCTGGTTCCAAAAGTTGCATCATTCGTTGGCCAACCATTAACTCCATGTACATGCATCTTGTTACTGAGGTAAAAAGATCGAGATATATCGGACCGGATGATGCAGTTGTTATAATTCAAGGATTGTATATCTATAGTTCGTAAATTGACTAGAACTTGGAAGCATATGCTTAACTAGTTATTAGTGACTTTGCAGGATATGTTGACCAACTCTGGAACCTGTTCATTATCTAACAATTTGTTTTCCAGACTTGTAAAAGAGAGAATGTACAACAGAGTGATTTTTATTTGAACGTTTGCTTTATGTAATTTGTATAGCTCCAGTCTTGAAAGAGTTTTGGATATACTCACTCATATATGACATTTTATCAAAAGAGAAGTAAAAAAGTAGTTCCGGCTGTTGTTATGATACTTGCTATTCATTTTACTGCAAAAAGATAAAGAAAGAAAGCAACAGAAGGAAGGGCGTAGGGAGGCCTGGCCTGTCAGGTGGGTTGTAACAAGTCATATCATCTATTTGTATTGGATTGGATGAAGTAGAGTTCGCAAACTTTAAGAAACCGTACCACTTGTCGCTCACCATCTCTTTATTCTGTGCCCCACTTCACTCAAGTCGTCTTGGCCAGTCTCGCGTGAAACACAACTGCAACAACATCGTTATCGTCTTCTGCACGACCTATATTATTTGTACATGGGTGGGTTTTACTTTTTGAAAATGATACGGATAGCAACACTTTCATATCCCAATTATCTGAAAAACATCTCATATTATGCACATAAAATTTATACTTACAACTTAACATTTAGGATAATTAGAACATCAGTTTTTGTGATCCATATCGTATTTCTCATTGTATGGGTATTTGTTTATTGAAGTAAAAGGACACGTGGCAACCTCAAGAGGGCAGTAGAGAGTGAGGACTCTGAAAAGGACTTTAGCCCCGGCATCTGTTGTCTCTGCTAGTTTGAAAAGTCCTTCCTGCCACTACGCTGTCACATTTTTATAATTCATATTTATTATTATTATTATTATTATTATTATTATTATTATTGTTATTGTGTTCTGGTTCGAGTGTAGAAGAAAAACATAAGTGATAAGTCATTTGTTGTCCTAAGCTGTCGCAATAATATCAACTTCATATTCATAATAGTTCATATGTACGTAATTTGAAGTAAATGAATATTAAAGATGGAGTTATAGTACAAGAAATGGCAGGCAAGCTAACGGAAAACCCAATTGAAAATTCTAGTGAAACATCTGTGTTAGAACTAGTGGATATTCAAGTTGTCCTGCAAACTAAAGAAGATGCAAATTAATGGATAAACAGTGTCTTTAGTCAAAAAAGCACCAGTGGGCCCCTACATTATTTGTACAAAAAGGCGAACACCCAGGGTCGTCTACTTAACTTGAGTTTTTTCTTTTTGAAGTAACAATGTGTATATAATTAAATCGCGGTATAAAGTTGAGCGATAATTATTTAACAAAATAACATTTAAGGTTACTTTGAATAACATCATTAATTATTTATATATATGACCATGGTGTGACCAGCGTCAACTTAATTGTTCTAGCTCATTTGTAATCACAAGACTTATAGAATTCAATGATTTAAAATATATCTTATTAAGTTAATAGAACTCATGATTTTATAACATATCCATTATATCTTATTTTAACCACGTGGGACTTTAGTCAACAAGAAGAAGCAGCGGATCCCTACACTATTATTTGGACAGAAAGGAGAAACGGGGGGGGGGTCTATTTAGCTTGGGCTTCAAAACAAAACAAATCATTGAAAAGCTAGGCTTGTCTTGTCCACAGCTTCTACATATGTTATGACTTATGAGGATGAGAAAAAAATAATAATGTTGGATCAATAATTTGAATCCTAGTGGTCTAATATGGAGTATTATTTTCATTTTCTTATGTACTCTACAATTGACTAAGTTGGTTTGCACAAATGTTGAGGAGACCAACTTCTGTCGCTTTTTTATCAGGAATCGGACGGCCCATATTTAAAACGACATGTTTGGATGTTTTTGCAGGAGAGAATCCCATAAAGCCTGTATCAAGACAGACGTGACATTTGCCATCCTTTTTCTTTTTCGTCTTTTTTGCATGGGAACCCGGGAATTCCCCATGCTTTTCAACCTTTCTTTTATACCTTTACCTGTCACTATATTATATATATTATTGTGAATATTATTAGTTAATCTTGTTCTTCATTTTCCACATTATTTCTTTGATTTTTAATATTTTGACATTATAAAACAAATCCTCTTGAAGCATGCTCTTTGGGGTACTCATCAATGACACCGATCAGATTTGACATGTGACAATGCTTTGAGATACATGTCTCGATCTCTTATTGAATTTAGTAGTAAATTGAACATATATATATTTTTTTGTTGCTTACATAATAATTACTCTCTCTCTATATATAACCCCCTCATCAAAAGAAGCGTCTTTTCAATATTGACTTGATTTCTATGAAGAAATTAAAACATAGGCTATATATAAAAGGCTATGAAACGAGGGCTTGCCAGTTGCCACCCCTTTTTCTTTTTTCTTTTTTTTTTTCTTGTGAGAAACCCATATATGGCGTTTGAAAGAAAAGATTTAGCCTTGAACCATACATTTTTTTAAAAATTTTCTAACATTCATAACATCAAATCCTAAGTCATAGAATAACTATGGACTATGGTCTACACTCTACAGTCTATATATATATGTATGTATAAATTTATGTACTCATCATGAACTGATATGCTATAAATTTGTTACTTTTGTTTTTGTCCATTTCATGATTTTCAACTGACAATGATGGATGGAGGTTGGACACAGAATAATATGCATGAGAGCCCTCCCCTCTCTCCCCTCACATGGGTTGGACATCATTGGACCATTTGGCCCATCGGAGTTACATTCCCATTCCAAGTTTGGCCCAATCACATTCTCAATTCAAAATTAATATGAGACAACAATGTCGAACAGATTCAACAACTCTTTTTATCTTTTTCTCATGGGACTCACATGGATTGTGATATACAAGCTGTCTCCTAGCTAGCTACTCAGGAGTTGGGAGACCAACATTCATCAGTTCTTTCAGTAAATACAGAAATAGCTAGTCATGCGTTAACACCAAATCATCATTGAAAACTATCGAACAATCTTATATAAAGCAATCGGGTTTGATTGCAATAACATGATCCAACACTTCTCTGTTTTTTTCTTTTTTTTTTGAGATAACCTACCAAGCGTCAGCCCACTCCGAATATCAACCCACATAGTAAACTTAGGATGCAATAGTATGATCAAATATATGTTCGAGCTGTCGTAAATATAATCTCAAATGCAAAATTAAACTAGCGTGGGTGCGCTTCACCTTTACACACCAAGATCTACTCTGCCTCTCAGACCCCATTGAAGACACGCAATCACTACCAAATCATTCATCCAAAGGCATTGGTAGATGGGGCTGACGACCTCTCAACCGTACACGTGTCAAAAAAATTAGTGGTTTGAATCGTTTGATCACTAAACTGCCCTAGGAGGGAGTCGAGCACACCTGGGAGGGTCCGTAGCTTACGTCAATTGAACTGGCGGTTTCTGACGTGGCAGGGGTATTATACTTGCAGGTGACGTCACCGTATCATCAACCCCATGAATGCGATTGTCTTGACGTGATGAAGCATGCTATTGCTTGGGTGTTGTCTCGTACAGTCTTTGTTTTTGGTCATTTTTTGGTTCGAGTCCCAAGTTAGTTAATTATCTGGACTCTTTTGTTTTTACTGTTCCTCAGCGTGTATTTTAATTGGCTACTGTCTAATCTGGGATTAAAGCACCGTTTCTTTTGAATTGAATTAGATCAAAATATGTGTAATTGACAAGAAGCTGGTCAAATTCAGGAAGTGAGATTTACCGATAAGCTAGGATTTCTCAAGTCGGTTTTCTCTGCCCAATGCATATTGGAAATAGGAGATATTACTATTAACCATTTACCTCTTTGGGTAATGAAAAGACAGAGCTAACTAATAACAAAATTTAACTTTCACAGTAAATTTTCTTTCCATTACCTGTTTATATATACCTACCTCGTCATCATTATCATCATCAATGCCATGCACAAAGTAAGAAGTTGCATGAGAAAGGCAAAGATCTTTCAGGAACAGCAGCTGATATATGCTTCTTCTGATTGGCACTTCATATACTGTGTATGTGCGTGCAGTGGTGATGATGTATTGGTTTGGTTGCCTTGTAAAGCAAGGTGTCAGTGATGATATAGGTCTGAGTTAAAACGGAGAGAGATGGAAGAGACGCACACGTAAGATGATCTCATGACATGTACTCATGGAGAGATACACTCCACGTGCATTAATGGAATTCTCTTGTTGCTTCTTATGATCAATTGGTCATTCAAGAGTCCAAACCCTCGTTTGTCTAAAATGTTTTCAAGACAATCTTAGTCAACCACTTCAGCTTACCCAGGTTGTTCTTTTTTTGAGGTTTCAAGAAAAACAGATTTTTTTAATTAAGGAAAGAAGAAAGGTATCTTATTGGATTGGAAAGATGTCACTTCTTAAAAATCATCGTTAATCTCCCAAATTTGTTTTTCTTTTTAATTTTTTTATTTACTTTTTGGCTATCGATTGCCTCATCATTTTGCAGCTGTTCAGTCGAGTTTTACATCATCAGTCGTCTCATAACATCAAGTAGCTGATGACATGGCTTATGTGACAATTGTCATTCTTGCTGAGTAATTGGGCTTCATTGAGATTCGATCCCATTATATTTGGGTTGGAGCTTGGGCCTTCCGCATAGGCCTATCTAGCTTAGGTTCTTCCACAGAGGCCTATGGGCTTTGTATGTAGGCCCAATAGACACCACTCAATATCAACAGCTGCGTGTCATAGTGCAGGCTGATCCATCGGGCCTCCATGAATTTTAACTCTTAATTGGGTTGGGGCCTGAGACTTCCGCAGTTCTTGTTTCTACTGGCCCATTGTTCTACTTGGGATATGTTAGCCTGTTAGTGTTAGGTACATGTTGATTGTCATTCGACTCATTCTGGCTGCGTCATTGGGCCTCAATCGATTTGATCCCGTAATTGGATCGAAGGTTTTCGGTGGCCAATAAGCATAGACACCTTTTCTTCGCTGATAAAGAGCCCCAACATGGTAACATCGATCTGCCGATCTCCTCATGCCAATTAACCTACCTATGGCCTTGATTGGCACCCCATGGTCATCACACCTGGGTTGGAACGCAATCATACTTTGTTCAAATGTCGTGAGAGGGTTCTTTCCTGTTGTTTGTTTCCTCCTCGGTATGAACCAGGTCTCCTTATTCTCTACTATGATGTGATGTAGTGTGTATTTTGCTTTCAGCTTGTAAGCCATGATTTATTGTTTCGTATTGGAATATTGAGTTTGTTATGAGATTCTGATTTGCTCTTATGGCCTGAAACACCTATTGTCTTGTCTAAGTTACCTGTCAAAGTGAAACGCACGCCAAGTGTTTGTTTAAATGCTTCCCCTATTTGCATAATGGTGATGAAGCAGAAGAATAAACTCAGAATCGTGATCACGAATATTTCCAATAATTTAAAATGTTGGGAATGGGTGATTGATGATTCAGGCGCACACAAATTTGAACATTTATTATGGTACGAGTGTGTGAAATTGATTGGGATTTGGGGTCTTCTATTTTTTTTTCAAAAGAATCGTTGAGGCATGTTATTCCAATGCTTCTCCTCTCTCTCTCAGTCTCTCTCTGGATCCTTTCTTTGCAAACCGACTTGTCTAATTTGCACTAAATTTTTTTTAGTATTGTTATTGTGAACGATTTGCATCGAATGCTAACTTGAAAAACTTGTGGCGGGATTTGTTTTGGCCACCGACATAGAAGTGTATGTATAGCTTATCTGTGAATTGAGTGACTAGCCAAGTGCGCTCATCATGCGAGATCGTGCAAGTGCTAACAATATGTAGTAGTGTCACTGTCTAATGTGTAATACTAATAAGTGTGAAGGCAGATTTTCTCTCTCAATATTTGATTTATTTAGTTTAGGTATCATTTTTGTTAGTACTTTCCCAACCTTTCCCTCACTTCCTCTGAAACCCTAACATCTGGTTCATGAGAATTACCATGTCAAAATTTTTCAGATCTACGTTTTGTGCTTCCCATTCGTTTACTTGAGGCGTCTTTTATCATTTCAAAGCATCAATAGACTGACAAATTCCAAATAGGTTCAAGATCAGAAAAGAAAGAGAAGTGAGAGCATGGACGCCATAGATTCAGTGATCAATCCGCTCAAAGAGTTCGCCAAAGACAGCGTTCGCCTTGCGAAGAGGTGCCACGAGCCCAATTTCGAAGGCATAAGAGTAACTTTTCGATTTTTATTTCTTCCGATTGAACGGTTAGTGGTTGCTTCTAGTGTGCTGATCTGGTGTGGATTTTGAGCCTCAAGGTGCGTTTTTGTGTTCCGATGGTGTAGAAATCATGAAGCTGGCGTCTCGTGTTCGTGGTATGGGATTCGGCGGGTTCTTCGTGAAGCTGATCTTCATCCCGATCAACGACATCATTGTTGGATCTCGCTAGGTAGGCCTTAATCTTCTTGAACTATTTAATTGCTTGAATGATCTGTTGTGCTTTTCTTTTAGATTGTTGCTTTTCATTCGGTCACTGAAATTGCGTTTTACCAATCATTGGAATCCGAAATTCAGAGAATTCACACGTATATAAATATGATCGTGATAATACTATATTCCGATTTGCTCTTCGGAGCTCAACATCTTTTTTGTCGCAACCTCATCTACTGGTCACGTTGAGATGTCGGATGTCAAAGCGTCATTCTCTCGCATTTCATGTTGCATATTATGTATGTGCCAATTGCCAAATATTCCAACTGGTCACGATAACATCAATTTTCTTTCAATTTATCGCCAACAATTTTATTTTAGAGTAGTTAATGTCTTTAGTTACTTAATATTTATATCTGTAAACTATCTCTCTTAAATGATAATCTTTCTTTGCAAAATGATAGCATTAACGGTTTGATTCAATGTCATAACATATTTCTTAACCAATGGGTAGTACTACAAAGCTTTTGTTTCCAGACTTGAGTTTGTAAAAAGATAATTCACATTTAGCTAAAGTTTGTATGCTGCTAAAAAGAATTTGTTGTTTAGCATATTCAAGATCTTTTGTTGCTTTCGAGATCAATCATAGTTAGCCATTTGGTAACTGTCAATTATGGAAATGTTGTCGTTGTTCAGAATTTCTTATCAGATGTTGTCCTTAGGGTCAACTCAGCTCAGGTTTGGAGCAGGTCTTTCACTCTGGGAGCCCTTTTGTTTTATGAAATCTTTTCTTTATGCATTAGACAACTGAGTACGTTTCCAGAGGGGAATCCCATTTAAATGAGTTAATGTTATTGAATTGGATTCTCTAATTGTCATTTACATTAAACGATAATCTTTGTTCATGGTTTAGTGGATGCAGGTACTCATCTAACGATGAAGTTCAGGTTTGATGCCCACAGCAAGAAAAGATGGTGTAATTGTGAGTGTAATAGAAGGAGCTTACATGGAAAAGCTCTTTGATTTTTGGACCAGATCTCGTCGTCCGGTCATGTTGTGGGTGCTGTAGCTGGAAGAATGGCCTTGGACTATGCCGAATGGAATTGCTGGAAGGTTTTATCACTATCAGATTCTTTACCATGCGAATGGGGGAGCATTCATTGAAAAAAGGTGGAGATTTAAAGACTACACATGACAGTAAAGAAACTAAAACCAAGCCGGCGGCTGATGGTAGTTTACGGCCCTTGGCCTGGGCTAAACCTTCTTGGGCCCATGGCGTAGTTAAGAGTTGCGCCACATCGTAAACGAGTTCATTGTTCAACGCTTCAACCATGGCCAAAAAAGCTTGGCCTCTGGGGCGGATATATTGAGCCGGTTGGGAACGAAACACATTGGCCCAAGTGGACTTGAGGCCTAAAAAACTGACACGGCCGGCTATGTAACGGGCCCATTGATTATAGGCTTTTGTGGCTTATTATGCTGAGCCCGTGGGCCAAAAATACATTGGTCCATTTGACTTAACTTTAGGAAGCCGGCTATATTGTATCATTATAATTGGATCTCGGCCATCCATATTTTGGCCGTTTACGCTGAGGTCGTGGCGCAAAATACATCGGCCTAATTTGACTTAAGCAACGAAGGCCCAATAGAACTTAAAGCCCAAAAACAGGGCTAAGGCACAATTTGACTTAAGGCCCATGGACCCAAATATCATTGGGTAACTTAAGGCCCAGAACAGGCCCATGGTCCAGAATCATTGGCCCAATTTGACTTAAGGCCAGTGGGCCCAGAAACATTGGGCCCATTTAACTTAAGGTCCAAAATAGGCCGATGGGCCCAAGAATTGACCCAATTTCACTGAAAGCCCATGGGCCTACAAGACAGGCCCTACTTTACTTAAAGCCCATTGGTCCAATTTGTCTTTGGGCCCAAAACAAGGATAAGGTCCAATTAGATTTAGGGCCTTTGGGCCCAAAACACATTGGCCCAACTTGACTTGAGGCCCAAAAGAAAGGCCCAAATTAATTTGAGGCCCAATTCACATTGGCCCACTTTGATTAACTCCCGTGGGCCCAAAACACGTTGGCCCATTTTTACTGAGTGGGTACATATTGGACCAATTTAATATAAGGCTGTGGGCCCAAAACTTTTCAGCCCAAATTGACTCAACCATTTCCTCCAATTTTGGCAAAAGGCACAAAAAACTTGCCCAGGCCCGCGATTGCATCATATGCACATAGAACTAGCTATCGACCCATCCATATTAGGCCTTTTGGGCAATGCCATATGATTAAAATCAATGGTATTGGTTGAAACTTGAAAAGCCCATTCCATTTATTGTTTCGCGTACCAAATTGGGTACTACCATCACCAAGATGCGCCGAAATGAGAGGCAATGGGGCCTTCAGCTTGTTCTACAACCAATAAAAAAATGAGTCCTAAAGAGCAGCGTTGGACCGTTCTGATGAATATTGGATTTTTTGTACTTATTTTATGATCCGTCCATTCAATTCCATTAATGTGAAATCCGTCAAAGTTAAGTACGTACCCGTTCTGCATTTATATATATTTGTTATATTTGGTTCTTGATTTTGCAGAGATTATTTTGATAAAAAACGTGTACCATAATAAACTGGCCTGCTGTAGTACCTGCAGTCAAGGCAAACGAGTAGCTTTTTGTGTAATCTTATAATATCCTGAGAATCACACTAAAGAAGAAACAAAATGAAACGTCTTAAATAAACACGAGCCCAATGGAAATTTAAACCAGTAAACAATGATATAAAAAATGCAAACTCTTAGTAAAATTAATGATGCAAGCTGGCCTTTGCGAAATGTCGCTACAACCTACCAACCTTAAGTCATGATGGAAAAGGCATTTAGAAATTAAACAAAGGTTCAATTAGTGACGACAAGCTAATATAACTTCCATGTTCTAATTACTGAATGCAATTGTCTTCTCCTAAAATTCTCTCTCCGTATCATATTTCCTTATGTATTGATGATGCCCTAGCAATTTCTTTTTATTGTCTTTCTAAAAGCAAATGAAATTTTCTATAAAACCCCAAATCCCTGAAGTTGAATGTCATATCAAATTGTCCACGCATGAAAATAAAAATAAAAAACAGAAAGAAGAGAATGCATATACAGCATTTAAGGATGCAAACAGCCATATGCTGAAAACCAGCTTCAGAAGACACAAGGGTACATATGTTACGTCACTGGTACATAAGTAAACTTATGCATATGTCATGTGCATCATTGATCCAACACAGGCATGAAAAACTTAACACAGCAGTGGGTAGGTTTCTGGAAAATGGGTTGGGCCAGGGGGAGTGAGATTAGCAGTGTAATAGTCTGCCCTAGCACTAAAGCTTACTTCTCGGCTCAGTATAAGCTAGCAATTTCTCTCCACTTTCTCAACAAGAATGCATTGCTAGCTATATAATGCTATTTGTCGTAAATAGTGTTTGTTAGTTTTTCTGAGCTAGAGCTAGATACATCTACATAGTTTCAGGCTAGAAGAGTCCTGAAGAACTTGTGTGTGTCAAGACTGTTAGTAAAATAAATTGACTGATATCATATACTCATTGTAATTTGAGAGTTTCGGAACAGAATATCAAGCAGAGAAGGCACTTACTAAGAAATTTCTCTGTTAGAATAGCTAGCTCAAGATGACCCTAAGTCGATGAAGTTTTGCTTCCTGTGACCATCAATTTCCTTCTCAAAAGTGCCTTCAAAAGCAGCCATTAATGGATATTTACACACTGGAAAAAATTGAATGAAGAACAAACAATAAATAATATCACAAACAAAAGGATTGAAGCTTATATATACTTAACTAGTCAAGCAGGAACAGGTCAAAATTAAGGGTTGAAAATGCACAGTCTGAATCTTTAAAACCATAATTAATCTTTAAAATGAGATGTGGTGGTCTGTGCTTCTGACAACTCTGCATATGAAACCTGGAACAAAGAGAACACAGGAGATATCAGAAGAAGCATCTAGATAGGTAGTGCATCTGTATGGTGCTGAGATACCTTCATCGCTTCCTGAGTCGTCAGGTTAAGCCAACTTTTGGCATGGGTCATCGTGTGGTCGAATTCAACGAAAGGAGTCAACGGACTGAAAAATATGCTGAACATAGTTTATCTCATCAAAGCAGCCACATTTTAAAGTGGAGGAATATTAAAAATGTTTGAGAGATTATAATATCAAAGATCTGGAAAAAGAAAGAGAATTAATACAAATGCACTACAAGATACGACTGACACGAACTCTGCATATGAAAAGTGGAACAAAAAACAAAAAAGATATCAGAAACATCTGGATAGATATTGTATATGTAAGGTGCTGGTTATACCTTCATTGCTTCCTGAGTTTCACCCATGACTGCTCATATATCTTCTTATATTCTCTCTGTTTCATCCACCACTGGTCAGGCCTAGAATGCTTTTATCCGTATCTATATTTGACAAAGAATGAGCCCATTAGTTTAGGAACAGGTGAAGTGAGCCATCACATTTATTAATATTAAGTAACAAAGTAAAACTTTTCTGCTCTGCAATAAATTGATTAATTAGCTATCGTCCAAACATTATTTACCATTTAGCTTATTTTTTAGAAAAGGTCAAAGGCATCAAGGTGGTGCTGCCCAATCCCCATGTGAAAAAGAAAACAACATCACATAGATGCATAGGAAAGCGGGTGAAAACTGAAAACAAAGGAACCACTTTATCATTATTGGTTTTATGTTCAAAACAGCATTTAACTCCCAGCTTGAGCTTTTGCTTGCAAAAGTAAATATCGCCAAGGTATAATCTTAACTCTATGTCTCTATTGCAACTACCCAAATAAGAAATTAATATGAAGATGAAACACATGCATTCTCCAAAGTTGCTTTCACCATATGCTCAACCCAACACGTACACAAGCTTGGAATCATGGGATGCATCATGCACATTCATGAACCGAAACCCAATAAAAATTCCCATCTTGCATGATGCATAATTCATAAGCACTAGTAAAAACATCATTCTACTAGATCTTTAGTTCTTTACATATACTGTACAGAGTGGAATTTTGGAAACGGTCCCAAATGGGACCATGCTACCCAAAGGAGGCAGGGGATGTGCTAAGAAAGTTTTGATGTTACATATAGCCCAAATAAAGTTCCAGCTATCTTAGTGATAGCTAAGAGAGAGTTTATCAACTGGATGTAGAACTCAACATACCAAAATGTAAAAAAAATTCATGAATCGAAGGAGTAATAAACTGAGTGAAAAATGTGGAAGTCTAGGGACTTCAAGAGTTGAGCTTGAGCGGGTTTAAAAGAGTTCACTTATCTTTCCAACACTTCAACAGAGTATCAAGTTCAAGCATGCCAGCATCTTCGATCGACAGTCACCACTATTAGTGTTTTTTTTAAAGACATCAAAAATCTTGTGCTAGTGAAACTAAGCATCAGGAGGAATCTAAAAGAAGCATATTAAAATGACAAGGATCAAAGTACTTTTTGTTATGGTGGCAAAGAGCCAAACAAGGACTACCAAATAAAACTTTGCTTCTTCTGTTTGAGATACATTCTTTTGATCAAATTTTAAAGTTAAACCTCTGGTGATCATGCTCAGTAGTTTTCAAGACTCCGTGATGTAGGAAGCCCATTAATTTTATGTTTTTATAAGTTAGTCTATTATTGGGTTTATTTTAACTAAGTTTCTTTTAGTTTTCATAATAAGGGTATTGTCGGAATTTTCAGATATGTTGGAATTTCGAATTTAGTAATAGTTATTTGTTTTATGAGTCTTTTATTAGGTTATGTTCCTAAGTCAAGTCATAGTTATAATTGGAGTCATATTAGTTTACTTTTAGGAATCCAAGTTTTATTTGAAGGAAGTTTCTTATGTAATTAGGATTACTAGCAGTCTATATCTATAGATGCAAGTCAAGAATAAATGATAATGAGAGTTTTTTATACGAATTTGTTATAGGAGAGATTCCTTAGACACGCTCGGTGAGAGACTGAGAGGGGAAGGTGAGTTTATCCAACCCTACCTGAGAGATTCAGGGTCCTTTTTTG
The DNA here is from genome assembly GCF_013401445.1 of Tripterygium wilfordii. NCBI lineage: Eukaryota > Viridiplantae > Streptophyta > Magnoliopsida > Celastrales > Celastraceae > Tripterygium > Tripterygium wilfordii. The sequence continues at coordinate 325,312 of NC_052243.1, read as the reverse complement.
TTTGATTCAAAAATTCAAGAATTTTGTTCTAGTTTCAGACCTGGAAATTGTGAATTTCTGTCATCGGGTTCTTAATTTTTGGGCTTAATTTGGGGGTTAGGGTTTTGGTTGCTCAATTCTATACAAATTCTACATCGGTAGTTTCAAAAACTACATCAGTTGGTATCGGAGTCAGGTTCCGAGCAACCTACCATCTCTCTAATCGTTTATGCCAACAAGGAGTGATATAAACTACAGTCTTCAAATCGAGGAGATGACGAAATCTACCTCTGAGGGGGAGAACCAATCCTCCGAAATAACACTGGAGTCCCTCGCAACATCTATTAATTACCTGGTAAAGAAACTGAATAGCACTTCAGAGCGTGTAGACCACTTGTGGAGCAAATCTGTTAGTGAACCAAACAAATAAGCTAGCTTTGAGAAAGAGGGACCAGGCAGTAGCAAAAAGATTGCTGAAGGAATTCATCATCTGGAATTTCAGGACAAAGACAGTCATAACAGATTGCAAGAATCATCAAGGAGGCTTAACTTTGAGGCCTATAATGAACGTAGAGGAAATTTTTATGATGTAGCCAGCAAATATGTGAAGTTAGAGATACCTGATTTCTATGGTACTATTGATCCATATGCCTTCACAGAATGGCTAAAATCACTGGAAGATTTCTTCAAATTTACAAAATTTCCAGAGGATTAGATGGTGTTATTTGTCATTCTGAAACTTAAGGGTGAAGCTAGTGCATGGTGGCAGAGAGTGGAATCAGACTATAGGCGTGAGAAAGGGTTTAACATCACAAGATGGGAGTTGATGAAGAAACTATTACAGGAAAAGTATTCACCACCAAACTTTCACAGAAAAGTTTATAGAAAATATGCAGCCTTGAAGCACGAACCTATTTATGTAGCTGAGTATACACAACAATTCTACAATTTGAGATCTCAAGGACAAGCTACAGAGGAAAATTTTGCAGCTGTGACAGAAACTGAGTTCAGACAGCTTAGAGTAAATAAAAGTGATGCCAACACTGTACAATCAGCTATTTTTTCCAAACAAAAGATTGAACAAGTAGTAGTACACAAAAGTACTTTCCAACAGCAAGTGGGGTATCAGAAGCCTCGAATTGGGACTGGACAAAGACAGAATGTGGTAAATGTGAATTTTGTTGCAGCTGAAGTTAAATTTCAGGAAGTTAAGGTAGAAGGATGTGAGATTGTGGAAGCTAAAAGTGAAGAAGTAGCAGGTCGGCATGCTATGGGTGTCGAAGAAGCTCAAAATTTATATGCTACAAATGAATTTTATCAAGACAACAAGGTGGCAGAAGATCCAGATTTTGTTACAACAGAATTTTTGGAAAAAGACACTTCTGATAAGCTTCATGCTATCTCTAATGTACTTCAACAAGAATCGAATATCATTCTCAATGAGCCACCAGAAGATATTTGTATGCAAGAGGTGACCGAGGTAGCACACTCTAATTTTGAACAAGTTGAAGGTGAAAGATGTGAACTTGAGGCTGCAAACATAAAAGAAACAGAGAATTCCAGTCCAATCTTTTCTGATGCAGATCAACCTAAGATTGTCTTTCCTACACAAGTTCAAATCATTGAATTTGTTCTTCCAGAAAAGTTCAATGACATGGCCAGTGCAAGAGTTTTATTTTTCTCGTTCCTTACTCCAATCAAGGGTTCCAAGTGGAATCAATGCATGTTGGCAATTATGTTATTTCAGAAGACATTACTCTTGTTACTTCGATACTTCAGAATTCGAGGTCGAGTTCATTCCTATGGCTGGATTTGTGAAGATGGATTAATGGAACGAGCTAGCACCACATCATTTATTTCTCCATTTACTCGCCGGAGTCGAGTTCTTGAGGGAGAGAGGAAATGATGCAGGAAGCCCATTAATTTTATGTTTTTATAAGTTGGTCTATTATTGGGTTTATTTTAACTAAGTTTCTTTTAGTTTTCATAGTAAGGGTATTGTCGGAATTTCTAGATATGTTGGAATTTCGAATTTAGTAATAGTTATTTGTTTTATGAGTCTTTTATTAGATTATGTTCCTAAGTCAAGTCATAGTTATAATTGGAGTCATATTAGTTTACTTTTAGGAATCCAAGTTTTATTTGAAGGAAGTTTCTTACGTAATTAGGATTACTAGCAGTCTATATATATAGATGCAAGTCAAGAATAAATGATAATGAGAGTTTTTTATACGAATTTGTTATAGGAGAGATTCCTTAGACACGCTCGGTGAGAGGCTGAGACTGAGAGAGGAATGTGAGTTTATCCAACCCTACCTGAGAGATTCAGGGTCCTTTTTTGTTTGATTCAAAAATTCAAGAATTTTGTTCTAGTTTCAGACCTGGAAATTGTGAATTTCTGTCATCGGGTTCTTAATTTTTGGGCTTAATTTGGGGGTTAGGGTTTTGGTTGCTCAATTCTATACAAATTCTACATCGGTAGTTTCAAAAACTACATCACTCCGGAGCGCAAAATACACATCAAGACTATGTTCAAGAAGTTAAGCACCCTAGAGAAGGCAAATCCCGAATGTAAAGTACAAATCTGTCACAATTATCATTAGGAAAAGAAATTATAGAAATAGCAAGTATATCTAGCGATTGATAAGGTAAATACGTTTACATGAAATAGCATACGGTTGACAAAGATTCGAGTAACACGTAATCTTCAAGGGCTAGAATCGTCTGTTTGGCTGGCAGGAAACCCTGTCCCAAAGAAAAGTAACAAGGCATATAGCGCAGACTCAAAAATGTTTGGAATTCAACTACTTCTCATTCATGTTAGGATGCCGGCAAACTTTAATTTTCTCAGTCCTTTCCTCTCTTGAAATAGCAACCAAACAGAGAGTCATAAAAAACAACACGCAAAGTCACACAAGTTCTCAGTAGAATATACTCAACATTGCAACTGGTTGATATGTAATTATAGAGAGAAAAGTACCTTCAAACGTTTGAACATGAGAGAGGGAGGGAGGCCTCGTCCTTGAGGACCTCAACGTGTGACTGATCGATGAGATTTCATCCTCAGACCACGCCTTCGGAGGAGTAGAGGACGACGACAGCGACAGCGTCTCTTCTTCGTTTCTCACTTTTTGCGTTTTCTTCCTGTAGAAGATATAAATAAACGGACAATGTTAGGGTTTTGCGAGACGTCGATCTGATCGATGAGATTTCTCCTCAGATCGTCGCGCGACAGAGATTAGGGTTTTGCGAGACGTCGATCTCGTGGAAGGATCGCATGTGCGTTTCTCGTTGCAGCTATTTTCGTTTGCAAACATAGTGGATTTTTGTCAAGTACGACCGATGTCAATGAATCCTTCGGAGAACTCGACGCCATCGCAACGCCGATCCGCGAGAGCGTCTCTTCTTCGTTTCTCTCACACTATGTGATTTCTTGGGATAGACCCATTTACGGACTCTGGTACTTTTAATTTAACCTTTCGGTAGAGCCGTGGTTTTCCAATGTCAAGTCTCGCAGCTTGTTGGGTAGTTGGGTTATGTAAATGTTGATTGTCATTCTGGCTGAAACAATGGATTTGATCCCGTAATTGGGTTGGAGCTTGGGCCTTTCCCATAGGCCGACGGAAGCCAGGTTTTTGGTGGCCCAACAAGCATAGGCTCCTCTTCTCGCTGATAAAGAGCGACCTCCTCGTGCCAATTAACCTTTACCTACCTATGGGTGAAACATTACACCTGAGCTCGAACCGTGGACTTCAGCCTTAATGGATTTGCTTTTAATTGAGTTGGAGCTCTGGCCTTGAGGGATTTCCTCTTAATTGGGTCTAGCTTGTTCCTCTTCATATTGGCCCATTAAAGTAATACCAATCCTCGTATGGGCTTTCCCAAAGCCCATTATTAGAGGCCTTCTTGTCCCTCATTGTTCTACTTGGGCTCGGGACGGCTTTGTTGTCGTCGTCAACGATTGTGAGAAATTCTAGTTGTAAAGCAATTGTACAGGAGAGAGAATGCATCCAAGTAATTAAAAATAAAATGAACACAATTTTATTGAATTTTCATCAAGGTTCACTGTAATATCATGTGAAAGAAGTTCCTTTTGATTAATTCCTAAGACACAGGTGACAGTTGTATATAATTTTCACAGGACATGATGATGACGAATTCTGATCAGACAGACACCTAATTCAGATGAGTAATCGCTCAAATATAGAGTCCTGCTCCGCTCCCTCTGACTAATGTTGTCTGCGACAACTCTTGAATCCTCTCCGCCAGCTCCAGGATCTTCTGTTCCTCCTGGCACTCCAGGCTACAAAATTCACCAAACTCCCTGGAACAATATTCCATCAGCCGTGATATACAAAGCAATTCGCCACAAAATAATTGAGGAATTAACGCCCATATATGGAAGTTTCTAACTACATAACTATGATTGACTAACGTATGTGGTAACTGGTAACCACATAAAGAATATATATACATACATACATATATATTAGGGTTTAGGGTTTAAGAAACATACTGACAATATATAACTCATGCATAGATAATATAACTTGAGGACTAAAGAGCCAGAACGAGCCACCTCAAAGGTTGGGCATGCCTTTACCACTTTTAGCATCATATGTCCTCTCCAACACAAGATCCATTGGAGTGTCACAAAGAGCAGCTGCAAGGTGAATCCAAATAATATCAGTAATCAAGTAAAAGAATGAGGGCCGGACAAAAAAAAAATGTATAAGAATGAGGAGTAATGCTTGAAACCCTTAAAAAGTGACCTTTAAAAGATTGTGGAGTATTGGATGTGAAGTGGGTCATACATGTGTGTTTTTAATCATTAATTATTTTAATGCCACATAAATTTAGGGAACTTTTGAGGATCAAATTTTGAGAGTCTCTAGCATTGTCCAAGAATGAGTTAGATTCCCATTGTGAAACCCATAAATACTATGACACTATATAGTCAACAAAAAGGTGCTCATCAACGAATAAAGGCACGACACCATATTTAATAACTAATATGATATGCATTTACAGTTCTTGTTCTTTTGTGAAGACTCTGAGAAGAGACTAAAGTCGGTCAACGTATAGAAACTGACTTCTCTTGGATTCCAAGTCGACAAAACCCCACAGAAAGATAAGCATGGTGAGTCTGAATCCTCAGATCAATTATTATATGTGGCCGGGTTACATAAAGGAGGAGAATTGCATCATTTCTGTTCTATAACCTCCCAATGTTTCAGAACACCCTTCTCCTTGCAGCAGGGTTCGCTGTTTTTCTTGCAACCCTGTTCCATTCAAGTTGCAGCTTGAAAGTCCATAATTTACCTGACAACATGGATGTTGAAACCATACCTTACAATTGTACTCACCATTCTTCTTGTGGCAATATCAGCAACATCAAATACCCTTTTCGATTGAAGGGAGACCCACCAAACTGCGGTGACCCAAACTACGAACTCTCTTGCGAAAACAATCAAACTATACTCAGCTCCAATTCTGAACAATACGTGGTAAAGGCTATCAACTACAACAGCTACACAATCCGGATTGCCGATTTTGGAGTCCATGATGGGATTTGCTCCTCCAGACCGATCAATTCCTTCTCAGACTTCTACAAAAATGCTTGTGGGGGAGGAGTTGATTGCAGCTATCCGCTGTATCAGTTCCCCATAGTGTACGGTTTGGTTTATGTAAGCTGTGAAACTCCAATGAAATCTCGAAATTATGTGGACCTTTCTCCCTGTATCGTCGAAACCAAATCCACCAACAACAGAAGATACCATTATGTTCTGGTTGGTGATGTTTCTTATGCAGAGTTGAATGACTCATGTACAATTGATTTCATTACCGTCACATCATTTGATCGCAAGAGGAACTTTTCCTACATGGACATCCATGAGAAGCTTGTTTACGGTATCGAACTTCCGTGGATTGAAACTGGGTGTTCAGTTTGCAGAGGAGAAGGTTTTTGTTGTTTCGAGAACGATACCGTTATCCATAGCTGCAACGGCAACAAATACTGCACCAACCCATCATTTCATTGCGGCTTCCATTGTGAGTAAATTTTATGCTTCCCATGATTGTGATTCCATAACCCTTGTGCTTTACTGCTATGGCAAGATTATCAACTCCCCATGTAACTTCCTTTGTGAGTACCTATAAGCTTCTTAGTTCTTACTGATTAATTCATTTTCACCTACTTTTCTGCCATCATTTCTATATATGCTAATTAAATTGGTGATGATTACATGCAAAAATGGAAATCAAAATAGTTTATGTACAAATGATCCGATGAAATGTAGATGCCACAAAAAGCAAGAGTGAACAGTGAAAAAAGGTTTAATTTACGCATGATCCAATTTAATGTTTTCTTGCGTTGGATATCTGTTTCAGAATAATCAATGTTAACATGACTGACTTTTCTTGATTACATGGACTGCACAGGCGTGCTCTTTTGGGTTCTCAGACGAGGTGAGAATCTTTGACATTGTATCTGTAGATCACATTTTACTTTGGTATTAACTGTTTTGATGGATCATGCCATTCTGACTATCTTTTCTTCTTCTTCTTCTTTTTGTCAGCTTATTGGTTTGTGACCACAATGCGTGGTGAGTTTTCATTAAATTATGTTCAGAATTTACTCTTAGAATGTAGTTTTACCTTGGAGATTAGGTTGCAAACCTACAAGAACTTGGTATCTAAGGAATGGATTTTCTCATTCAACCAATTTAATTACTCTTCCTGGTTTTGTATTGCAGTACCATTAATTGGTATATCAGCTTTTCTTGTGGCAAGGCTATTATTTGGATTTATCTGTCTCTTCACAATTGTGTTTTGTAAATGGCGCAAGAGGCATTTATCAATGGATGATTCTCTTGAAAAGTTTCTACAAGCTCAAAATAATCTAATGCCAATAAGGTACTCTTACTCGGACATTAAGAAGATGAGCAGAGGTTTCCATGAAAAGTTGGGAGAAGGTGGTTATGGTTCTGTGCATAAAGGAAAACTTAGAAGCGGCCAGCTCGTAGCAATCAAAATGCTTGGAAAATCAAATGCTAATGGACAAGACTTTATCAATGAAGTGGCAACAATTGGGAGGATTCACCATTTCAATGTGGTGCGACTTGTTGGTTTCTGTGCAGAGGGACCAAAGCGTGCTCTTGTGTACGACTTCATGCCCAAAGGCTCTCTTGACAAATACATTTTCGCTCGAGAAGGATGTACCCCCTTAAGTTGGAACAAAATGTATGAGATTTCTCTTGGGGTGGCAAGAGGGATCGAATATCTTCATCGGGGTTGTAGTATGCAAATCCTACACTTTGATATTAAGCCTCACAATATCCTTCTTGATGACAAATTTGTTCCAAAGATATCTGATTTCGGACTAGCTAAATTATACCCAGCAGGCCATAGCATTGTGTCCATCACTGCTGCACGAGGAACACTAGGATACATAGCCCCAGAACTTATCTACAAAAGGATTGGAAGTGTTTCATACAAAGCTGACGTGTATAGTTTTGGGATGTTATTATTGGAAATGACAGGAAAAAGGAAGAAACTGAATGCAACAACAGATGATAACTCAAGCAACCTGTACTTTCCTTTGTGGGTTTATCGTGAAATCGTTGAGGAGAATGTCTCAGAAATGGAGGAGGAGGGAAATATTGCTAAGAAGATGATAATAGTTGGATTATGGTGCATACAAATGAGGCCTGCCAACCGTCCCTCGATGAGAAAAGTGATTGAAATGCTTGAAGCAGAAACAAAAAATCTGGAACTGCCTCCTAAACCCACTTTCAATATTGAAGAAGAAGTAGCAGCAGACAACGAAGAAGCTACAAACCAAGCGTCGTCATCGTCGTTTACATCAATTGGAATTTCAGAATCTGTCAGATTAGTTCCTAATACAAATTGAGTAATATATCTTTTGAAGTAGTTTGGTTTCTTTGAGCTGTATCTCTCTTTTTACTGTTTTTCATTTTGCCTGGTAATTGTATGAAAGGATGATCGTTTGTGGTTATAAAATTGCTACTTTAACCACCAGAGTAAAATGGCAACATTAGAAATAGTATCAGACTGACTAAAAGTCCAGCTTTTTATTACATTTTTTAAAATTAATACATTAGAAACAAGCAGCAGTACTCATAAGAAACTCTTGCGCAAATGTTCTGGTGTATTATTCGACTCCCAATTTAAGCTCTCTCTCTCTCTCTCAAGTAAATCCATATGCCCTTGCTTATTCTCGATCTATCGAATCAATTCAAATTAATATTTAGTTTGTCTGCACAGAAAACAAATACATGAGTTAGACAGAACATTATGCACGAAATAGTGAATGTAATGTCATATGAGTTTGTTCATACCAGCAATCTCCTTAGCACCACAATCGGCATCACACTTCATCTCACAGAAGGTGTTGCCACGGCCATCGTCAATGCATTCTTTCTCGCAGCTATTGAAGCAGTCCTTGAACTTTGAATCGCCCTCCGTAGCCTCAACCTGGCACAGCTGCATTGCTGCCACCACAACAATGCACATCAAAAACACTACAAAAAGCTTATTGCCTGCCATTTCTGTCCTCTTCTAGCTTTTGATTCCTCTTTTGGGTCTTTGGTTATTTGTTCTGTTTCAATGTTCCTCTCATCCACCTCTCTCTCTCACATTGTGAAATATGTTGGAGGGATTTATATATAAGGACACAGAAAGTTCATTCTTGGACCCTTATTTCTTGCCTCCTAAAAGAATGGTTAATTTTTGTGGATGTGAGTTTCTGAATGGAGGAGCTTAGTCAAATTCCTTCTCTAAAATCAAAGGAGAAATTGTCAAAATTTATCTTTTTATTTCCTTTCTCTATATATCTATATATTTAAATTGAATATCAAATAGATTAATATACCAAAACATTAGTAATATGCCAATGAACCATTATTGGGTTCTCTTTCAAATTGACATTCATTAATTTATTATCCTACTTTTGTGTCTTTTCAATGGCTCTAACATATTGACATTTATTGGCTCTCACCCAAGGGAATTTCAAACAAAACAAACTGCAGAAAACAGGTGACCAAGCACGAGAGTTCCGCCACCCACGCTTGTCCCCCGTGCTATGTTTGCATGCTGCGTTTTGAATGGAGAGATCATTGTTGCCGGTGATTTCACCAGCAGTAGGAAATCAATATTCAATCGGAAATCTATGATCCAGAGAAGGATGTTTGGATCCCATCGCTTGATCTCCATCGCAGTCAAGTACTCGGAGGAAAGGTTCATGTCTTGCACAAGGGTAAGTCTGGGACCTCGGTGGACTGGACTGTTAAGGATTATGGTTGGCTCCAGGGTCCAAAGGCAGTTGTTCAGGGTGCTCTCTATGCCATGAGCCACGGTCTTATATTCAAGCAGGAAAAGGAAGTGAGTAATGTAGTGGTCTCTGCCTCGGAATTTCTACGAAGTTGCCATTCGAGACTGAAGGTGCCGGCCTATTGAAATCCCACATCGGCTAAACATTTATGCCAAAAGGAGAGAAGGATTACAAATTGGGCCTTTAGACTCTTGGATAACATACTTACCTGGACGGGGTCAATGGGTGATCCTGAAGGCCCATGGCCTAGGTCAGTGACTTCCATTGCACTCTGGAAGGGTGCTGCCCTAAGGTCTCCCCAATGAGGGAGAGCCTACGTCATAATTTGTGGAAGAGGGGGCCTGCGTTCGCGCGGCCCCTATCAAATCTAGTGTAAAGTTATTTTCTACATAATGGGCTCATATGTTCCTATTATTGGGCTTGAAAATTGTCGACCATATTGGCCGAAGTCTATAATCGAAGACCTTTACCGAAAATTTGAAATTCGTCCCAGCGATTAACAGAGAAGGCTGGGCTTCTTCTCCATCGAAAAAAGCCACAGCCAATTCGTTCAAAGCCCTGGAGACTAGAGTGGATGTTGTAAATTAGGAAACAAAAACCCCTTCAGTTGAGAACTGACATTCTTATTCTCTTCGTAATCGTGGTCCGAGCTTTAACACGGAAGACACGTATGAAAGAGGGAGAAGCCGAAAAGGGGCATCGAAGTGGCTCCGGCACGTATTGCCGTTCACCCGACCCAGAATTCAGTTTCCATTGCTGTTGGTTCAGACCTTCGCGTCTTCGATCTCCGGCGTGTGTGTTTCCCTGTTTCTCCTGCTTCGTTTTCAGTTTTCAATGTTGCTTTTCGAAGCTTAAGAAGTGTGTTCTATGATCTATTTTATTTTGTTATGGCTTATTCGCAGTGGAGATTGCCCGGTAAATTTGATGGATGATTCTGATGGGCCTTTGCATAATGATTCTATAAGAGCTATTCGTTATGGTGCCAGTGGGAAGCTTTTTGTATCGGCCGGTGATGACAAACTTGTCAAGATTTGGTCTGCTGAGTCCTGGCACTGCATTTGTACAGTGTAAGATTTTGGAGTTCATTAGAGATTTAGTCAAATTTGTAAATTCTCTTTGGAACCATTACGAAGCTAGCATTCAAGAAGTTTAATTCTGTAGAATGCATTCAAAAAGATTAAATTCTGTTGAGTTTGGGATCATTACTCTATAGAGATGAATGTGAAGTAAAGTAATTTGCTGGTATAATCAGTTCTTACCAGAATAAGTGTGTTTTAGTATTTATTCCGGTTGGTCATGTCTTAGCTTAGTGCAATATTTCCCTTCTTATTGGCCTGCTACCTAATCAGATGTAAACTTAGAACTGTATGTACATCCTAATCTTATTTATTGTGTGCTTTAAACAGTCAATTACTAGCTTTCTACTTTCATCGGCAGACTCAAAAAAAATTTAGCTGTGAGAAAACACTGTTTTCCCTTTAGCTTTGAGTTTAATTTCCCTATTTTTCTGAATGTTTCTAGGAACTCTGAGAAGAGAGTAACTGCAGTCGCAATAAGCAATGATGATCTATATGTTTGTTTTGCTGACAAATTTGGAGTGGTTTCGGGTGTGGATCTGCATGGTCTTAATGACAAACAAGCTTTAGTCAATATGAAGCCAGTAGCAATGCTTGCGCACCCGGAATAAGGCAACAGAGAAAAACATATAACAAACCAGAAAACTAGGGGAGAAGCAAATAGAGGGGAAAGCTACTGCAGTTAAGAAACTACAAGAGAGTTGAGAACCCAAAAGGGCCAAAACAACTAGTGTTCGGTCCTATTTCAATTTCCACACCTTTACATTGTTTTAAACTGTAAGCGTAAAGCATATCCCACAAACATTCCCAACCAACCATACATAAAAGCATTTAAGTTTATAGAGCGGCATATAAACACTATTCTACAATCATTCAGGTTTGACACCATAATGAAGGGGAGGTCGAGCTAAGAAGGTGGCAGTCCGTTGATTTTTTATTCTTCCTTCAGTGCGGTAAAATTTGAACATTGGAACATTTCTCATTCAAAAGGAAGCACAGAACACCATTAGAGATTTACAGGTACCAACATCAATGTTATCATAACAACAAAATCAATGAGGTAAATTAGGCTACCAGAATACATAAATGCCTCAACAAATTTTATTGTAATGTAAAAACAAAAGAACTACCATTGCATTTGCAGTTTAGACACAGGAGGACAGCAGAAAAACACAACTGCTTTAGTTTCAACAGCACATATTCACTCCACTACTCTTTAAAGAGTGTGGTGCACAAGATCTGACAGCCTCACTCACATGTAGTATTTTACCACATACAAAAGTGAGGGAAAAAAAAAAAAACAACAACAACAACAACAACAACATAATCTTGTTTCTATTTTCTAAATCTAATACATCTTACACTTGAGACTAGTTCCATCAAGAAGACTACGTGCCGAATAGGCTTCCAGATTCTTCTCCAAGCTCACTGGAACACACATTACAAGCAAATATCATTACTGATCAACTGACAATTTTATGTGCAAATACTGACAAATAATTAGAACATCTTTGCAGAAGCAGTATAGATTTATTACCTTGTGATTAGCTTGGTGAGGTCAAACATCTTCACCGGAAGATGAAGCATAAGAATGCCATTAAGCAAGCAGTACCACCCACTCAAAAGAACGAGAACTAATAGGGATACAACAGGATAGGCAACAAATTTAAACCTTATGAACTCATATAGCAGAAGAGAAGAACAACTACTTTCATTACCCCTCTTTCCCACTTTTCAACTTAAAAAACAGAAAAGATGGTGAAGGGGGAAGACCGCCTATGCAGGGTGTAGGCAAAGGAGTCAGATCCCAAGTCCTAATAGAAAGAGAAACGAAGAAAAAGGTTACCTTAGTATAAAGGGAGAGAAAGCCAGAAATTGAGTACCCAATCCAGGCAAAGAGCAAAGGAGTAAGAGGTACAGCATTTAGGTGACGACATAGGCAGCCACGTAAGGAACATTAAACTAAGAAACAGTGAGGTTATCCCCGGTTAAACTACACAGAATGAAAGGACACTAAAGTTAAGACCAAAGAAATAAAAATGATAATGACAAAAGGATGAAACCTATGGATTTGTGTGAATGCTGAAGTGAGATCTAGAGAAATTACATGGTAACCGGTATTAGAAGCCTAAGTTTAGAAATTTTGTGAGAATCGGCTGATCTACGACTATGCCAGTGACAGGAAAACATAAAGTTTCAGAAGTAAACAAAGGTGTAGGCTTTCCTTCCACTGCAATAGATTAAACAGTAATCAGTTGTTCAGGATGATGATACGAATCACCATCTGCTGCTTCCCTTCAGCTTTCTGAAACCCAATTCCACAATAAGCTGCTCCCCTCTGCTTCAAGAAAATATAATGTGCACCATTCCATCACAATCCCAAGCGGGAATCGTTAGAAACCCAATTCCACAAAAAAGTACAATGCCTCAATGCAAAATCTGGAGATTTTTTGACCCACCAAAGCCATGAGTGACGCTTGCGGCTGCCACCACCTCTTGAAGATCCACATTCATACCACCGCAACTGAAAGCTAAACAAACACATACTGATTGACGCTAGCAACCAACTTATTCACTCTATATACAATCTACCACTAACCCACTTTTCACATTATTTACAGGACACGAAGTCTCTAATAGTTACTCGTCGGTAGCATCAAGATTGAGGATGCGACGCAGAGTCTTTGTCGCAGAATCAACACCGTTGAAGAGTTCGTTAGGAGATGGTTTATGTGCTCTGGTAGGGGAAGCAGGAGCAGACTTGGCAGTGGGGTGAAAGTCTATAACGGCATCACTATTTCCAGGCAACTCCAGAGACACTGTCCGCTTTGCCTTAACCGAGAATTTGGGTATAGGCAGACAACTCGGAGGTGGAGAGTTCGAATATGCAGGCCCAGCCCAACGCTCAGAGAATGACAAGTTCTCCTTGTACATCTTATCATTACAAAACTTTGCATTCTTAGTTTTGATAGAAATTGGAGTGCTTTTGAAACTGGTGGTTTTGGACAGTGGTGTTTCAAAGGAGAGTGAAAAATCAGTGGGTGATGCTGTCTTAGGTGAGAGAGGAGGAGCACGTTTGGCTACGGGAGTAGAGTAAAACCTATACGGGGTTGGAAGAATACCTTCCCCGGAATCAAAAGTCCGGCAACTGATCTCCCTGAATTCTCTATATGGCGATGACCCAACCCGATCAGCATGCCCGTGAGACTTGACTCCACTATGATACTGATTCCGATACTGCGGCACAGCAACAAGCGTCTCCATCTTAATGATCTCACAAAAACCAGTTTCGATCCACCGTAAATCACCGGAACACCAGAACTATATTCAGATTACCAGATCTTCAAGAAACAAGCACAGATCACAGAACGGTTATCCGACTGTAATTTCACACACATAAAACGAATGAATCATTAACAAAATACATAAAATGAACAAAAGAAGAACTTCGATCCTCATTTTCCCTAAAGTGAGAAGAAGAATTTACCGGAATAGTAGAGTGAAGTAGCTAATAGATCTCTTAAAAGTGAATAATTCGGAGATTTGAAATTCTCGGATGATTTTTTTTTGCTTCTTCAAAGAACAGTTGGTTGCTATCAGATCGCCATTGAAGAGGAAAGCAGACCTCAATTGAGGGTTAGAGGCATTTATCCACGGATCTGAAATGACTTCTACAGTCGTATTTAAATATCGCGCTGGTTCCATTACTTTACAGTCTTTACTCCTTGCCGGTGCGGGAAGTACGTAAAGGCCCTCCGTATCGACTGTATTTACGATAAATGACATTTTTAAAATTGTTTTGGATTCACATTTTGTGAATATCTAGCCTTCGTTAGAAAACAATAACATTCTGAGGTTGCAATGAAATAAAAACACTATACAATACATTGTTGGGTGATTGTTTCTACATTTGAAAGGCAAAAGTAACATTATCAAATACCTTTCGATATCAATTGACAATTGACTTAGTTCGGTTTTTCCATTTGTTCAAGTTTGAATTAAGTTACAAGATAAGAAACATTTGTTAAGCACTTGAGTGATAACTTAATTAATAAATTTTTGTGGGGTTAAATTATATGGACTCAGGATGTATTAAGTTCTATTCTCTCTCTGTAAGAGTACGCATTGAGTTTTGACCAAATTTATTTTATGACAGATGAAATATATATATATATATATATGTTAAGTTTGTCCAAAAAAATCGTTAAAATCTAAACTGTCCATAACCAAATCGATTGGCTGGTTTTAAAACAGAATTACACTTTTCTCCATTAACAACCAATCAAACCAAAAAAAAAATTGATCACTTTACCGGTTAAATATACATAAAAAGAAAAACGACCGAAACCACCACGCATACCCCCACTATATGCTTTCCTTTTGCCCTTGATATGTCTACTCATTTTCACTAGTCTTCTCTTGGGCAATTTCGTAAACTCCACAAATAAATGGCCCCCCAAAGGATTCATGCAATGGGATTCGTGGACAGTAGTTGGTATGAGCGCTGATAACCAGTCATGTACTTACAGGTGTCGGTTCTCAGGGCGCAATAGACTCTGGATCTGGTCAAATTCTTACCCGTTGACTGGTTGAATCGAAAGAAAGGTAAAGATAGGCTTCCTTTTTAATCTTTTGTTTTTTTTTAAAAAAAAAACAAAACAAAATATCAAGTGGATTCGTTTCTTTGTTGGGTGGGTGGGGTGCGTTTGGCTAGAAAAATAAAATTCCTCACTTTTCATGCACGCCGAAAGCCCTAACAAACACTTGCACATCATCATGTAGGGCTGTTACTGGTATGGTAAATTATTCATTGGTATACCATTACCGATCAATTGGTTACCGAAAATAGCAGAAGATTGGTATACCGTTACCAATTGTTCGGTACGGTAAATTTACCGATGATTTCGGTAACGGTAACGGTAAACAAAGTTCAAAACCGGTAAATTTCCCGATTACCGACATATATATTAAATATATATTAATATTATTTTTAGTTTTAGTTTTATTTAATTATGACCATTAGATTGATCTAATTTAATCTAGACCATTGATTATTTTTAGGGTTATCATTTATATATCACTCGTAGCAATTTCATTAACTTTAAAGCAGCATTTGCTACATAACAAAATGCTTTGTTGGTATTGATTACATGTTTTTCTTCTCCATTTCCATTATGGTCTTTTATCTTTATTTATCTTGTTTCTTCTATCTTTCATGCTATGGAGTTTAAAACACTTCGGATACTAAAAATATTAGAAATTAATGAAATGAAAGATTTTCCGTTATAGATTGTTGGAATAATGTTATGTGAATTCTCCTTTCTTTTTTTCTCCGATTGATAGGTATTTTCTCTTATTCACATGTAGCATAATGATCATTCTCATTAATCTATCATTTTTATTATTGGTATTGTAGGCAAGATGAAAGTGTTGTAGTTTCATACAATAACTATTAAGCACAATGCTACTTGATGTATTTTTTTTCTTTCTCTTTTTTAAATAAGTTTAAGAATTGGTAAATTTACCAATTACCGACTTACCATTACCGATCGATCGGTATACCGACCATCGGTATACCGACTCTTCCGGTAACGGTAACGGTAACATTTTTTGAGTTACCGAAAGAATTGGTATGGTAACGGTATTCCGTGTTTGGTAACGGTAACCGTACCAATAACAGCCCTATGCACATGTACAAGAACCAATAACGAGTTTGCTATTTTAGAAAAATTTATGTTTAAGAAAACTTTTTTTTTATAAGGAACCTTATCATATAAGTTGTCTTTTTGAACATTGAATATAGTTCTAGACTTGAATAGTCATATCGATGGATAAATTGGATTAAAACTTAGTGCGTGATCAAAAACATATTGTTTTTAACGAAAATCAAACTCAAAACTTTTTAAATCCATATGATTTGGCCCAAAAAATATTCATCATTAAATTATCTCTCAAGTGATTTATGTTTAATAAATTATCATTAACGAAAATGAAACACAATATCAAGTGGTTTGATGTGATTCAAAATGGTTTTTGTTATGTCGACTTAGTGAACAAAAACTTACGTTCTTATGTTAGGCTTCTATTTGTTACAATTTCTTAAGTTACTTTTGTCAAAGATGGTGGTCTCGTTAATGGAGTATATCTTATGGAATTTGTTGCAGCCAGCAAAGAAACACGCTTGATTAGATGAGGAACAATATTTCATGGTAGGACATGCAAGAGGAAGATATATATCATTAGTGCTTGTCCTAGATGGCACGCATTTCGTTTTTTTATTTGGACTACTTATCATATAAAGGCCCCGTTTGGATGAGCATTTTTTGTAGCATTTATACTACTTGCTAGTATAAATGCTACTGCCTTACCAAACGAGTTTTTTTGACACGTAATACGAGACATTTTTACTCAGCATTTTATGCTACTTTTGACATGCTACTTGTATGAAGCATTTTAGTAGCATTTCACCGTCAAAAGTCAATATTATCCCCATTAATTTTTTTATTCCATTTATACCCTCACTTCATGTGTTATTATAAATTAATTAAAAAGTAAATAAATTTATTGATATTATAAAATATTTATCATTTAATATATGCTACTCAGCAAAAATGTTACCAGCAAAAGTTCAACCAAACATCACACAACATTCGAGCAGCATTTCTGCTACTAAAATTCTCCAACATTTCTGCTACCACCATTTCCACTAGTATATCTGTTATTTTCAAAATGTCTTACCAAACTAAGCCAAAGATTGTTTTATTATTTCATTAGCAATTACTTTCTGACATTTTAAGTATCAAATCAATGATTCAATATCACAAGAATTATTATTTCCAAAGAATTCGAAGTCTCAATGATCTACCCAAATAGGCCCACATGATTTTATCTTTTAAAAAATACTCTTTTAAATGAGAATGATCGAATCTCTATTTATAAATTATATCAATAGCTTACGTTTAAAAATTCGGTTGTAGGAGACCCAATAAATAAATACGGATAGAAGTATTTTAAAATCGAGCATTTATATCATATATAAATCTAACCAAATAATTCGAAGAATAGTCAGAACCTAAAGTCCACATGATTTTATCAAAAAAAGAGTCCTCCTAATTGAGAGGGACAAATTATATAGGTGTCCTACATAAGCAGCGAGGAATACAAATCTTAACATGATGAGCCGAAAGCCCTAGAGCATTCGTATCACAGGCGGCACCGCTTCTCCTTCCACGTGTCACCCAACAGAACACCACGTCACTATAAAACCTCATTTGACTACATGTACGAAGTCATGCGTGTTCAAAGTGCGCAACTTCATCTAGTCACCCAGATAGAACGAAAGAAACAGAGAAGAAAACGCTTGAGAACAACCACGAAGACCTCAAGCTCGCGAAGAGGTGATCAAATACGGCGACGTATTTGACGTCCAAGGCGAGTTAGCATCGAAACCAGTCCCTCCACGAGACGGAGCGACCATGCAAGCCGCGGAAAACCAACGGCAACGTTCAAAGTGGACCCTCCTCGGTCATGCAATCGGCCGCTATACGTTCAAAGAACGATCCGGTGTCGTTCGACTTGACGAGGTCACCAACGTAGCTAAAGAAGAGGGCGGCGTAACCATAACTAAAAGTCTAAAACACTCGTTGGTGGTGAACGCTTTGTGGTCGAAGCTTTGCCTATGACTTCACCGGCTTCCGCACTTGATCATGACGCTATAACGATTGGGGAGGCTCTAGAGGCTTCGGCGCTTTCGGCTGGAGATAAGCCAGTTGATCAGAGTGACGAGGAGGCCATTCAAGAGGCGGAGATGAGAGCCACTAGGAGTGGTGAAGTGAAGCTTGGTGTTGTAGCCCACACGGCTCAAGTTGCGGCTACAAGGAACACGAGGTCCATGTGCTATGAAGACTGCATGACCAAGCTCTCTATGTGCTTCAGGTTATATTACTAACGAGCATTTTTATTTTAAATTATTTTTTCCAACTTGTATTTAACATTTTAACTTATGTGAATGGAACCTATTAGCAGAATGCGACTGTTGTAGGTGTCAAAAATGGTATGACCCCACATGATCATGTAACGACAAATCTAGTTGGACTATCTGGGTCCACAAACCTAAGCACTACAATTAGACCCGACCTAAAGCCCATCTTGAGGCTCATATATAACCTTTACATCACTGCTAAGTAATGTAATAATTATCTGACACCATATCTGACACTTGCTGCTGGTATCTTATAGTCTATTTACTTTACTATATTCATAGTAACCTTTCCCTAACAAACAGGAACTATGTTTCAAGACATCTTTACTGTATTGGCGGCCATGTAGAGGCGCCAATATAGTAATGGTGCCTGCACGTACGAGCGCCATTTCATGGACTACTCTTCCTGTAAAGCAGTTTCTAGCAATCCAGTTTATGGCTGACATTTATGGACGTGACAAGCTCATATCCCTAGGTATGACTTTCTTTCATATATGTATCTATTCATTAATTACCGCCTACAATTCAACCCATACCCTCATCGACACTTGTCTTGTTCATTTCATATTGTTACTTTATCATTTTATCTATCTATCAACCCTGACACAGCCGAGATAATAGAATTTTCATACATCTCTTTTAGACAAGTTGGTTCAATAAGACAAGTGGAATGCACACACAATTCCCGAGGCTGATCTTCATTTTTCTATAAATACCCCCCTCCATCCATATGTGGGGGATCGAGTAATTTTCAACCTAGAAAATACAAAAAACAGTGTTTACCAACCCTTCACAAAATACACTCAAACAAAACACTAGAATCATAGCTGGTCTTCCATCTCTGATAAACACTAACTTGATCGTCAGAGCCTCCACGACCTGCACCACTCAAACCGGTTAAGGAGCTTTTATGGTTGCTCTTGTTGTGACGTTTGCAGGATTCAAAGTTACAGACGGACCCCACAGAGATAAAAGTTGACCTTTCAACAATTATAGCAATTTACCCCTACAACTGTGAAGCTTCCGGACGACAAGCAGGCGACGCAAGAAGATGCGGAGAGGGTGGTGGCGGCGGAGCTGAGAAACAATCCTAACATGAGCACCACGCCGGGTGAGGTGGCTGCTGCTGTTAGAATTAACCAAAACAAATAATTCAACTAGATTGAAAATGTTCCAACTTGTAGACCCAGTGGAGGCATGACGCAAAAAGACGCAAATAAACGGTGTTTTTTGGGGTTTGTTTTTACTTTTTATTGGAGTACTGATTATTGTGGGGACAAAAAGCACTAATTGAAATATAGTCCAAGTGCACGAGCGATAAAGGAGTACTGATTATTGTGGGGACAAAAAGCACTAATTGAAATATAGTCCAAGTGCACAAGCGATAAAGCCCAATGTTGCATGTCTACCGTATTGGATCTTTGTTTAAATTGAATTGGGCCTGAGTGGTGGAGTCTGCCCAGGAATATGTATCAAAGGTGGCCTCGGGTCGGGCCCAAGGTAAGCTCGGCTATGAGCTGGGCCTATCGGGCCTGGGCCTCAGTAATTGAGGTGCTAGTGTTTAAAGACAACACCCGACTCTTAAAATCCCTTGCACTTCCGAAAATACGTAGAAAATTATTGGTAGTTGCGTTGAATA
Source organism: Tripterygium wilfordii (assembly GCF_013401445.1). Classification (NCBI taxonomy): domain Eukaryota; kingdom Viridiplantae; phylum Streptophyta; class Magnoliopsida; order Celastrales; family Celastraceae; genus Tripterygium; species Tripterygium wilfordii. The sequence continues at coordinate 305,285 of NC_052243.1, read as the reverse complement.
GGACCAAAACATGTTGTAAAGTAATCAATTATTGACTAAATTTTGTTGGTACAAAGATCTAAACGAGTAAGAGTAAACAGGGCCTGTAAAATAGCGAATATGTGTTGATTACGATGTGCGGGTGTTACAATAATTATGCACAGCCTGTTACCATATCATATCAGAACTGTGTAGGAAGTTTCACTCACAATCTAGTCTTGTAAGGGTGTCTTCACCAAAGGACAATTACTACAGCTCATCACTAAGGTCTCTCTTTTCTTGCTGACGATGCTCTGAATCGGCAGTCACGAAATTGCAGAAATCAAGTGTTGAATGTCATCTTAATAATTTATATTTTATTGACCCGAATTGATAATGTTTAATGTTTAATTGCTGACCTTCAGCGGTGGTTGGGCAGGGGAGCACGTGTGTTCTTACATCCCCTGTTTGCTGGAGAGGTAGAGTAATGGACAAGAACGACTGTGATAAAACTTATTCCTTGCATGGCCAATTTTATCAATACCCATTTAGTGATACAGCCAACTTATTGACCCAGAAATCATTATATCATTTACACCCTCTTGTCACCACAAAAAACAACAATGCACATCAACTGTTCGATAAATTGTCAAACTGACTTCTTGTGCCCACATCTTCCTCTGTCAATTGTAGGTACATAGTAGTTGCTGCTGCCTGCCAGCCTCCTACCTAATCACTGTTCTATGGTCCTGCAGGGAACAGTATTAATATGTAGCTCCAATTTTTGGGTGATGTGATTAACAGTAAGGGTCACGTCAGGTTTCCATTAGATGGATAAATTCCTTTTTGTACCTCTTGCTTGTTGTTCTGTAGTGTTCTGTGCAAAGAAGAAGCACACCTCCCTCCTCATCTTTGTGATTTCACATCATCAACATTAATAGTGGCGTTACCTGCACATGCATGACTAAGCAGAAATAGAAGACTAAATCGACTTTACATGTGCATACATATAGAATCATGTTAGCCTTTTGTCTTCTAGATTAAGTTTCAAGGGAAATCTATTATTAGATCCCCATCACATAATTGTCTAGCTCAATTAAAGCATATCAATGATGGTTGAAAATTTGACTGCCACTCACACCAACAATATTGTTCAATTTGAATTATCTAATTTCCATAGATATATCAAACCTTCACAGTTTTTTTTTTTTGAGCGTTCTCACTTAATGCTACTTTAGTTCAAGAAAAGACCTTGTGAATGGAGGGAGACGAGACTTTGTTTATAAACCACATTGTTTGACAAGCAATGTGTGACAATTTTTAACAAGTCTTGACAATGATCGGATCCAGAGGCTCTCAAATTCCACATAAAATTTAGAATCTGAAATTCCATCCAACAGGCATTACCCAAATGTTAGATACTCGCTGCAAAGCATATAAGCTTTACATGGATTTTTTCAACATTTATAGTACTCAAACTTAGCCTTCTTGACCTTTTTTTATTTTTTTGTTTATTTGTAAATTCACGACAATGGACATTGGATCTCAAGATTGGAATTTTGTTTATCATTCGATGATAATTTTAGCCAGGAGAAATAAGAAGCCTACAAATTCATGATGATCCATTTATATATGTAAATCATAATCGCAAACCCACTCATTCAATGTGGGACATAAATTGAAAATGTTAAATTGCATGGATTACCAGTGTGCCAACATGATGTGGGCATAGTTAAAAAATCTTTTACAGAATCTGTGTAGTGCAATCAGTTATGTGGGCTTGGGTTATGTACGTAGGAAGGAATATGAAATGGAGGACCCCTGCAAAAGGAAAAGCATGAAAGAGTGGCATATAAAGCTGCATCGTATAATATTCTCATCAGGTCAGTTTGACGTTGAGTTTTCATGAGCAAGTTATTTTCTCCACCGTGTGCAGAGTGCCATGGGATACTCCCGAGATTAAAAAAAAAAGTAACAATGGCTTTATTCACTGTGCCCTAAGAAAAACAATAACAAAAAGGCAAGGAATTAAAAAAGCTGATTTTATATATATGTGCTGTTGCTGTATATATATACATACTGCCCTAAAGTACAGGCCAAATATATGGAATATGAATCTTTTGTGTGAATAAACATATCTTAAATATCCTGATGTGCATGTGACTGAGATGTGACAACAAGTATAAATTTGTTTTATTTGGGTACTACTCTATGATAAATTTCTTTCTCGGTGTTCATATACATGTGCATGTATAGCTTTGCATAGACGTACACTATATATGCATCAAATACATTAAAGAGATTACTACAATATATACACACAAGAAACTCTCCAGCAAAGCTGATTTATAGTTTGGGGTTTAAGGGTTAGAGTTTCATAGTTAATGAATAAGGGATTGTTGATTGAGATGATAAATTTGACCGCAATAACTCTTAGTAGAAACAGAAGATCGTGAATTCAAGTCTCGTGAGTGTTTTCACTATTGCAATGTGCGAGATTGATCATTGCTCAACCTAGAGTGTGCAAATGTCACCCATACGTTATTTTCCCACACTGTGTCTCATCCTAGGTCTCAACTGGTTCATGAAAATTGCGGGGTCTTTCACGTGGATCGAAGTTTACGAGTCAGTTGAGTGACTACCATGTTGCCAAAAAGGTTAATAGTTTATGGATTAGGATTTAGGGGTCAACAACCCCTCAACCAAGTTGGTTAAAACATATACTCGAATTAGGTATACGTAGGGCTGTTATTGGTACGGTTACCGTTACCAAACACAGAATACCGTTACCATACCAATTCTTTCGGTAACTCAAAAAATGTTACCGTTACCGTTACCGGAAGAGTCGGTATACCGATGGTCGGTATACCGATCGATCGGTAATGGTAAGTCGGTAATTGGTAAATTTACCAATTCTTAAACTTATTTAAAAAAGAGAAAGAAAAAAAAATACATCAAGTAGTATTGTGTTTAATAGTCATTGTATGAAAGTACAACACTTTCATCTTGCCTACAATACCAATAATAAAAGTAATAGATTAATGAGAAGGATCATTGTGCTACATGTGAATAAGAGAAAATACCTATCAATCGGAGAAAAAAAGAAAGGAGAATTCACATAACATTATTCCAACAATCTATAACGGAAAATCTTTCATTTCATTAATTTCTAATATTTTTAGTATCCGAAGTGTTTTAAACTCCATAGCATGAAAGCTAGAAGAAACAAGATAAATAAAGATAAAAGACCATAATGGAAATGGAGAAGAAAAGCATGTAATCAATACCAACAAAGCATTTTGTTATGTAGCAAACGCTGCTTTAAAGTTAATGAAATTGCTACGAGTGATATATAAATGATAACCCTAAAAATAATAAATGGTCTAGATTAAATTAGATCAATCTAATGGTCATAATTAAATAAAACTAAAAATAAAAATAATATTAATATATATTTAATATATATGTCGGTAATCGGGAAATTTACCGGTTTTGAACTTTGCTTACCGTTACCGTTACCGAAATCATCGGTAAATTTACCGTACCGAACAATTGGTAACGGTATACCAATCTTCTGTTATTTTCGGTAACCAATTGATCGGTAATGGTATACCAATGGATAATTTACCATACCAATAACAGCCCTAGGTATACCCAAGTTCAAACCTCCACTCCCGTTTACCTACCAAAAAAAGATTTAGGGTTTAGGGTTTTAGAGTTTAGTATACCCTAAATAAGTTCTAATCTCAGTCATTTGATTAAATCCAATGACTTAAAAACATTGATTGTTAAAATGAAAAGGTTCTTACTGGATAAGCACTATATATAGTTCGATCTCTCTAAACACATATTTAATTTTATATAAGTAAATTAAATGCTTTAAATACGCATGTAATGACTTAAAACCTTATTGAAGATTTGAGTTAAGAAAGACACTAACCACCACACCATCCTTATCCGTCACATTTAAGCAGAAGCAAAATATAATTGTATTAAAAGCTTGTCATTGTAAGTGTATTTAATGTGTATAAATAACAACTTCTATTTAATGATCAACATTACCAACCCCAAAACGTACGTGTATAGCTTCTTCATCACCCATTTGATGCATGATTTACAATACCTAATTAACGAAATTATGGCTCTTAATTCTTAAAAATGGAAAATTGGGTCTAATATTTGCATTGCATGTGATTAATTAATAACACAAACAAAATGTTAGTTGGAGGTGAGTGACCATAAATTGCACCCCCACCATGTGCCTTTGTGTGGTGGTTCCAAGGTTGGTTGGACCATCTTTGTTGCTTAACTCACGACTGCCCGCCCTTTAAATTTTTGCGTAAATACCACTCAAAGCTTTTAACTCTCTCTGGTTTAGAAGCCACACCTATAATTATAGCAAGAGCATTACCAAGCTAATTAAATACATACCCAATTCATTCTTTTTTATGTAAATCAATAACTATACGAAACACATGATAACGGTCTGGTATAATTCAAAGTTCAAGCTATATGGGTGTTGGTTTAGTGGTGGATTTCTATAAGGTCAACTTATAAGGACTCGGAAGGTCCCAGTTCAATTCACTAGGAGTAATATCATTATGGTCATGCGTTAGATTTTTGTCTAATTTATTATATCATTAGGTATGAAACTTTTCCATACGCGGGCGTAGTGACCCGTGTTTAGGCCAGTATCCCCATATCATATGTCCAAGGACAAAGTGCATTATCGGTTTATTTATACTTTTACACAAAATTGAAGCCTTAATTAAAAATAAAAGAAACAGTCCACTTCCAGAGAGTCTTTTACAGCAGTCATTTCGCCATTGAACCACAAGCCACAACTACCATTACTTAACCTCCATCCACTCGGTCTCCCTCTCGCAGTCACTGCATAAATACTCCATCACCTTCCATAGTTGTTCCTCCTCGCTCTATCTCTGTCGCTCGTTCGATCTTTAAGCAAACAAAATGAAATGCGAAGCACACTCGGAAAAAACCTCAATCTCTGCTTCACGAAATCTCCATCTCCGTCCCCTGGTGACTGCGATGACAGTCGTCGATTTTACATCAACGACTTCAACTCCCTTTATTCCTACACTGCCCTCGACCCTTCAACCTCCTCTTCCGCATCCACTTCATTCCCTTCCGACTCCGATTCCGACCCGGCCCTCGAACCCGACTTCGCAGCCGTTTTCGCCTCCCAACGCTTCTTCTTCTCCTCCCCCGGCCGCTCCAACTCCATCACTGACTCCTCCCCCACCACCACAGCCGCTCGCAAAGACCATCCGACGATAGCTGTGAAAGATAGCGTGGCGGTATCGACGGACTCGCCCGACCCGTATTTGGATTTCCGGAGATCGATGCAGGAGATGGTGGAGGCCCGTGGATTGGTCGATGTGAAGGCTAATTGGGAGTATTTACACGAGCTCCTGCTCTGCTATCTTGCCCTGAATCCCAAGAGTACGCACAAGTTCATTGTTGGTGCATTTGCGGATCTTCTTGTTACTCTCATGTCATTGCCGGCTAATAAAAGTGACCGCCGGGAAGATTCATCACCGGTGGTTCATGTAGTTTGTGATAATGTGGGTTTGTCGGAAATGATCGATCAATCATGATTTATGGATTATTAATAATATATGCAGTGTACGTAGCTGTAGATGTACTTTTGTTCTCATGTTGAGTTAGCTTTCGGCCTTTTTCTTTTTCTTTTTAAAATTATTTATGGTGGACAAATTTTCTTAGAACCAAGGTTGTAGTTATCTACTTATCTTTCTTGTCTGGGCCACACAACTGTGAGCTTGCATGACTTAACCAAAGCCTAAAAACAACCGAATATGAAAGCCGATTGGCAAACCCGTACGTTTGTCTGTTACAGAGTGATTTTAACATCAACCGTCTCCCAGATTTCAGTATTCTTTTTTCCAGTTATCCCAAACTCTATATAAAAATAAAAATAAAAATGGACGTACATGATTTTATATGGATCATGTAGGGCATGTGAATCTCACGATTTCACATAAATCATGTGCGTCCGTCTCAACATTTGAAGAGAATTAAAGAGATGGAAAAAAAAAGTTTAATAGCTACAAAGTGATCCTCGGTTTTGTGTCAATGATCAATTTCTAAGGGCATGTGGGATACTTGGTTCCTTCTATGGTACTTATAGTTTTACAATGATTTATGTTCTCAGTGGAAATGGAACTCAGAATCTTTATGATCCATATTTTTTAATTTGATCTCAGAGAGATTCACCATCCACTATCATCCCGGCGATTTAAATGGTATTGTTGTGCCATAGTAGATAACGATTAGCCACCGCAATCACTTTTGTCTTTCTCACGACGATCAAGTTGAAGCCAAAATTGTGACCATATATAATACAAGTACAGACTAGAGAATAGTATTTCATATTTTCATCTGAATTTTGATTGGGAAGAATCTCTGAACCCATACGAAGACCGGGTGATTAACTAGTGGCCAAATTCAATCAAGACAAAAGTACTGGCTAGTTAACAACAGAGACAGGAATAGTAAAGGAATCTTTGATTTTGTCTTGTTTATTCAGTATTTTAGATAGACTGAGTATGACTTGCGTTTGCTAAGACGATTTTTTTTTTTTCTATTTCAATTTGTTGCAGAAATAATGGATCTCCAATTTATCTAACATGGTTTGGAAGAATTACACACCACATGAGTTACTTACCTCCACCAGAGATGCACCGCATATACGCACTAGAAGCAGAGCTTGAACCGCACAATGACTCGGGATTGCATAGTGCAATAATAGTTTGAGCCTTGAGGAACTGTTAAAACTTGCCACATAAGGCTTCAGCTTAACCAAAATTGCCTTTTGTGGTTTTGGGTCACAAGATTTCCTCCCCCCTCAAGAGACGAGATGAGGGGAAAAAAAAGATTTGAATGATAGTTTTGTGGGCCCGAGAAGGTGGATTAGCCCTACTTGTCTCCCATTTGGATTTATATTTTGGTGGGCTGAAGAAGGAGGTCGCCGGCCTGCTTAATCTCAAATATTAGTATTGATAATATTTTAGGCCTAATAAGAGGGAACGGCCCATTTTACATCTAACTGAACATATTACAATCATATAAAGGAAAACACCTCTCTCTTTTTTTTTACTCGTTTTTATTCTCTTTTATCATTCCTGAAGTCCCATAGTCTTGATGCTTAGAATCTGACAATTTTCTCATTTAACTTGGACCAAAATTAGTATTTCAAATTATGAAATCTTTAAGCTTTTCCTCTTTCTTTATCACTTTCCCATAGATACAACGTTTGAATCAATGGAGAACATTTTTCTTCCATATTTGTATGAGTCAATATTAAGACATTTCGATTCCTTCCTGATACCTCCCAAAGTAAATCCTGAATTGGATCGCAAATTGATGGATTAGTGTGAGCTTATCCATACATTATGCACAATAGTCTAAATTATATAAAATTTCCATTATTCTGCTTCTGATAAAAGAAGAATAATAAAAACTTTACAAGTATATGCACACACACAAAACACTCTGTAGTCTGTTCCTCTCACATAAAATACCAATTCTGGATTATTGTACGTCTCTGTTGATTAGCAATCCCAATGTCCCATCCTTTTACTTTTGTCTTCATGGAATAATGCACAAAACACAACGAGAGTGTGAGCCTTATAAGGTTTTGGAACCGTGTTTTATATTCCTATTAACGAAGAATGTTGAGGTTGTAATAATTTGAATATACGATCTAATATCCCCTAAACTTTAAAATATTTAATATTAAAGTTGATTAAACAACCCTAAAACCTAAACTCTTAAATTTTAAAACCTTAAATCTCAAATGCTAAAATCTAAATTCTAGATCATAAATACGTCTTAAAAGTAAATGTATTTATGTAAACCCCAATAAATACATATTTATCCAAGAGTTGCATTGCATCAAATTTATATTTGTATATCCTTTATATCCATATATAACTTAAAAAAAAAAGATAAAAAGTGAACAGGAAACAAATAAATGACTACGTTTCACTATTTCCTGCCACAATCTTATGAGCTAGATGGGCTAGGAACACAATAACAATAGTAATTTTAAATTAATGACGATCCTCAAAATCTTAATCAGGCAACCTAACCAGAGCATTCCCCATATACAATATCAACCACCTAAAAATAATCAATCAAATAAAGAAGGAAGCAATATTCAGCTTTTTGACTAACATGGAATGATATTGTTTGCAGAGCATGGAACAGAGTAGCTTGATAGTTGATACATTTATGTCTTTATATATTGTGTGTGTGTGTGTCAAAAGCAGTTTGGGGTGAAAGAGATGTTGAAGGTGATTTCGAAGCATAAAGATACTCACTTTTCTTTCTTGCACGACACATACTGAGGCAGGCGCCTTCTTAGTTGCAATTGCCTTGCACGATTTCAGCCAAAAAGACGAGGATATGCATCTTGCTTCATGGTTTGTTATCATCTTTGGTATCTTTATATATTACCCTTGTAGCTGCCAATGCACATATCCGGTCACTCCTCCTTTGAATTACTCTGAAAGTAGCAAAGTGACAATGGGGAATACTGTTTCTGCCCTCACTTCATGTGCAAGGAAGCAATCAACAGATGATGCAGATAAGGAAATCATGGAGGCTTTACCTATTGAGACGTCATTCAAGCTTCCATCTCCATTACCAACCTGGCCAACAGGTACTCATCTTCTCCTTTTGTTTGACCTTCAAATCTGCTTTGGTATTCCATTGATTAATTATGGTTTGTGGTTATGAAAGGTGAAGGATTTGCTATTGGAGTGATTGATTTGGGTGGTGGGTTGCAAGTATGTCAAGTTTCAACTTTCAACAAAATCTGGGTTTCCTATGAAGGAGGAGATGATGATTTGGGTGCTTCATTCTTTGAACCCTCTCAAATCCCACAAGGGTTTTTTATGCTAGGCAGTTATGGCCAACCCAACAACCAAAAACTTTTCGGATGGGTTCTTGCAGGGAAGGATTATACAAATGATGCTTCAAATGCGGCTTTGAAGAACCCAATTGATTACACTCTTGTTTGGAAGAGTGAGTCTGAAAATATCGAAAAAGATGGCAATGGCTACTTCTGGTTACCTGTGCCTCCTGATGGGTACGGCGCAGTTGGGCTAATTGTCACAAACTCCCCTGAGAAGCCTCCGTTGGACAAAGTGCAATGTGTTCGATCCGATCTCACCGACCAATGCCAGACTGATGCTTTGATTTGGGGACCATCAAGTGATGCAACCGGAACAAGTTTTTCCAGTCTTAGGCCTAGCAATAGAGGAACACAAGCTATGGGTGTCAATGTGGGCACATTTTCTTCACAAAACTCATCCTCTCTTACTTGTTTGAAGAATGTCAAGTCCAATCTTTCTCCCATGCCTAATCAATCCCAAATTCAGGCACTAATCCAGGCTTACTCACCATTGATCTACTTGCATCCTGATGAAGAATACCTCCCTTCTTCAGTGACATGGTACTTCACCAATGGAGCATTACTATACCACCAAGGAGAGGAGTCAAACCCTGTCAAAATTGAACCCACAGGCACAAACCTTCCTCAAGGTGGTTCAAATGATGGCACATACTGGCTGGACCTTCCTGTTGATGAAACAGCCAAAGAATTTGTCAAGACAGGAAATTTGCAGAGCTCCCAAGTTTACTTACATGTAAAACCAATGTTAGGAGCGACCTTCACAGACATAGCTATCTGGGTCTTCTACCCATTCAATGGACCCGCAAAGGCTAAAATAAAGTTCATTAACATTGCATTGGGGAAAATTGGCGAACACGTTGGGGACTGGGAGCATGTGACATTAAGGGTCAGCAATTTCAATGGGGAACTAAAGAGTATCTTCCTCGCTGAACACAGTGGAGGTACATGGGTGGATACTTCGCAGCTTGAGTTTCAAAGTGGTAGCAACAAGCCTGTGACATATGCATCCTTACATGGACACGCCATGTATGCAAAGCCTGGCTTGGTCTTGGAAGGCAGTGATGGAATTGGAATCAGAAATGACGCAGACAAAAGTGATATGGTCATTGATACTGGATCAAACTACTCATTGGTGGCAGCAGATTATCTGGGTTCTTCTGCAATTGTTGAGCCGCCATGGCTGAATTACTTAAGAGAATGGGGTCCAAAGCTTGATTATGATATTGCAGAGGAGATTGAGAAGATAGAGAAAGTGTTGCCTTGGATACTGAAAACTGCATTCAAGAAGTTAATAAATAGATTGCCCAATCAAGTGTTGGGTGAAGAAGGGCCTACCGGTCCCAAAGTGAAGAACAATTGGGATGGAGACGAACTTTGAGAAAACTCTCAATTTCACCATTACTTTCAAGTTTCAAGTAGTTTTTCTATTTTCACCCTTGCATGATAACGGCCCACTCCCCTCCAATTTGATTGATAATCTTTTAGGCCTAGTAAGGGGCCTTGCCCACCCGATCCCATTTGGATTAATATTTTAGAAGGCTTAAGAAAGGAGTCGGCCAACTATTTTCAATTTTTGGGGCCCAAGAAGGGGAGCTGGCCCATTCTCTCCCAATTGCACAAGATGCATGCTACGATACGGCATTCTCGTGATCTCATCTCTCAAGTCTTAACACTATTCATCTGATAGAGGAGAGAGAATTTGAGGGGTTCCACTAACCTATATAAAGGTAAACAATTTTTGTGCGCACAAGGCTCCATAGTGAGCGGGATCAAGGTTAGATAAAATGTACGCAAGTACCTTTTTTCCTTTGCAACTTAATATCCACTAACATATATATCCAAGAAAAACTCTACCAAGAAGAAAGGTATATCATGTAAATATCTACCAATATATAATAAATCTATGCACCTTCGGCAAACACAGCTTCGTGTATAAGAGAAGCAAGAAGGTTTCTTGCTTGCACCACAAATTCTTCTCAGCATTGCCTTCCACAGTTCCTGTAAGAAAAACAAAAACTATCAGAATACATATGATCCTCGTAGTTTTTGTTTAGATCTCTGGACGTATACCTCCTCGCTCTTCCATTGAAAGGTTAAGAATAATGTTCTCTTAAATACAAATGCAGGGAAGTAAACGCGAGATGTCGACAGAAATTAATGAAACCTCCTTCAGGCTTCCCTTTCCTTTACCAACTTGGCCACGTACCAGGTATACACATCCGTGTTTTCTCCTCCAAATGGATTTTCCTCAAAGCTTTCTTTGAACAAGGGATTGTTGTTTTTATTAGGTGAAGGGTTTGCCAATGGTGTGATTGATTTGGGTGGTGGATTAGAAGTATGTCAAATTTCAACTTTCCACAAAATCTGGAGCATCCATGAAGGAGGACTGGATAACAAGGGTGCTTCATTCTATGAACCCTCGCCAATCCCAGAAGGCTTTTATATCCTAGGCTGTTACAGCCAATCAAACAATAAAAAACTTTTCGGGTGGGTTCTTGCAGGGAAGGACTATGAAGAAGATGCTTCTAATGGAGCCTTAAAGAACCCTATTGATTATAATCTTGTTTGGAGCAGTGAGTCCTTTAAAATCAAAAAAGATGGCAATGGCTATTTCTGGTTACCGGTGCCTCCAGATGGGTACAGAGCAGCTGGGCTCATCATTACAAACTCGCCAGAGAAGCCTGGACTTGACAGAGTACGATGTGTTCGATCAGATCTCACCGATAAATGCCAGACTGACGCTTTGATTTGGGAGTCATCAAAGCATTCAAATTTTCAAAAAATTTACAGTCTAAGGCCTAGCAATAGAGGAACACAAGCCATGGGTGTAAATGTGGGTACATTTTCTTGCCAGAATTTATCGTCTCTGGCTTGTTTGAAGAATGTCAAGTCCAATCTCTCTTCCATGCCCAATCAATCACAAATTCAGGCGTTAATCCAGGCCTACTCCCCATTGATATACATGCATCCTGATGAAGTATACCTTCCTTCGTCAGTAAAATGGTTCTTTACCAATGGAGCACTACTATACCATAAAGGAGAGGAGTCGAGCCCTGTGAAAATTGAACCCACAGGCTCAAACCTTCCTCAAGGTTGTTTAAAAGACGACACTTATTGGCTGGACCTTCCCATTGATGAAGAAGCCGAAGAAACTGTCAAGAAAGGAGATTTGGAGAGCACCCAGATTTATCTACATGTAAAACCAATGCAGGGGGCAACCTTCACAGATATAGCTATATGGGTCTTCTACCCTTTAATGGACCTGCAAGAGCTAAACTTACATGGTTCATTGTTTCACTAGGAAAAATAGGCCAGCATGTAGGGGATTGGGAGCATTTGACATTGAGGTTAAGCAATTTCAATGGAGAGCTTGAGAGTATCTTCTTCTCTCAACACAGTGGAGGAACATGGGTGACTGCTCCTCAGCTTGAGTTTCAAACTGGTAATCCTATTGCACAATTGCAATCAACGATTTAGACCACAACCAAAGCGAAACACTAAATAGAATATGATGAGTGGTTTAGAATTTATATAGGTTGGTTAATGGTGATCGCTTCAAATAGACATTGGCCCATCATTCCATTTACTGCATTATCAAAGGGTTATTATATTATTATTTGCTGCTAATACAAGCTTATTTATATCAACAGGTAGCAACAAAGCTGTGACCTATGCATCCTTGAATGGACATGCCATGTATGCAAAGCCAGGCTTGGTTTTGCAAGGACATGTTGGAAGTGGAATAGAGATCAGTAATACTACAACAAAGAGTAAGATGGTCCTTGATACTGGGACAAGGTACTTATTGGTTGCTGCTGAGTCTCTGCAGGGTTCCTCATCAGCAGCTATTGTTGAGCCACCATGGTTGAACTACAAAAGGAAATGGGGTCCCAAGATTGATTATGCTATTGCATATGAGATTAAGATGGTGGAGAAATTGTTGTTTTTTGGGATACTGAAAACTGCCTTAAGAAAATTAGTGATTGTATTACCAAATGAAGTGTTGGGGGAAGAAGGGCCTACTGGTCCCAAAGTGAAAAAGAACTGGGATGGAGATGAACTATGACTGTGAGAGACTTTTTAAGATTTTGTGGGCTTCTTACAAAAAACCCATGAATTCTAGACCATTGCTAATATTGTGTATGTAGTACGACTTTAATGAAATGTAATTTTCAATAAACAATGAAACCGACTTTTACGATGCAGGGCTTTGTGATATTTTGTCAAACACTTTGTTAGGAATTCCACATTGGTTCGGTAAGACCCAACCATGTGATTTCTAAAACCGAGTCCACCCCCTACTAAACAATAATATCTTGAGAAATTTTATCTACACACCACAAAATACTATTTTTACACCAATTTTTGAATATGTTAAGTTTACAACAAAAAAATTATGAGTCTATACACAAAATTGTAGTGAAAAGATCAATTTACCCTTGATGTGTAAAATATTAGAAATTATATTTTTAATAATATATGACATGGATTTTATTTGGGAAAAAGTAAAAATAATGTGTAAAATGTGTCATATTCCCAATCAAAAATCAAACAAACCCTCTAAAAATTAAAAACTTATTTTAATTTAAAACCCTAAATCAAGAGGAGTAGAGGAGTCGAGGAGATGATGAAGAACGATGTTGGCGGCACCGGTCACGTGGAGCAGGAGCCAGGAGGAGGAAGAGGAAGAGGAAGAATGTGAGGAATTGGGTTAGATTTTGAGATGTTCTTGTAAAATGATAAAGGAGATGAACTAGATATGAGGTTGAACATGAGTTTGATATACTGGTTTTGGCTTCTCCTCCTCCCCCATTTATACAAACAAAAAATGAACCAACCTTGTATTTATGAGCCTTGAACTTGCAATAAGTGAATATCCCCTATATTGATTCAAATTCCAAGGAAAACAAAGAATTGATTGGGAGAAAGAATTAGGGTTTAGTAGCTGAAGCATGTGATGGAAAACAAAGAATTGCTTGCACATGCCCTCATCGTCATCGACGATCTCTGGACAATCAGATTTGATGCTGATTTCGAAAATCCTAGGCCTAGCTTTAACATAAGAGAATTTGGATTCCTTGACTTGATTTGTCCGTTTGTACCATCTTGAATATGGTGATACCCCCGATTGAACCAATCTACATATGTATCTCCTTCACCAATCAGACAGATGGAAGAAGATAAATTGGGAAAGAGCATTTTCTCAAATGCAATAGCATGTCGGATTCAATACAGTCGTCGGAGAAGATGGTTCTCCTTTTCAGATTTTGTTTAATTATTATTTTTTTATTTTATGTAACTTTAATAATCTTTAATTAAATATGTAAAAATTACTTATTTAAAATTTTTAATTTAAGGGTTAATATGTCATTGTATATAAAGATATTTATGTAAACTAAAAAAAATCAAAAAGTGATGTAAAGATAGTGTTTTTGTGGTGTGTAGATAAAATTTCCACAATATCTTTTCCTGAGTTTAGTGAGTTGGACTTTGACTCAATTTAAACCTTGGGCTCTATTGTCTAACTCCTTATATTTGGACTGGGATAGTTGTCATTAACTTATTTGGGCTTGATCCTCCTTTATTAGACCGACCACTTGAGCTTCCTATCTTAGGCTCCTATCCATCTAGCTCTTTTTATTTGTAGAGCATTATACAACATGCTGTTTTTTTTTTCATAAGCAGCACAATGTATTCAAAAAAGATATCAAGACTTGCAATAGGGCATCTTAGATGATGGCTTACAAAGAGAAACTTATTAAGTACAAGAAAATAAAGAAGCAACTAAATATCCAATCACATAGAGGAGCGGCTAGCAAACTCACAAGTATATGTAAACAATAAGTAACTATCAAAACTAACCACATAGAGAAGCAACTAACAAAACTATAACAAGTACATGAAAACAAAGACGCAACTAACAAAGCTAGTGCTGCTAGCTGAAAACGACACCATATGCCTAAACTCGCCAACTCGAGCCGTCAAATACGTGCGAATATAAATTTTCAACCTGACGACATGATAAGTTTGGTCAAAGTCTAACGCATGAAGATGTGGATCGGTTGTTTTTCAAATTAAGAGATAAGGAAAGTACAATTTAAATGGTGATAATAGCTATGTTTGACAACTGCAAGTTCTTAATTTCTTCCACCCCTTAATTAATTTCTCAAATGATCCAAAAAAGCAAACAGAGGAAACCAACTAAATTTTCAATTTAAAGACCTAGCTAAAACCAATGACCATATGAATCTCTGACCATGTAATTTGTTTTTTGCTATCATTGTTAGTTTAAAAACATTCAACTTATTATTTATTCTTACCTGTATATATATATATATATGTACAAGCAAATTCTGGCCGGGCATTCTCTCTCAATTCTGGGTCTTTGCCATAGAGGTCCAATAGTCAGGGCTAGTTGGGAGATCCTTATTTGGGCTTCATTTAACCTTATTGGGCCGATTAGCTGAGCTTCATATCTTGGGCTTATAGTTGGTCATAGTTATTATAATTAGTAATGGGCTTTATCCATCTAATGTTAGCTGTAATTGAACAAAAGGAAACTACAAATTGCGAAATTGGATGCTGGTGATAATAGCTATATTTGATGACTAATATGACTATTCTTTCCCCCCTCTAAATGTAAAATTTCACATGTTTAATGCAAATAAGTCGTTATAATCCCTAGAACAATGAACTCCTAGCTACTAGGTTTAATAGCCAAACAAGAAGAAATTAAGCCTCACGTGTTTCATAAGAGACCTAGCTAGGTAGCTAAAACCAGTTATAACCATATGAATCTCAGCCCATCAACATTCTTTGAGCTTCTTTCACTACACATTCTTCCCTATTTATACATTCAAATTCTGGGCGTTCTTAAACAAGTCTGGATCTTCAATCTCTCCCCCTTTTTTCACATACTAATTAGTTCAATTAATCAGCACTAATGGCTTTGAAGAGAGAAGCATTAGGTCTTGTTTTCATGATTTCTTTGATGGTTCTTTGTGGAGCCTGTTATGGTGCCGTTTACAGGGTCGGTGACTCTGCTGGATGGACTAATCAAGGCGGTGTCGATTACAAGTCATGGGCTTCCTCCAAGACCTTCTATGTCGGGGACATAATTGGTAATATCTCTCAGCCCAAACAAACCAATAATATTCTACTATTTGGGTTTGACCGATCACTATGAATCCACCAGCTTAATTAATGATTAATGCTATGTATATATACATAACACATATTATATGTTTGATGGTGCAGTGTTTGAATACGACAAAGGGCGGGACAATGTGGTTCTATTATCGCCGCTATCTTCCTTGTTCTGCTTCGTTTCGCATCCCATGGCGACTTACTCCACCGGCAAAGACTACGTCACCTTGTACAAGCCAGGCTTCTTTAACTTCGCTTCTGGTTTCCCAGGCCACTGCAAAAAAGGCGAAAGGCTTTATTTATTGGTCCACCCAGTGCCTTCCACGAGCCCAGTTGTTAGTCCAGCTCCAAGCCCAAATCCATTTCTGGATTGGAGTTGGATTCCTATGGTTGGAAGTCCAGCTCCAGGCCCAGATGTAATTGAGGATTGAGCTCCTGGAAACTCAGCCCAAGTGGGTGATCATGCATCTTCGTTAATTCTCTATTAATTAGAGTTTGTGCTTTCTATTTTCGGTTTTACCTAAACGCTCTTCTTAAGCTTTTTCTTACGGATACGGTTACTATATGGTGTGATTGCTATAAATAAGGGCTTTGAATAAAAAGTGAGCTATGAATGAATTGTAATGATTCATTGAAATAAAACTTTAAATTGCCCAGTTTGTTTATTGTAAATCATGTGAACATTCAATAAAATGAAATTGAGTTACAACTTAGAGACTAATTAAATAATATTCAGCATATGTAAGTCAATATTTAGAACAAATTGAGCTGTGTAGCCATTGATTGGAACCAGACAACAGAGATATCAATAAAACAACAACAAAAAAAAAAAACTTTAAAACCTAAAACGACACCATACAATGTTAAACTAGGGTTTTTCCACCTAACGACATAATAAATTGATTCAAAGTCCATTCGTATTGACCCATAGAGATATATCACTAAACTATCAATCAAGTGGTTACACTCAAACATATGTATGTGTAAACAAGTATAAGGTGACGATAACATTATAAATTATTTTCTCAAGTTCGCTAATTCACACAACTCATTAGTCATGTTTTGAGAGTCTTGAAAAGTGAAACAACAAGCAAGTCTCATTGATTTGGGCTTCACTTGTTCAAAAGATAACAATCTTGTAACTTATTACGGACGTCCGCACCTAAGCACTATCGTATATAGATACACATAGTAATCGTATATATATGGTCTCTTTTGATTCAATTGATTGTGCATCTAAAGTTTTTGAATACAGCCAACAGTAACACAATGTGATGGAAATCAAATGATCAACTTCTATGATTTCCCCTTCTGCAACACATATTCTCCTGTGGTCATTTACTCCGGCGGCAGTCACTCCATCACTCTCAACAGGCCGGCGACTTCTACTTCATCTGTGGTTTGCTGGGCCACCCCGAACCTTCAATGGGCCCAATTGGAAGTCCAACTCCACCTCTAAGCCCAGGACCAAGTTCAGGCCTAAGTAGTGCTTCTAGCCCGTTTTAAGAGCGGATTATTGGGCCTTCTTTGCTGTTGGGCTTTGGGTTGCTATATTTAATTACCAGATCAATTTTCTAGTCATTGTTACGAAGAATAATAATAATAGTAGTAGTTATGTGAATAAATTGTAAATATTCACGAATATTAATGGGCATGTATATCTGGATTTTCACCATTTTTTTTTATGTAATTGCTCAAATTTCTCTTTATTTTTCCTAATATATACAGGTATTTTTAATATAAAAAATATCGCACAAATATTGTGGAGTTTACAACCCAATTATAATTTCTCACAAAGCAATTAATTTCTTGAGACAAAGCTGGCAAACTATGAAGACACCGATCATAATCAGAAGCCAAATCTTTATAATCAAACTCTTATGACAAGTAGAAATTCAAGTCAAATTAATCATTGAGCACACCATTTAGATTACTAAGTATAGATTAACAAATTAAGCATCATGAAAATATACAATTGTATCTTCTCATTGATTCCTAGTTAGTTTTCTTTGATCATACATTCATACTTGTTTTTTTTTTTTTTTAACCGAAAACGACATCATAAAAATTTATCCTTTCAACATCAAAAATGAGAGTTTGTGTTAGGAATAGTTTTAGATTGGTGGTCGACGGGAATAGAGTCAATTTCTTGCATATTGATTACAGAGTTGGAGTGGAACACAACTGGTTCCATATAATAACACAGTATAAATATAAATGATCAGGACACACAAGAAACTACAAATTTTATGGTGGAAATAGCTATGCTTGATGATTAATTATCAATTCTTTCTTATTTTCTGCCCTTATTGTCACACATGATTAATGCCTTAGTCTAAGAATACCCAGAACAAATAATTTATTGTTATGGGTATAAGAGCCCAAAAATTAAGATCACATGTTTCATTATACCTATCATCATATGAATCTCAGCCATTGTAATTTGTTTTTAGTAAAACCTATATATGTACACACACAAAAGTTATCTAGGTCATTTTCTTTTCGTTTCTCTTGTGTTTAAAATCTCTCACGTATGGCTTTGAAGAGAGGAGCTGTTCTTCTGTCTCTCATGGTTTCTCTTATGGCCCTTTGTGGTTCCTGTTATGGTGGTATTGTTTACAAGGTCGGGGAATCCGCTGGGTGGTCTAGCGCTGGCTTTTTTGATTACAAGACCTGGTCCTCTACTAAGACCTTCCACGTCGGGGACACTATTGGTACATGATTTTTTTTACACTATTGATTTATAAATATATCAGTATTTTTTTGTGTCAATTATCTCAAATGTTGAGAAGGACGTACACGATTCCATATGGATCATGTGCAACCCATGAATTTACATGGATCAATTTTAGCATTTGAGGTAACTGGGACAAAAAAAAAAAAAAGAGACTCAAATCATTAGCATTTTCGATTTATAAATTAATACAAATTATAAATATATGTATATATATTGTGATATACGGGACTCTGAGCAGTTTTTGAATACGACAAAGAAAAACACAATGTGATCGAGTTGAGGCATAAAGAATACCACTTCTGCAACACGACATCTCCGGTGGCCATTTACTCCAGCGGCAACGACTCCATCACCATCAAATTTCCCGGCCACTACTACTTCGCTTGTGGTTTTGTGGGCCACTGCAAAGCGGGCCTAAAGGCAGATTTTAGGGTCCTTCCAACTTCTCAAAGCTCGGGTGAAAGCCCACCCAATCCAAGTGCTCCCAGTCCACCACCACCACCATCATCACCGCCGCCACCAGCAACACTACCACCGCCGCCGCCACCGCCACCACCATCAGCATCGCCACCACCACCAACACAGCCACCGCCACTGCCACCACCCTCAGCATCACCCCCACCGCCGCCACCATCAACATCACCACCACGGCCACCTTCAAGCAGTTCAAGCCTACTGCATAAGAGTGCTGCTTTCTCCACTCTCTCCACCGCACTGGGATCATTGAGCTTGTTTGTTCTGGGATTTTGGGTTGCATATTTTGATTATTAGGAACAAATCTGTTTTGTTATTCATATAAGCGAGTACAAATATGTTTGGGAGAGCTTTATTAATTAGTATGGTGGGTAAGGGCTTGAAATACTACGCACTTGTTCAATTTTCTTTTGTATCATTTTTGAATTTTGATGATTGAACTTAAATTAAACAATCAAATCCTGTAATTCACCTGTAGTTTGACTAGCAAGTATTTAACGAAAGTATCTGTTTGGTGATGTTTGAATTAATCACTTGGGTGATAGTCTAGGGGTAAGTTTCTCTATCGAAACGTATGAGTTCAGAAAGTCCTGAATTTCGATTTCCATTGGAAGCAATATTCTTGTGATCACGCGTTGAGTTTTGGCTCAATCAATATAAGATTTCTTTAAAGAATTGTATAGTCCAAGTTTATCCAATTTACATAACGCAATGGAGTGACATATAAGCAAAGTCTAAATATCTATCATAGAATAAACACGTTTTATGAACCTAAGTATTGCAAAGACAACCCATGAAAATAAATCAATGTTGGCCTGTATATTAGAGAGGACAATATTTATTGATGTGTTTGTGTTAGATTTCTAATAGTATGCATCACCTTAATTAACGAAACCTCTCAGCCCAAATAGAACATTCCAATTGGCTTCTCTCCGCCGAATAAAAGCATAAGCATAAGAACAAGTCCAAGTGGTCATAATACTGCAGCTCCTGTGGAAGTGTGGATATAGCACCAAGCCTGGCTCAAAAGACTGCTCCTTCCTCCCTTTGCTAATTATTCTCGTCATTTTGGTTATGCTTAGGGTTACTACTTACCACAAGCATTTTATTTTTGTGATTATTAATGAAAACATAACCTACAATAAGAAAATTTGATTTTTTTTTATTTTTATAAAATAAATTGTGGATTATTGAGTACGAAAACTTACTCCTGCTCCTTATGAATCAATGTTTATATATCAGAGTTGCGAATGGATAAATATAATTGTTTAAATTAAGTCCGATATTTTATTTATACAAATCATGGTTCAATTTTCTCTCGAGACAAATTTAGTGACGGATCCATAATTTGAGCTCATTGGGGGAGGTCAATTGATGAAGTGTGATTTGCGAGTTAGTATGAAAGTTATATGGATTAAGAATAATTAATGCGGATTCTCACCGTAAGAAAAGAAAAAAGAAATTGGAAATAAAACTTATTTCCATAATGCTACAAGAGATAGAAAAGCAACAAAATTAGTGATGTTATTGAGAAATTACAGCTATCAACATAGGGCGGCAAACAACACAGTACACACACATTGTGGAAACCTTCACTTTTATAATCAGCCTACATCCTCCCCCCCTGCCCTGTTTTTCTCCTGATTAATTCCAATATTTTGTAAAGATAAACCGGAACAATGAACTCCTAGCTAGCTTAAAGAAAAAAAGTCACATTTTCCACAAGACAAAAACCAATTACAACATGACTATATCAGACCATCTATCATTCACCCCTAATACTAGTTAATTATAATACTTCTTCCCTTTCTCTTTGGGTTTTTTCTGTAAGCATTGTTAATGGCTTTCAACATTAATGGAGTAGTTCTGGTGTTCATGGTTTCTCTCATGAGTACTATTTGTGGCCTCTCTTATGGTGTTGTGTACAAAGTTGGTGACTCTGAGGGCTGGAGTTACACCCCCAGCGTTGATTACAAGCAGTGGGCCTCCACCAAGAGCTTCCACGTCGGTGACGTTATCGGTAAGTACAAGATCCGTTTTCTGTTTTTCATTTTTAGAAAACAAAAAAAAAAAAATCATCCTTTTTTCTGTTTTGATCTTCTTTTCTTAGCGTCTTTTCTAAATGTACAACCAAATGTGTTTTCGGAGTTTCTTTTTTTTTTTTTTTATGCAGTTTTCGAATACGAAAAGGAGTATCATAATGTGTTGGAAGTGAGGCACCATGATTTCCGGACCTGCAACATAGCATCTCCGGTGGTGACTTACTCCAGCGGCAATGACTCCATAACACTAAAAATGCCAGGTCACTACTTCTACACCTGTGGGTTTCCTGGCCATTGCCAAGTGGGCCAAAAGGTTGATTTTAGGGTCCTTCCACAAGTTGGAGGCCAAAGCCCAATTACTCCTAGCCCACCTCTTTCTGGATTACAGCCACCACCATCATCAGGCCCTCCGAATAAGTGTGCTGCTTCGTCTACTGTTTATGCTTCGTCGTTCGGGCCGTGGGCCTTGTTTGTTCTTGGGCTTTGGGTTTCTATCTTTGGTTACCAGAGAAATTTTCTTTAGCTGTTTTCGTGTAGCGACTAGGGAGGAGGGTATGGAATTTGAATGTGTTGGGAGAGAGTTGATAATAAATGAGTTATGGGCTGCTAATCTATGTAATTTGTACTTTATTGATTTGGTTAGTGTGCGCTTTAATTTCAAGTTTCAATCAAACTCAAAACAATTTGTAAATGTATTGTCTACTTTGGACCTCAAAACAACTTGTAAATGTATTATCTGCTTTAGACCTCAAGACCTACAATTAAGAGATGTTAAATCTCAACTTACAAAATATTTTGATTCCCCTCGATTTTTCAGTGTGTCAAAAACTTATATGAAGGGTCCTTGTCAAAAGAAGCACACACATAAAGGGAGAACAATTCATCTCCTTTACACTCATACCGTCATACCAAACCCAACATAAAAAATAAAAAATAAAAACCAACCTGTTGGCAGGTATTTGCATAAAGCAAATAAAAAAGAAGAAGATCTAGACCAAATTCGAACCCCCATCATAATGTATATGTCAACAAAAAAGCATTCTCCCAACTTCAAACCAATAAGAACGGTAACGGTATATCACGGACTCACCATTTCAAGAAGGATGAACACTATGTTTTTAACTAAGTGCATCTCATTAATCATTTAAAAATAAACTAGAGTGTGATATACTTGATTAAAAATGGAGTGCATATACATATATGTCAGGTGCCAACCTAGCTGGTTCCCATTTGTGTATTTCTATCTAGTGATCAACGGTTCGAACCTTGTGGGTAGCATTTGTATATGCATTTATGTGTGTGAGTTGCATGTGTGTGTGAATTTGAGGGATACATGTGTGTGTTTTTCTATTGTCAGATAAAAAAAAAAATGGAGTGCATATAATGCTAATCTTTCTCGAATTACGAACAAGTACAATCAAGATCCCAACTCGCTAGCCCCAGAGATCCAAGTGATCTAGCTTAGAGAAACGAAGAAGGGAGGTTAGAGAAGTGTGCAAATCGGAGAGAAGGGGGGTTAGAGAAGTGTGCAAATCGGAGAGGAGATGCTTTGCACTTGCAGTTAAAAAGCACAAAATTACGGAACTACCACTGTTAGACTTGGACACGCCAGAACTTGGGATCTATTGAAGGATCTGGATTTTGGAGGGTGTTTTGTAACGGACGGTCGATAGAGATTTGATCGATGGATAGTTTGATGAGAGTGTGACGTGGCTATCTCGCTGGCATCAAACCGGTAAGAGCACATGCAATGGTTTAGCATTGTTTGGGACAACAAAACATCTTGGGACATGTGCATATATGATGTGGCAAAGAATGCAAATGTTTTATCTACAATGGTTTTAGGTCTAATAGCTTCACTTGTGCCCATTTCTTGATGCATTCAACGCATGTGGGCCAGGTTTGCTCTAAAAGCAAACCAGCATGGGGGCAATCCAAACACTATTCTCCCATGCTTGGCCCATCAAATTTGAACCAAGAAAAATCTATTATTGTAGTGTAAATTGAGTCCATGGCCCAACAAATTGTTAATCTCTAGGATCTATGGGCCAATAAAACATGCCCATTGCATGTGCTCTTAGGCATGACCGCATGACATGCTGGTATCTTGGATCCATGGGTTTGTGCTTTTCTCTTTCGGCTTCGGCATATCCCCATGGGCTTGTTCTTTCTTTCTAGCATATTTGGACCCATGGGCTTTTGCCATTAAAAGAGCCCTTTTCATTTCCATCTCCTATTTGTTTGACATCCGTTACGATCTCCAGTCACTCTCTCTCCCCTCGTTCAGGTTTTATCATCGTTTTTAACGTACTTTATCGAGTGCCAAAAGAACTTTTCCCGGGAAACAATCAGGTACTGGAAGAGGGGGCTGGAGAGATGATGGATCCGTGGACCATGCATGTCAAGAGCGCAACAACGAAAACTCCAAGCTCCTTCTGGCTGAGAAATTCGATTTGCGCAAAAACAGTTTCGGGGTCGGGGAGTTTGGGAAGACTTGGCGTGTTTGAGATCGGGGTGTCGAGGCGCAGCTGGCTTTACTCTTCTGGGAGTCATTCTTTGGTCGTCAAAGCTATGGCCAAGAAGAATAATGGGAATTCTTCCTCCTCTTCTTCCCCTGGTTAGTTCTTAGGTGATAACTTTGATTTTCTATTTTGTGATGCAATTGGTGGGAAATTTCGAATTTTGTTGAATTTTCAGCTCAGTGTTTGCAAATTTATAGCTTTGATTGTTCAATTTTATTTGGTGAGTTGATTTTGACTATTCTGCGCTCTTTTTTACTGAGAAAGCGAGGGGAAAAAAGGAAAGGGAAAGCTCAGTCCCCCCCCCCCCCCCCCCGTGATTTCTTAGTGTCACGCTCTTTAATATTTTTTTATGTCACTTTTGACCTTTTTCCTTGAGAATGTTGTGCGATTCTTGTCATGGCAATCTTAAAATTTTGAATTAGGTCTTCTTCCAAATGCATCTGATAAACTGATTAATTGATCAGGAAAGTGATTAAGTAGCTTATAATGTGATTGAGGAGATCCTCAAGAGAAAAACTGATTAATTGAATCAATATGCTCCTTATGATAGCAGTAAAGTCCTTGAACACACATTATATCACCTACACCCATTGTTCGGCTTTAGTTTGGGTTTTCAATTTGAGATCTGATATAACTTAGGCTTCTTGATGAATGGAGTGAGGGTACTCAAGTATCTAAACTGATGCATGGTTGCCACCTGGGTGCTTCTTGGTTCATTTTGTTTTACATGCCTACCATTTGGCCAGGAGCTAGTCAATTCCTTTATAGCATAATCCTGAGCACTTAGCTGCAAATTGACTTGAAATGATGCAATTTAAAGAGACAATATCCAACAGATCGTCTTATTTATTACCCCTTATGGTTTGTGTTGGTATAATGAGTTGAGAGAGCTTGAAAATTTCTTAAATATGACCGATGAAGATATTCACACTTATCCTTCGAAATATTTGAGATGATCCATGTTTTCGGTAGAAAAAGTTGCAATATATTCTCTGTTGAAGATACAATAGAGTACATTGTTGAAGATAAAAGTTGCAAACAACAAAGCATATGATGTCATGTTCTGTACTGTCATCTATTTATTAGCTGTTTAAGCTGTCATTTTTTTCTCAAACTTTGAGTTAACTCGATAATATTGTAACTGCAGGAAATAGTGATAGTGGAAGGAATTCTTCTGAGGGCAATAAATCTAATGACCCTGCGTCCCCCAAGTCCCATCATATAAGTCTGGACTGGAGAGAATTCAGAGCAAATTTATTTGCTCAGGAGAAGGTGATATGTTTCTCTCTTGAATGGTTGACTTGCTCTCCCCCCCCCCTTTTTTTGTCATTAAACATATTACTGTCAGGATGATTGATTCTTAATTAACTTTGCAGTAGGGCTTTCCCTTCTCTAATCGTTATCATCTATAATTTTAAATTTTCTATGCAGTTTCCTTTTCGTATTCTGTGACCTTTGTAGCATATCCGATACCTAATGGATTTGTTTTCATTAGCTTTAGTCCTGCCCTAGATTTTGTTGGTCACAACTCCAATAGTCTAGGTGGAATGTAGGAATATTGATTCAGTAATCAAATTAAGGTTACTTTTATTGAAATTGTTTTCCTTATGACAGCATTATGTACTGGCCACTGGGTGGTACGATGAAAAGGCTCGCCACATTCTTATGGAACAAATTTGACTATTAGCTTAGTGAGAATTTGAAACCTCTTCGGAAACACTCTTCTAAATTTACTTGAACAATTTTGACAGGCTGAAAAGGTGGAGCCTAATGCTTATGACAAAGGTGGCATACCAGAGTCTAAACCTATCGGCCTGAAATGGGCCCACCCTATTCCAGTACCTGAGACTGGTTGTGTACTTGTTGCCACAGAAAAGCTTGATTTAATTGACACATTTGAAAGGACTGTTGTTCTCCTCCTCAGGTCCGGGACTATACATCCACAAGAGGGGCCATTTGGAGTTATCATCAACAAACCACTTCACAAGAAGATTAAACACATGAGCCCCACTAATAACGAATTGGCAACCACTTTTGCTGATTGTTCTGTGCATTTTGGTGGACCTCTTAATTCAAGTATGTTCTTGTTACGAGCACGGGAAAAGTGTAAGCTTCCTGGCATTGAAGATGTGATACCTGGCCTTTGTTTTGGTGCTCGAAACAGTTTGGATGAAGCTGCAAGATTGGTGCAGAAGGGGTTGCTAAAGCCTCAGGATTTCAGATTTTTTTACGGTTATGCTGGATGGCAGCTAGATCAGTTGAGAGAGGAGATTGAATCTGATTTTTGGCATGTGGCTGCATGTAGCTCAAATTTAATTTGTGGGGATTCTTCCGACTCATCTGAGAATCTGTGGAAAGAAATTTTGCAGCTAATGGGCGGGCATTATTCAGAGTTGAGCAGGAAGCCTAAGCAAGAAATGTAGGTATTATCAACCCAAGGGGTTTGTATGAATTATAAAGTCTTTGAAATTGAAGCAAGTCATGTAACCAGGATGTTTATGAAAGATAAATGTACATAAAAGTACTGACAAATGTAGTCAGTAGATCTCCCAGTCTTCCTTTTTTCTTTTTCTTTTTTTGTCCTCTCAGAGTCACGTATCTTGTTAATAATACTCCTTGTATCTGACTGAAGAATGTTATCCTCACTTTAAATCCTTTTACTCTCCACTTAAATTTTTCTTTCACTGGAAGTTCTGAAGTATTATGGCTAAAGTACACAATATGACAGCGGAAATATCTGTATTTAAAGCTTTTTAGTTACAGTGAATTATGTAGAAAGCACACTGTTTGTGTGCATATACATAACTCCCTGTCCACAAGCACCTGACCAAAAAGAAAATGCGTTAATTACAAAACCACAGGAAAAAAAACCCAAAAGAGACAAACCCAAATCCGCCCTCCATTCGTCACTACACCACCTCTGCACCATCCACGCGTTTTCATAGCTTTGATTGCATGCAATCATGCTGTTGATTATCCAGCACTATACGTCAAAACCCACACACTCTCTCTTCTTATCTCCTCCTCCTTTTCTTCTCTCCTCTGTTTCACTCCGTTTCAAACACACACAGGAAAAAGATGGATTTGATGAACTCCTTGTTGAACTTGGTGGTGCCTCCGGCAAGCATGGTGATGATGGCCTGTGCCTGGCCTGGCTTGACTTTTATCAGGACTTGTGAGTGGATCTACGGTTACTTCAACACTGAGAATATGGAAGATAAGGTTGTGATCATCACCGGTGCTTCCTCTGGCATAGGAGAGGTAATTTTAAAAAAAAAAAACACGTAATTTCCCGTTAATTGTTTCTTTTTTTGTGTTATTTTATCAAATATTTGTGAATCAATCATACCCTTTAAATATTAATTCAGTCCAAGCATTGGGTAATTTAGTTGTCAAATTACAAGAATGTGGAGGAGAAATGTCAAAGTTGAGAAAAAAAAGAGATTGATATAGAGTTTCTGTTGTCTGTGAGTGTAGCAAATTGCATACGAATATGCAAAGAGGAAAGCAAAACTTGTATTGGTTGCAAGGAGAGATCAGAGACTTCGAGTGATCAGCGAGAATGCGAGACTTATGGGTGCAAATCATGTCATGATAGTGGCCGCAGATGTGGTCAAGGAAGATGATTGCCGGAGATTTGTTACCGAAACCATAAACTACTATGGTTCTGGTATGTCTGACTCAATTATTAAGTACATTTTTATTGGTTCTTTATTAATTTTAAGACATGCTGTATCAGAAATCTCAGTCTGTTTGTTATTTTAAGTATGTTTTCCGTTTTGAGTTTACTGGTTCACATCTTTCTCATAATTCATGGATATTTGTTATTTGTTATTTTAAGTATGTTTTCCGTCTTGACATGGTGCACTGATAAGGTTGATCTGTTTCATTGAAAACCACATCTTTCTCGTAATTCATGGATATTGGATAGTGATATCAATTGCAAGATTAAAAGATTTAGACTTGATTTTGGTCTAGTGGTGATTACGTATTTGATGTTATGATTCTATACTGCTTATTGACTTTGTTGATCAACACTATCAATTTTATTGATCAATGCATACGAAAAATCTTTTGGGATTAAGATTTGATGATGCTGATGATGAATGAATGCATACAAAAACTTAATCACCAATGACGATATCCAAAACTTCAAGTGCTGCAACGTAGTATCATACCAATCTCTGCTTCCTCGTGAGCAAACGTATATAACAGGGTTTATGGTTTTTCATTCTTCAGTAAGATGCCCAGATGTCATGAAATATGATTGAACTAAGCTAACTTTTTGGATCAACATAAAAGTCACTTTTTTTTTTTGCCTCCGTTTCTGTAGTGGATCATCTCGTGCTGACGACAAGTTTGGGGCACACGTTCTACTTCGAAGAAGTGACGGACACCTCTGTGTTTCCTCATATTTTGGTAGGTCTATTGCTTTTTGTGAATACCTGCTGCTGCGACAGACGATATTCAGGACATTTCATGCGACACTGATTTGTTTTTGATATCCAGGATATAAATTTTTGGGGAAATGTCTATCCAACGCTGGCCGCTCTTCCATATTTGCATCAGAGCAACGGTCGAATCATTGTTAATGCCTCAGTCGAGAACTGGTTACCTCTGCCGAGGATGAGCTTATATGCTGTGAGTATATATTTGACTTACTTCTTTTTTCTCTTTTATTTCTCTTGTAAGTTAAGAAGAATTATTCATGGTAATGAGTGATCTGTTTATCGAACAAATTTATTGCATAGTCTGCAAAAGCGGCTCTAATAAATTTTTTCGAGTCACTGAGATTTGAGCTGAGTGATGAGGTGGGAATAACAATTGCAACGCACGGTTGGGTTGGAATGGAAATGACTAGAGGCAGGCTCATGCTTGAGGAGGGGGCAGAGATGCAATGGAAAGAAGAAAGGGAAGTAAGATTCCGTACACTGAATTGTTTATATTTGTACAGGAATTATATGCATATGTATCTCAATCTCATGTGATATTGCTCGGTCCTCTAGTAATACAAGCTCGGTTGGGATAACGTAGGTACATGTGAGCGGTGGACCAGTGGAGGACTATGCCAGGATGATTGTCACGGGAGCTTGCCGTGGAGAGGCATATGTAAGGTTTTCGAGCTGGCATGATATATTCCTCCTCTACAGGACCTTTGCACCGAACCTTCTGAACTGGACACTTCGGTTACTGATTGCACAAAATGGTACAAGAAGAACATCTTTGGTCGGCACGGGAAGGCCTCTCTTGGAGGGTGCCTCTCCTACGAAACTCCTTGTAAGTCCTGCTTCCCCATACAGTCCCCAGCACTCGCAGCAACAGAAAATGGAATGAAGAAACCATGCCGTTTAACGTTTATTGTCTATTCGTGCACTACACTTTGAGGGATTTTTTTTTTGGGTGTGTTTTTGGCTTGTGATGAGGTTGAGAATAAGTGGAAACCTGTTTGTGCACAATATGAAAATTTTTCTTTTGGATGGCCGAGTACCACTCAGCTGTACTAAGCATATCTAAGCACCTGTCTGTTGGTCAAGCCATTTACGTGTGTTATGGTGCGTTAGTCCAGGTGCAGTCGTCTTTTCAAAATTCACCATACCTAGTAAAACTATCCGTATCTAATACCGATACTACTTTCTATTATTTGGTCAAAATCTGGTATATATATTAGTGTATAAATCGCTCGTCGATGGGATATATATATATTATAGCTTCATATCCGATAGAGTCAACAAATTCATTAAAGGGTCTGAGCCAACACTCCACTTGCTCTTGCGAAGAAAATCTTGGATTAAATGTTGCTTTTACGTTTAGACTACTTAGACGTTGGACCTAGTCCTAATTTCTAATACTGGATTCAATTAAGCCATACCTTATTAACCACATTGTCAAACTATCATGTTCACGAGTTTTTTTTTTTTTTTTTTTGCTAAAATATAGTAAATACTATATAATTAAGGTGTCAAGTGATGTAGCACCCAGTTTGAGTGAGTTGGCTCACAAGCCTTTGCAATATCAAGTTTGATGGTGCTGGACGAGTTATCGAGTGGTGATAAGACTAAATCTCTTGTTCTCACATTACTTAGGAGAAGATGTGAAGTATAAAATATAATAGGTTAAATTTTCAAACTAGTAACAAAAGTTTTTCATGTATTCAAACTAATATGGGATGATGTTGGGTTTAAGAAGGCAAAGTCGTGCATATTAATATGGGTTGACCCAAAGCGATCAAAATGTTAATAATGGAAAAGGGTGGACCGTTATTATTGACCTTATTGATATCCTCAAATTATGGAACCTTTGTTCCATAATTTGCTCCTCAAATTATGGAACAAATTATGTAACCTTTGTCCCACAATTTGCTCCTCAAATTATGGAACCTTTGTTCCATAAATTGCTCCTCAAATTATGGAACATTTGTCTTAGGGTGTAATGTTTGATCCCTATATATATGAGATTGTAATTGTAATGTTTCATCAATATACATACACACCAAATATTGCCTCTATTCTCTACAATTGCTTCTATTTTTTCTACATGGTATCGAAGCAGGTTTATTGTCTTGTTTAAGTTCTTGTTTGCTCAACAATTATGGCAAACGACGATTCTATCTTCTCTGGCGCAAAGTCGTATTCTACAGGTGCTTCAAGTGCTCCTGAGTTAGAGTCCAATCCAAATCAACGGTTGTGCTCTGTGCTTCTTAATGAGTTTAATTATCTTCCATGGTCCAGATCTATTACACTGACTCTTGGTGGAAGATCTAAACTCGATTTTATTGATGAAAAGATTCCTACTCCTGATGAAAAATCTCCAGATTATGGAGCATGGTTATCAAAAGACCAATTGGTGCGGTCATGGATTCTTAATTCCATGGATTCTTCTCTTGCAGAGATCTTTAGTTACTCAGAGTCTGCTTCTATCTTGTGGTCGGCAATTCGTGATATGTATGGCCAACAAAATAATTCTGCCAGAATTTTTGAACTTCAGCGAGATATTGTGAATCTTCAACAAGCCGGAAAACCTTTTGTTCAATTGCTTAGCTGTCTTAAAAAGATGTGGAACGAACTTGAGTTGTATCGTCCTCACACAGTTGATGCCACGATTCTTCGCAATCGTGTAATGGAGGACAAAATATTTCAGTTGTTAGCAAGTCTTGGACCTGAATATGAAGATCTCCGCAGCCGAGTTCTCATGTCTCCAGAACTTCCATCGCTTGCTTCTGTCATCTCCATGATTCAGAGAGAAGAATTAAGAAGGAAAGTCATGAATGTGGAAGCAAGGCCTAACCTTTCCGAGTCTCGTGCTTATGCATCATACAAAGGCAAGCGACCGGATTTAAAATGCCAACATTGTCATCATCTGGGACATCTAGTTGAATGGTGTTGGGTTCTCCATCCAAAATTGAAACCAAAGTTTGCTAAGGATAAGGGACTTTCTAAACCAAGAGTCCATGTTGCAAAAACATTACATGGAGATATGGTAAATTACACCTCAAATCCAATTTCTCTTATAAATGAATTTGCAACCTATCTTCAGGAGAAGGGAGGACATGGAGTTTCTGGTACAGAACACTCTAATTTCACAGCTCTTCTTGGTAAGTTTGCTGGGTTCTTAGCAGACTCGGGACATCAATTCAATGACAACTTTAAAGGTATTTTCAGTGCACTCTCTACTGCTATAGAATTTAATATTGTGCATGATTTTTGGATTGTTGATTCTGGTGCCACCCATCATATGACAAATAAATTAACAAATTTGTCTGACTTCAAAAAATTTTCTACTCCACCTCATGTGTCAATTGCCAATGGAAAAGGTGTTCCTGTTCTTGGTGAAGGTAAACTTAAATTGTTATCTAAAGATGTGACTTCAATAGCTTTATATGTTCCATCCTTTCCAGTCAAGTTACTTTCGGTTAGCAAACTCACTTTGGATTTAAATTGTTGTGCTATATTTCTTCCTCATTCGGTACTTTTTCAGGACCTTGTCACCAAGAAGATCATTGGTAGAGGTTTTTTTTCTGAAAGGCCTCTACTACATCTCCGGAAATTTTCAACCTAGCAAAAGTACTCAAGTCTCATTTTTTCCTTCTTCCTCGGCAGATCATGTTCTCTGGCATCAACGTTTAGCACATCCTTCAGATAATATTCTCACTAAATTGTTGCCAAATGTTGATACCAATCATTTTTCTTGTGATATTTGCCATTTGTCAAAATCTACTAGATTACCTTTTGTGTCTTCTTCTTCTAGAACTACTAGAATGTTTGAACTTGTTCACTCTGATGTTTGGGGACCTACTCTTGAATCAATTGATGGTTTTAAATATTTTGTTACATTTATTGATGATTTCTCACGTGTTACTTGGGTGTACTTGTTGAGATCAAAAAGTGAAGTTATGAATATCTTCAAAGATTTTCATATGCTTGTTCAAACTCAATTTTCCTCTAAAATTCAAACACTTCGTTCTGATAATGGCACAGAATTCATGTCTAAAATTATGACACAGTATTTATATTCTCATGGCATTGTGCATCAGACTAGTTGTGTTGGTACTCCTCAACAAAACGGAGTAGCCGAACGTAAAAATAGAGACTTGTTGGAAAAAACTCGTGCTTTGATGCTTCACATGCATGTTCCAAAAGTTTTTTGGTCTTATGGAGTATTAGCAGCAGTTTATATCATCAATCGGCTTCCGAGCCGAGTGTTGTCTTTTAAATCTCCCCTTGAAGTTTTGCAGGAGAAAACTATTGATGTGTCTCACTTGAAAGTATTTGGTTGCACTTGCTTTGTGCATATACAAGCAGCTCATCGTGATAAGCTTGATGTCCGAGCTGCTAAGTGTATTTTTTTGGGGTATTCTTCGACCCAGAAGGGGTATAAATGTTATCATCCTGATTCTCGAAGATTATTTGTCTCCAGAGATGTTGTGTTTGAAGAAGCAACACCTTATTATACAAATTCTCAAGATGATTTAGAGGACGTGTTTCCCTTGCCTATATCCGAGAATATTTCTTAAGGGGTTCCTCACAAGCCTAATATTGCTGAGCTTGTTCCACACCAGGCCGAGTATCCTCCAGATATACAGACTGAAATCCGTCCAAATGTGCTAGCTGAAAATCTGGTTGAGAATCCTCCAGCTGAACAACCTGAGAGTCTTCAAGATGTGCATATGCTTGCTTCCACTAATAATCCTGAGGTTTCACAGTCATTGGTTCGACGGAATCCTACTCGAAACCGCGTTCCTCCAACAAAACTTCAAGATTACGTAACTTTTTCTGCTCGTCATCCTCTCTCCAAGTATGTCACTTATCATCGTCTTTCCTCAGCTCATGTGGCATTTCTCACCGCTATTTCTACTGTTCATGAACCTAAGAATTTCAAGGAAGCAAATTCTCAGGAAATATGGCGACAAGCTATGGGTGAAGAGCTTCAAGCTCTTGCTGAAAATCAGACTTGGAGTGTTGTTAAACTTCCTCCTGGAAAACAACCAGTGGGGAGCCGCTGGGTATATAAAACTAAATTTCACTCGGATGGTACCATTGACAGGCATAAAGCTCGCCTTGTGGCCCAGGGATTTACTCAAACTTTTGGTGTGGATTACAAAGAGACGTTTGCTCCTGTTGCTAAGATGAATACAGTTCGTACTCTCCTCTCAGTTGCCGTAAATTGTGGATGGTCTATGAGTCAAATGGACGTCAAAAATGCTTTCCTTCATGGGGATCTTGAAGAAGAAGTCTATATGAAACTACCTCCAGGGCATCCACAGAGTTCGGACTCTTCTTTGGTTTGTCACCTACACAAATCAATCTATGGGTTGAAACAATCTCCACGTGCTTGGCACGCCAAGTTAAGTACTGTTCTAAAAGAGTTTGGTTTTTCTTGCAGTACAACTGATTCTTCTTTGTTCATTCGCCGTTCTTCCAATGCTATAGTGGTGATCCTAATTTATGTTGATGATCTTATAATTGCTGGGAACAGTATTGAGGATATTTCTCAACTCAAAACCACTCTTCAATCTCGATTTCCTATTAAGGATCTTGGTTCCTTAAATTATTTTCTTGGCATTGAAATGGCAGTTTCAAGCAAAGGTTTATTTCTAAATCAAAGGAAGTATATTCTTGATTTGCTAGAGGAAACCGAAATGATGAATTCAAAGCCAACATCTACTCCGCTGGATAGCAAATTAAATCTTGATACAGCCAGTGAACCTTTACAAGCAGTTAGTGATTACCAACGGTTGGTTGGTAAGCTCATTTATCTCACTATTACTCGGCCTGACATTGCTTATGGCGTAAGTCTTGTTAGCCAGTTCATGCATGCTCCTACTCTTTTTCATTTGGGCATTGTCAAACGAATCTTACGTTACCTCAAGGGCTCTATTGGTCGTGGCATAGTTCTAGCTAAGCACGGTCACCTACGGATTACAGGATATAGTGATTCTGATTGGGCTGGAAATGCTCTTGATCGAAAGTCCACTACTGGCTATTGTATGTTTGTTGGTGGAAATCTTGTTTCTTGGCGTAGCAAAAAACAACATGTGATTGCTCGTTCTAGTGCTGAAGCTGAATATCGTGCAATGGCCTCCGGTGCATGTGAACTCATATGGCTTAAGGGTTTGCTCGCAGATTTGGGTTTTCCAAGTAGTCTTCCTATGACTCTTTTTTGTGATAATCAAGCTGCTATGCATATTGCTGCTAATCCCGTGTTTCATGAACGCACAAAACATATTGAAGTTGACTGTCATTTTATTCGTCATCAAGTTCAGAATCACATTATTCAAACAGTTTACACTCGAAGTCATGATCAACTTGCTGATGTGTTTACAAAGGTTTTGTCTTCTGGTCATTTTCACCGATTATTGTCCAAGCTTGGCTCAATCAATCCCCTTGATCCAGCTTGAGGGGGAGTATTGACCTTATTGATATCCTCAAATTATGGAACCTTTGTTCCATAATTTGCTCCTCAAATTATGGAACAAATTATGGTACTTTTGTCCCATAATTTGCTTCTCAAATTATGGAACAAATTATGGAACCTTTGTCCCACAATTTGCTCCTCAAATTATGGAACCTTTGTTCCATAAATTGCTCCTCAAATTATGGAACATTTGTCTTAGGGTGTAATGTTTGATCCCTATATATATGAGATTGTAATTGTAATGTTTCATCAATATACATACACACCAAATATTGCCTCTATTCTCTACAATTGCTTCTATTTTTTCTACAGTTATAGATGATATCAGAGCTAAGGTCACAGGATTTAAGGTGTAGGCATCCACATACATATATATGTGGACCTGTGGGCCTCACAGGGATGTGGGCCCTTAAGGGAAGAGTCTAGTGCAGAGTTGGTTGAAAACGGATAAAGTATTACTATTGCATATATAAGGCCAGATTGTTACAAGCATTTTGAAAGGTTACTCGATTTTATCTACTTTTGAAAAAGAACATATTTACCAACTAAGAAGTGTATAATAGCACAAATATGTATATTACAAATAATTATACAAAACCCACTGGAGATTGAATATACATATATATATATCTAAAGATAGTCTTCAACAGAAATGGTTAAGGTCTCACCACCTTCACTTCCCTGATCTAATGTCCCTCTATAATCATCGTCACCCCATAACCCTATATCCAAACTATGCTGATTCGCTCCACCATGACTACTACTACTACTACATCCCTCCTCGACCTTCACTTCCTTCTCTGTGGAGATTATTTGTGCATCAATGGCCATGCCAGCATCAGAAGCTGCTCTCTGCACTGACCTTGGAGACATGTCCGTCCGAAGACCAGCCGGAAGCGTGGTCGGGAAGTTCAGGCCTTCGGTAGAACACGGTCCACGTAAGCAAAAGAATGCAATATCATGTGCCACGGCAGCAGCTTCAGGTGATGAGTACGAGCCTAACCAGAGACGTTCTTGGCTGCTAGGAACCCGGATTTCCGACACCCATTTGCCCCATTTTCGGCGCCGAACTCCCTTGTATTTCTTCTCTTCTTCTCTTGCACTATTGCTTGAGTACTCGCGGTTCATCTTTGTGAAGGTGAAGGTGAAGGTGAAGGTGGTGGGCAGAAAATGAGTGTGGAGAAGGGGTTCATATGGATTGAAGATTTTTGGGAAGTCAAAGGACAAAACATGTGAGGGTATGTACATTACTGTGTGGCTTTTCAAGTTGTTAAGTGGTGGCAAAGGTTGACCACCATATTGGAAGTCAAAATTTTCAATGGTCAAAGTTTGGAACTTTTTAAAAATCTGAATGGAGAAATAATTAGGTGGGTTAATTATTTGGATGGTGCTTTCATGAACAAAGTTATCCAAGTTGATGAATGGGATTGGTAGTACTAATTATCCCCCAACTAATTTTTTTGGGCCTAATTTACATGTGTTTCTCGACTCAACCAATTTTTTTAAAATTTGATTTGGATTACAGTATTTAAGTTGACAAAATAGTTCTTACGTCATATATCTATAATCAAACGATAGTATATTGTAAAGGTAAAACAATGTTCATACACAAGGCTTTCACAATGGGTGGAATATATATAGATTTTACCCTCCATAATATATGGAGAAATAATTTTTAAAATTTTAACTTATGAACTTTAGGTTGCAATCCATGTAAAATTCCAACGAATTCTACGAGTCCCAATTCAAATTACTTTTTAATTATTGTGAGATGGACGTAATTGACATTTTCCTAAAAAAAATAATCATAAAAGCTACAAACACTTCCTTGGATAATAATATGGTCATAAAAATGTAAAAAGACGTACACGAGCTAGGCTCTCATAGAAACCAAGAAAGTTGGTCTTTGGCCCCTCCCAAACGTTTAATGGACATACATATATAATATAACAGCCAGCCATCAATGATCAAAGAAGCTTGTGTTGATTTTATGCTTTCGTATTCATCAATATTTTTCTCTAAAAACAACAAAACCCTGACATCATGGGTGATTGCATACTTCAACTTGCTATTTACGAGTCTCTTTATGGACTAGGATCTGAGTTGACCAAACTGAAACTATTAAAATCCAAAAGTACAACTTTATTTTTTTCCAAAAACAAAAGTCAGAGCTAGCACCAACATGTGCTAGAATTCATGAAAGAAGAACGACAAATGGCAGAAAGCTTAATACTCGGACAAACAGAGAGATGTTGCCACAAGATTGGAGCAAAAATTAAGGCAAGAGTCTAAGTTGTGAGATGACTTGGGTTCGTGCATTTGGCTTTAAACTCTACTAACATTTTGGTTGTGTTGCTCAAGTGATTTGATTCATGAACTAAATGCAACCATATATATATATGTATGTATGTATGTAGTATGTGTACAATGTTAGATGAGCATGCATATCAACAGATTGAAGAGATTGTACAATTGAATGTGCTGTGGCTGGAGAGAAATAATCCTCATCAACTATCATTTTCACCTATAATACATCCATGGTAAATAAATTGAGTCAGAAACGAAAGGAATTCATGTGAAAGTTTTCTGCACCTCACTGAAGCCACCAACTGGACAATCGTGGGTCATAAGCAAATATTTTGTTTCTTGTTAGGTTTGGGCCTACCAAGTGGATCCAAAGGAACTTCAAGTCCATTACTCCACTAGCCGGCTTTGTCCCTGCAAAACCTCAATAGGATGATGAGAAGCCCATATTAGGGGTAATCTGCAGGCCCAGGGAATTAGGGAAACCAACTGGACTGGACTACTCCTTACAAAAAGAAATTAACAAAAAACCTTACAAAAATAAATGGACTGGACTACGAGTCTAGGACTACTGTTCGGCCAAGGCAAAGTCGGCCTCAACGATCCTTTTTTTCTGTGCTCGTCAGTCGTCGTGCCTCCTCGAGCATTCAGGTCAGGTGTGGCCGTTCACGAAGCACTGGTAGCCTAGGTGGTTCTTCTTCGCTTAAATCTCCACCCACCCATATTATCCTCTAATCTGATCTCAGCGACCGCCGACGACGAGTTCATATCCCCGACTTCTATTAGGTATGTTTTTCTCTGTCCATGTGTTCAAACTGTTCTGTCTGTCTCTCTCTCTCTCTAATATTTGGCTTTGTGTCTGGTTTGGTTGGGTGTGGATGGTTAATAGCTTGTGATGGGTATTAGGAATATGTAGTATGAAACAGTGAAATAGGGCTTCAATGAATTTTTCTTCTAGTAGCAGTTTGTGCCTCTTCCGCTTTGGTCCTCTCTGATTTTCAAAATGTACGCATCCTCTAACGAGTTCAATCTTAAGTTTAATGTAGATGTGACGTCGATATATTGTAAGTGTATTTGTTTCTGGGCGTAGATACATGCGTGGTTGCTGCTATTGTAGAAAATAATTCTAGTTTGGCTGGGGTAAATCAGGGATTTGTGACTGCGGGTCCTGCAATTCTAGCATTTTCTTGGCGACCCAGAGCTGATGATGCTATCTTTGATTTTCTTAGTGAGGTATCGTGGATCTACTTCTTAGGAATGTTGCTAATATCGTATTTCAAGCTTCCATTTTATTGCTCTTCCATCTGTTCGAGGAAAGTCATCAATGAAATTTTTTTTATAATGAATATTGGTTATAAATTTTTCCTTTTTTTTTCTTGGTTTGCTTTCCAAGGTTATCTGGATATTCTCACATGTAATAATGAACTGAATAGTTTGTTTATAGTTAATTTGGGGTAAAGACGTCTTTTATGGGTTGATGATTCTAAACCTTGAGGGATCAGAACTCTTTTTTCTCTATTTATCGTTGTTTGATTGATTGGATTAAAAAAGTGATGCCAAAAGCATCGAGGCCTGAAGGTTGAATGGCTTTGTTTGGTTTTCTGTTTTTTTTATTTTGAGTCAAGCTTACATTTTGTAGTAGAAGCTTTGCAAACATCTGCTCTGCGGAAACAATATAATGGGCAATACTTTAACCTATGTGTTTTCTTCAGTCGGTCGCATTCATTACTCTTATGTTTCTATTTCTCTGTCATATTAGGGCCTCATTTGCTTTTGCTAAAAGTTCATGAAAATACTAGCTGTGCTGTGGAAAGCAAATAAGCAAAATCAGCTTCCATCGTCGCCTTTGGTACTCTTCAAAAGGGTATTCGGAGCTGAATCGATCAGAATATGCAATGGGAACCTCTAAAGCACCCAGACTTTCTGGCATGCAGAAACAGGTGCTCAGCTTGTACAGAGGTTTTTTGCGAGCAGTGCGTTCCAAGTCCCCTGAAGATCGCCATCGGATTGAATCAATTGTGTCAGCTGAGTTCCGCAGCAATTCCAAGCAAGTAGATCGGAAGAATTTCCTCTACATTGAATATTTGCTTCGCCGTGGTAAAAAGCAACTCGATCAACTCAAGAGCCCTGATACCGTCGGAATGTCATCTTTGAATGTCAGTTCATCTGAAGCTGATGATTCTAAACATTGAAGGATCAGATTTATTTTTATTTTTTTCTCTATATTGTTCTTTGATTGATTGGTTGAATTGGAAAAGAGCAATAATTTCCAAGTTATGACAAGATTCTATTAGTGTGTTAAGCTATTGTTCTGTTTAAACTTTGAAATGTCTAGGGGCATTGATAGTACTGTTACCCGCTGGTAATAGTGTAGATTGGGGTCACTGGCACATATATTTCTTTTGTACTTTATTTGACAACATGTAAACGCCGGATATAATCTGAGGAATGGGTTAGAAATGCAATGAAGATTATTCATTCCGACAATTGGTGGAATATTTGTTTCTCCTTGGTCAATGCCTCCCCATTTGAGAATCATTTGAGTCGATTATTTGTTTTCTTTTTAATAATTTGAGGGACTGTTGATTCAATTGCTCATTAGTGAAAATTTCAGAAAAGAAGAGAAGTCCCCTCTCATTGGATCCTTCCTTCGCATGACTCGTATGAGAGTCAGCACTGGGAGCAAGTGATTGGAAGCGGTCATTGGCAACATTGTGGAAGTTCAAGTCGGCGCCGTGTTTGAAGTTTCCCCAAGTTTGACGGGAACAAGCGGACTCGTAAGAAGAAAAGTACTCCCACTCCCACTAGATCTTTCATT
This sequence comes from Tripterygium wilfordii, assembly GCF_013401445.1. Taxonomy (NCBI): domain Eukaryota; kingdom Viridiplantae; phylum Streptophyta; class Magnoliopsida; order Celastrales; family Celastraceae; genus Tripterygium; species Tripterygium wilfordii. The sequence goes on along the minus strand of NC_052243.1, from coordinate 265,414 downwards.
CTTTCACATTATTCGTATCTACGAGGCAAGTGTGCGTACGGAAATATTTGAAGTAGTCATTGACTATATCATAAAAGTCCTCTCTGAGTTCTTCAAATGTGAGTTGCTCTTTATGTATATGTATGGCAGTAAAGGAGGCAAGAAGAGGAGAAAACAAACAAACAAACATGGCCACACTTCCTATGGATTTTGTTCTGAGCAAATTAGCTTCAGTTATTGAGAGTGAAGCGTCTTTATTAGGAAGTGTGAACCATGAACTTCACGAGATCAAGCGTGAGCTAGAATTCATGAGGTCCTTTCTTGTGGATGCTGATAAAAAGAGTGTCCACTTTACAGAAGGAGAGAAAGCTTGGGTATATAGCGTGAGAGACATAGCCTATGACGTTGAGGACATCATCGATGAGATGACATACTACTACAACAGAGAGCAATCTGCCGATGGTACATTGGCAAGGTTCCTCCCTAAAATCTTCCGCCTACCGATGAACTTGTGGGTGAGGCATCATATTGGCACCAAGTTGCATAGAGTCAATGGCATGATCAAGGCCATTTCAGAGAGAAGCCAAAGATATGGTGTTCATCGGATAGAAGCAACAAAATCAGATGGTGAACAAAATTGGGTGCATGACTACGGAAAGGCATCTTTATTCTTCAACGGTGAGGAGTGTGTGGGTATTGAAGACCACAGAGAATCGTTGATACACTGGTTGATGGATGACGAGCCACACCGCACTGTTATTTCCATTGTTGGGATGGGAGGTTCAGGCAAGACGACTCTTGTCACACAAGCTTATAACAGTCCAGTTGTGAAGCGACACTTTGACTGCTGTGCTTGGGCCTCTGTATCACAGAATTATGTCATTGAAGAGTTGCTGAAATGCATGATCAAGGAATTCTTCCAAGCCACCAGGGAAATAATTCATGTGGATCTTACCACTATGGATTACAGGGAACTAGCAGAGTTGCTTGTCAACTTCTTAAAGCCATTGAGGTATGTAATTGTTTTAGATGATGTTTGGAATGTGAATCTGTGGACGGAAATTAATTTCTTACTCCCAGAAGGCAAGCGAAGAAGTCGAATATTGCTCACAACTAGGAATGAGGATGTTGCCCTCACTCCTTTTGGGGTTAGAAGCCATATTCACTTCGTTCAACCTCTAGGAATGGATGATGCATGGGACCTGTTCTGTGTGAAAGCTTTTTCAAGAAACCCAAGTGGAAGTTGCCCTCCAGAGCTGCAAGCGTTAGCTAAGAAAATTGTGAAAAAATGTGAAGGTCTACCACTTGCTATTGTTGCCTTAGGTGGTGTCATGGCGTCCAAGAAGACGGAAATAGAGTGGAGGAAGGTTTATGATAGCTTGAACTGGGAACTGAGCAACAACCCTAGGTTACAAGTGGTGAAAAGTGTCTTGCTTCTTAGCTTCATTGACTTGCCGTTGCAACTTAAGCAATGCTTCTTGTATTGTTCTATTCTCCCTGAAGATTATGTCATCCCCAGAAAGAGGCTTATTCGACTATGGATGGCAGAAGGTTTTGTAGAAGAGATTAGAGGACTAACACCAGAAGAGGTCGCAGAGAGCTATCTCATGGATCTTGCTCACCGAAGCATGCTTCAAGTTATCAAGAACTCATCTGGTAGGCTAAAAGCATGTAAAATGCATGATCTCATAAGGGAACTTGCTATTTCAATATCAGAAAGAGAGAAATTTTCTCTAATATGGAAAGGCGAGGACTTAGGAGGCCACGTTGGAGCACGGCGTTTGTCAGTTCAGTCACTTGAGAGGAAGTTAGAATCTTGGACAGGGATATCTCAGCTTCGTTCTTTCTTTGCATTCGTCACGGATCATCTTTCTTCTCCTACTTTGTACTCACTGCCGTCAGGTTTTAGGCTCTTAAGGGTATTGGATTTGGAATTTGTCCCAATCAAGAGACTGCCAAAGGAAATCGGGTCTCTGTTCAATTTAAGGTATCTGGACTTGATGGGAACTCATATCGAGAAGCTTCCAAAATCAATAGAAAAACTGTACAATTTACAGACCTTGAACCTTTACCAGACAAAGGTAAGGGTACTTCCTAGTGGCATAGTTAAACTGCAAAATTTGAGGTATTTGATTGCAAGCTATTACAACCTTGAACTAGTTGATGAGTTCAATTATGTGAGCTGGACAAGGGTAGCTCCAGGCATAACAAACCTAAGGAGTTTGCAAGTTCTAAATTTTGTTGAAGTAAATTGCACTGCAATGAAACATGTCCATAATTTGAGGCAGCTCACTTGCCTGGGCATGATGAAGGCACAAGATGTGGATGAGATGGATATGTGCGCGGCCATTGAAAATATGAAACTCCTCTGCCACCTAACCATAACGGCTTCGGGAGAAGAAGAAGTCCTCCGAACAGATGCACTATCATCGCCTCCTCCTCGTCTCCAGAGGCTGAATTTGGTTGGAAAACTTGACAAGTTTCCAAACTGGATTTCTTCGCTCCAGAGCTTGACAGCTTTGTACTTGAGTTGGTCTAGACTGGTTGAAGATCCACTTCCTTACATCCAATTGTTGCCCAAGCTTCGGAGACTAACTCTTGTTAATGCTTATATTGGTAAACATTTATGCTTTGCTGCAGGGTTCCTTACTCTGAAGAGTTTAATCTTGCGCAATCTCCCTCATCTAGAACAGATTATAATCGAGAAAGGAGCAATGCCGAGCGCCCAAAATCTATGGCTTTGTCAATGCACCCGGTTGAAGATGTTGCCTCAAGGTGTTGAATATCTTACCAATCTCGATCAAGTATATCTGTCAAATGTTTCACAAGAACTCGTAGACAGCATAGGTAGACAGAACAGCACTAGTAATTTGAAGACAAAGATCCACCACTACTATCAGACATCATCTGGGTGGTTATACGAAAGCTTGTCCTGATTTTCACCACTACTATTACCAGGCCTCTTTTTTTTTTTTTTTTTGGGGGGGTCTGATAAGCCTAGCTACTAGTAAAAAACCAGACCTATTTATGTCTTTTACTTGGTAAATCTCATGCAAGAGCAGCTATCATCCTCACCAGAATTAACTGTGCATTTTTTGATGAACTCCACTTTCCACATTGAATGGGGATCTCAGTCCTCTCCTTAGTTGAAGATTTTTATTTTTTCACCGTAATTACTAATTATTTAGGTCATTCTATTCCTCTTCACCCATCAAATTGTCAAAAAGGAAAATCTCAGTTTTTAATTCATGCCAACTACTAAGACTTATACTCTTAACAGCCAAACCCACTTATTTTTTTAAAAAAATTTATTTTGGTGGTCAAAAAAATTTTAAAAAAACTCTTCAATAACTAACATTATTCAGGTATTTTTTTTCTTCAGCACATAGAATTTTCAATTTTCTTTGTCAACTTTAGTACACAGAATTTTCAGAGTCGGCCTAAAAGAAAGAAAATTTAAAATTAAGAAATATATTCGGTCCCAAACAATACTAAAAAAGCGCTACGAGGGCTTTCTATTACTTTACTTGCCCTAATTTAACGCTAACAGGGACTCCCTGGCGGCGGTTGGGCTGCTATAGAGGTCGCAAATTTTACCGATGCTTCGACCAATCTCCAATCTTTCAATTGTTGCTTAATCAATCTCGATCTGTATTTGTGTGATTGTCGTTGAAGAATGGAGATTAAGCTGTTGACTTTCCCGGCCGATAGCCCTCCTCTCTGTGTGATTGTCGCTGCTAAAGTTGCCGGGATCACTCTGCACTCCGAGGCTTCCGCTTCTGTTCCCACTTTGGACTTCTCTGATGGGTATTTTATACTTTTACTTGTTTGCTTCCTCTCTAAGAGATTTCCCAGCGTTCTTGTTCAACATGGTTAGTTAGGGTGTATACGTTTTCACTATTTCTGATTGTTTTTGAACAACAATTTTGGTTTTCCTCGGTTGGTAAGTTCGGGGAGGGGAGGTTTGAAACCATGTCCAAGAAACCCAGAAGCTCTTGGTCATGAGGTGCCCCAATTTTGGCTTGCTGAAATAAATTTGAGAAACATGTTTCTTTTATTTTTCCTGAATTGATTCGATACTTTTGTGTTGCATCTGCTATTAGTAAATTCACAGAAAATCTTGCATTCCCATATTCTAATTGAATCTGCATTTTAGGCACAAATTGCATGGGACATACGCACTTCTTCGTTATATTGGTCGCATTGCCACTATTCCCAATTTCTATGGTCAGAATGCATATGAATCTGCCAAGGTAACATTTCTATGGAAATTCATTGATTTTCCGTTAGTACAATGATTTGTGATATATTATCTTTTCTCCGTGCTCTCAGATAGATGAATGGCTAGAGTATGCTCCCATTTTTTCAACTGGTTCTGAATTTGAGAATGCTTGCAATTGTGTGGACAAGCATCTAGAGAGTTGTACTTTCTTGGTTGGGAATTCTTTATCAATCGCAGACATAGCTATCTGGTCCTGTGTTGCAGGTAAAGCTTCTGAAACTTAACGAAATATATTTTTTTACTCGGGTTATGCCATATGGATATACTTGCCCAACTACCCCATTGGCTAAAATTTTAGTTCCATGGCTTTCTGCCATGTCGAATGACCTTGTGCTTGAACTATGAGGTACATGTCCTGAAAGCACTCCTTAATTATCTGGGATAAAATAACTTCTGTGTTTGCCAAATAGGATATGCTGTTGGAACCTGACTGGAAAGATTCCTGTTTAGAGGAAATTTCTGTTTCTCTTTGCTGATTTGTGATAATTCCTTGCTCACTGCATTGCTCCTCAGTCCTCTCCTTAGTTGCTTATTTTGCCATATTTTCAGGGACTGGTCAAAGATGGGAAAGTTTGAGGAAGTCTAAGAAGTACCAAAATCTGGTGCGGTGGTTCAATTCAATATCTGCAGAGTTCAGAGATTCCTTGAATGAAGTCATGGAAACATATGTTGGCAAGAGAGGCTTGGGAAAACCAACGACAGAAAAAACTAAAGAGCAACACATTGGTAAGCAATTGTCAAAGGGTGTGAATGGAGATAATTCTGAGAAGGGAAAACCAGGCAACAAATCTTCTTTCGAAGTAGAGCTTCCAAATGCTGAATTTGGAAAAGTGCGCTTGCGATTTGCTCCTGAACCTAGTGGGTTTCTTCACATTGGCCATTCAAAGGCAGCACTTTTAAATCAATACTTTGCTGACCGGTATCAAGGTCAGGTGATAATACGATTTGATGATACAAATCCTGCTAAAGAAAGCAATGAATTTGTGGAGAATCTTCTGAAAGACATTGCGACTCTTGGTATCAAGTATGAAACTGTTACATATACGTCAGATTACTTCCCTCAGTTGATGGAAATGGCCGAAAAGTTGATCCACCAGGGCAAGGCATATGTTGATGACACCACACGTGAAGAGATGCAGAAACAAAGGATGGATGGTATTGAATCAAAATGCAGGAACAACAATGTAGGGGAGAATTTGAAGTTGTGGAAGGAAATGATTGCTGGATCTGAACGAGGTTTGCAATGTTGTGTGCGCGGGAAATTAGATATGCAAGACCTGAACAAATCCCTTCGAGATCCAGTCTATTACCGCTGCAATCCAATTCCCCATCATCGTATTGGGTCGAAATATAAGTTATACCCAACCTATGATTTTGCTTGTCCATTTGTTGATGCCATTGAAGGTATAACACATGCACTTCGATCAAGTGAGTACCATGATCGCAATGCACAGTATCACAGAATTCAAGAGGATATGGGGTTAAGGAAGGTCTACATTTATGAATTCAGTCGGTTGAATATGGTATATACTCTTCTCAGTAAGCGTAAGCTTCTCTGGTTTGTTCAAAACGGGAGGGTTGATGGCTGGGATGATCCTCGTTTTCCCACTGTGCAAGGGATTGTTCGTAGAGGGTTGAAGGTTGAAGCATTGGTACAATTTATTCTTGAACAGGTAAAGACAATATGTATGTGCATTTAAACCTTTTGTATTTCTGATGTTTTATCAAAAAAGTAGTCAAATTTGCCCATGAATTATGCCGTGCTTGGAGAAAATTATAGCCAAAAAGTAACTAACTGATCTTTAAAAGCTGTGTAGCTTTGATGTGAGGTTTTTTTTTGGGTAGGTGAGTTCCTCTGGCTTTGGAATGGCTTGCCACATTAATTTTATTTGTTCATCTGAATCTGCATTTGCACACATCAGCTTGATACTGCATATTAATCTGCATTGTGTGGATTTTTTGTGACATATTTTGCTTTACGAGATTGGATTTCATCTTGTTAAGAATCTTCAGATAAATTATTATTTTCTTATGTTTAAGGGGGCATCGAAAAATCTCAATCTCATGGAATGGGACAAGCTTTGGACTATCAACAAGAAGATAATTGACCCTGTTTGTCCTAGGCATACTGCTGTTATCGAAGAGCGATGTGTTTTGTTGACCCTTACCAACGCTCCAGAGAAACCATTTGTTCGCACCATACCAAGGCATAAGAAGTTTGAGGGAGCTGGAGATAAGTGTACAACATACACAAACAGGATTTGGATAGACTATGCTGATGCGGAGTCCATTTCAGTGAATGAGGAAATAACTTTAATGGATTGGGGAAATGCAATTGTGAAAGAAATTGTGAAAGACAAGGATGGAAATGTTACAAATTTGACAGGGATTTTGCATGTCGAAGGATCTGTGAAGACCACTAAGTTGAAGCTCACCTGGTTGCCTGAAACCAGTGAATTAGTTAATCTCTCACTGTTGGAGTTCGACTATCTGATCACAAAGAAGAAGGTACTTTCTGATTAATTGATCGCTGGAATTTTTCATTGACCCTTTGTCTACTCATCTAACTGCATAATGGAATCTTTGGATGTTATGATATCCTTAATATTATGAGTTATGTTTCACATCTATCAAAACAGAGTCGGAATAAGTTGGCGGTTTATGTCTCACCTTGGTGATTGATTTTTAGATTAGATGTTAATATTTCAATTGATATATGTTGCAATGCAGCTGGATGAGGATGATGATTTTGTTGATGTGCTAAACCCATGTACAAAGAAAGAGACAGCCGCACTTGGAGATTCGAACATGCGAAATCTGAAGCGAGGTGAGATTTTGCAGCTGGAGAGGAAGGGCTACTTCAGATGCGATGTTCCTTTCTTTAGGCCTTCAAAGCCGATTGTCCTATTTGCCATTCCAGATGGCCGGCAGCAAACTGTGTCAAAGTAAGAAGTTTACGGTTGGGGTGTACCCTTTTGCTCCTACGAATGTTGTATTGATGTTATGAGTGACTGCTATGTTACTACTGCATTGCTATTCTCTAATATCAGAACTTCATCTACATTAGAAGACGAAGATGAAAATTTTCCTAAAAATCTTGTCTACTTTCAAACCTGCTGAGGTGATTGGTTTCAATTTTTAATGATTCAATGAATGTCTTTGGAGGGTTTGTGCATTGGGACACTTGGAAAACACTGCTTTGCTTAGTATATGGATATTGTACCTACCTTGGGTAAGAGGGGTAGGATGATGTACACAAACTTAGCCTTTGATTTGTTCTGAAGCAAGAAATCCATGAACCCAACCCATGAGTCCTTGGTTTGAAACTTCTCACTCTGAAGCCACACTTCTTGATAAAATGCCAACGACTTATCTTGATCAGTGTTGGGAAACTTCCGAAAGTGGTGCACGGGTCGCAGTGTTTACTTCGCTGGGTTGGGTCCCAAATGCCTAACTTGGAGAAGTTCCTTCTTAAGATGATTAGTTAAAAGTTTAGAACTCAAAAATTGGGCCTCGCCTATACTCAAATAAGGCCAGGCCCAAAGCCGAAGTCAAAATTATCTAACCACATGCCCAGATGTTGGGGGAGGAAAAAAAACAATGTCCGTGTAGGATTTTGGAAAGTTCCGTCCAAAGACAAAACGGGAACCACTGGACCGTTGCTGCCCATTCAGAAGATCTGTGAGCCGTGTCAGGTCTTTGTAGCATGAGTCTACATAATTCAAAGCTCCCACAAGTCTTCGTTTTGTAATAACAACAAAATTCAAGCCACCGCCCAGCCCCACCATGAATGTGATCGACTGCCAACCACCCACGATCTCACTTAGGCCCCGTTTGGTAGACCATTATGGGAACAATATATGCTGATCCAGACAATATATTGTCTGATGCAAACAAACGACCATCTTGTGACTCGAAATCCAAGGCAATTTCGAGGCAATAATATTGTCTTTTGGAAATTGTCTCATTTCATACAATATTGAGACCATTTCGATTTTTCAACCCAGATTGTCCCCTGTTATTTATTGAATATCCGAAAATACCCCTGCTTTTTTTATTTGTTACGAATCTCATCACCATATGATGTCCATTTATTTTTAATGTATGGACTTTATTTGAATTTATTGATAGATATTTGTAGGACGGAATATTATGAAACTCTTCTAATTAACTATTTATAAATATTTTAATTAATTATCTTTGTTTTATAAATTAATTGTTATTTAATCTGACATTTATATGCATCTACTATAACAAAAATACCTAATACTCCTGTACGTAATTTGCCTCAGAATATTACACAACATATATGTTACAAGCAAAAGTCTAACCAAACACTAACAACCATTCAGATAGCATATCTGTTACTATTATTGTCCAACATATCTGTTAATATATACCCTACTGTCAAAATTGTCTACCAAACGGAGCCTTAAACTCAATTATACACCCCCCTCCTCATAACTGGATCTAGATCTGGATCACACTACCTCTTAAGTCTCTAAATCCAATTCCTTCACTCATTTATGGAAGAAAATAACCGTACTAATAAAACTACGACAAGTAGTGGTGGTGCTGTTGGAGGAGCTGCTTGGTCTACTTACAGGGGAGTCCGGAACAGGAAATCGGGCAAGTGGGTATCCGAGTTACGAGAACCGGCTAAAAAGACACGTATTTGGTGAGTAACGGGGATCTTCGTATCCCTGTCAGCTCATCCGTGAAGGATATTCGGATGGCGACGCAAGAAGGCGCATCGATGTTTAGAACTACAGCCAAAGCTCCTATACTTGCAGGTGATTGTGGACAGAAGTTGAAGAAGGTCCAATAGGGATTTTTGTGGTGGAAACTTGGTCTAAGATGAATCGCACGTGTCAAAGTAAAGCTTACACATGCCAAAGCCAAAGCCAAAGCTCCTTCCTTGATCCTTATCATTCAAAGTCATCATGGACTTTCAAAAATAAAATGTTGCGACTTTCATACGCACCGCTTTGAAACAATTATGGTAACTTCCCCAATGCTCCTCCATGTAACCATCTCCAGATCCAACAGTCTAAATAAATTTCACTCATTAACTTAATATGTTCCTTGTAACATCACATTCCGATAACTTTATATGCATCATTTACTGAATCGTAGCCAAATCCAGCACTAAGGAATGTGAAGCCCGACGAGTCGGCAGCTGGAGGCAACCTCACATACTCACCAGTTACAGGGTTACACACAATGAAAGGAGGTGGATTAAAGTATTTTCCCATCGAGCAAAGCAATCCATTACAAGAACCCACAATCTCAAAACCCTTATGGGAAAGTCATAAAAAAAAATTGAACGAAGACTAATTCTAGTGGGATTGTATATATAAAGCATAATTATTGTCGGGATCATGCAAATAATCAAATTCAATCAAGCTAAAGTCACCTGGAAGATCACAATTGCCAAGGATGATGGTGGATTTGCGAGTGGTGGACTTTTGAAGGTAAAAGCGGGGAGAATTGAGGGGATTGGATGATCTCAAGCCATGATTTGGAGACGGTCTTGCACAGAGAGAGGGAGGGTGTTGATGGAGAGCTTTGCTAGGATGTGCAAAAAGATATCGTACGGAAGCGTTGAGAATAAATTAGTAGTCCATTGAGTGGAAGTTGCCGCCACACATCTTTTTCTGTCCAAGGGAATGCAAACACCAAAGAGTAGGTAGTCTAAACCCTACACATACCTAGAAGAGGGATCACCGGTTGTATTTAATTGTTGTTGTATTAATTGAGTTGATTAACAATAGGTTTCTCAAATTAAACTTTTATTTCAATAGATTCACTCTATTTCTATTTTTTTTTTTTAACCCATAAGCTTCATTAAGTAAATAAGAGGATTTACGGACAATTGGCAGTAAGAGCACTTTAGACAACTTAATTGTAAAAAGGTCATGGACATTTTTAAAATTGTAAAAAAGTGCAATTTAAGGGTAATTTGGTCTTAAGATATTTTTTAGTTTATACCTATAATACCCTCCTCTTTCTTCTTCTTCTTCTTCTTCTCCCTCCAACTATCCAACTCTAGTGTGTCCTCTCTTTCTCCCATTCTTCTCTACTAAAAGTTATCTCCTTCTTTCTCTCCTTCTTCTTCTTCTTCTTCTTCTTCTTGTTCTCGATATGGTTCTTCGTTGTCTTCTTCTCCGTTTTTGGCCGAGTTTCTCCTCTCTTCATCTTCTTCTTCGTCGTTGCTCAATCTGGACTGCGTCGAGTTGCTCTGCTTCGTTTTTGTCAGATCTGGACTATGCTTCGTTGTTCAATCTGGGTTGTGCTTTGTTTTTTTGCAGATCTGGACTCTGGTTCGTTTTTTGCAGAGATGTATCGCTATAGTATCACCAACACCAAAAAACCACTAAAATGATGAAACTAGTATGCATACTTCATCTTCCTAACTACTTTTCCTTTCTTGATTTTCTTTTCTTGGTTAATTCTCTTGTTCGTTTTGAAAAAACATTTACAAGTGCAGAGATGTATCACTATAGTATCACGAACACAAAAAATTCATTAAAATGATACAATTGAACCAATATGCATACTTCTTCTTCCTAATTACTTTTCCTTTCTTGGTTTTCTTTTCTTGGTTTGTACATCTCTTGCTCGTTTTGGAAAAACATTTACAGCTGCAGAGATGTATCACTATAGTATCACGAACATCAAAAATCCACTAAAATGACATAATTGAACCAGAAAGACATGTAATGCTATCAAATTTACATTCTAACATTTATATCATCATTTTATGAGCCAAAAATATAAATTGAACACTAAATTGGATCTTCTATTTAAAAGTATCACTATTGTATCACAATTCGTGGAGAGAGAAAATCAAAATTGAGGTTATTTTGGTAAAAGATGATCCCCAGTGTACTTTTTTAAAAGGATGTTTTAGTGATTGCACTTTTTTACAATTAAGTATAATCTAATGTACCGGCCTCCAAAAGTCCCTAAGATTTATTCCATTATACATGAGCCGAACTTAGGTAAAGAGATAAGCCTAACAATCGGGCCTAGTCAGGAGGACCTTCGGCTTTAACTTTCAGCCAGAGCTGGCCCAAATACGGCCCAGCCCTTCCTATGTGCAGGCAAAGCCTACTCGATGGACTGAGCTTGGGAAAAGAATCAAGTTTGGGCGGGCCTGAGTCCTATACATTAAGTTAAAGCCGGCCTAATTTTTGAAACTTAATTACATATTTTAAAAAATGGGCCGCGCTTGGGTAGGAAAAGCTTTGCCCAAGTTCATCCTACTCGGCCCAATAAGTTTTGTTAGCGAGAGGAGAGACTCACATTTGCACACTGACGGTGGGAATTAGATAAAGATATATCGGACCCACCCAACATGGACTCATGGCATGAAGTTAGTTACTTGGAAAACTTTATTCACACCCCACTTTTTTCTTAAGACACCCAGTCAATTGAGTTTTACAATGGATGATCAACTCAAATTGAGGTGTTTTTAATCAAAAGTGGAGTGTGACTAAAATTTTCCTAGTTACTTCCAGCCAGGAATGGCCCAAATACGGCCCTGCCCAAGCTTTGTACAGGCATACTCATCGGGAAGCTCAAAAGATGACAACCGCTACACAAAACCAACCACAACTAAATTGATCATTATATATCGCAATCAAATGAAATATCATCAAATCAAAAAAAATATGAAGTCAATTATGTAATTATAGCAAATGCTCCATGAGGCCCAATCCGGTTGCGTGATATAAAGTTGAGTATCAGTGACGCAAATTCATCAGGGACATCTTCCTGAAATCATGTCAAATGCAACTTCTAAGTACTAGTAAAAACAAAAAGATTGAAGAAATAAATAGGAGTATGGACGGACCTGTATAGCATGCCCAGTATGCCTGACCACCACCATTTGATACTTCCCTTGCATTTGACCAATTGTCAGAGTTCTGGTGCAGAAAAAACCAATTGTGAGCAAGCATAATATATATATATATATCCGCACCAACCTTGCCAAGGCCAGATCGTAATGCTTTAAGTGGCAACCCTTTCCTGTGAAAGGTGTGTTTCAACCAAAACTATACTTGATGTTTTAGCATATTTATGCATGGCAGATATTTACACGTTAATGATTTTAGAAATTATCAGAAACCACCTCCATAAATTCACTTATTGTTTAGAGGTATTTAACAAGGTCCCCAAACCAATGATTCCACTTCAAAGTTACGATGTTTCATTTTGGCTGATTACTCAATCGTAAGGATACCAGTATACAGGCAAAAGTATGAATTGCTAATGTGATTAAATATTACATCTTGATCACAATTTAACCACCAGTAGATAAAAGTTCATCCAAACTTCATAATATCTATCAGCCAGAATATTATTCTGGTTGAATTTTCATGCACGTACAAGTAAAATTTCGTTGAACTTTCTTTGGAAAAACAAATTTAGTATATTCTGATGACCTTAAGTGACCAACAAACTAATATGAAATTTTCAATAGACTACTAAAGGCAAGTTCAGAAAATAAAACCTGTCCAGTCTATCGGTTCCTGCTAAAAGTAAGAGCTTTGGCACAGGAGATGAAAGAAATTTTTCAGACAGCCCTTCATACCTAAAAAATAAGTTACCGATCAATATGTGCTTGTGTGGCCAAAGCCTTTGTGTGGGAAAAAATTGCTAGATTCAAAACCATTTCCCCCAACCCCCAAAAAAGGTTAAAACAGAAAATGTGGAATAAATCAATTTGTTCAACAGTTATCAGGATTAGCTTGATATGGTATACTCAAGCTAGAACTAGAAATAACTCCAGCTACCCTAACTCCTAGAACAAAATCAGGTTTACTCAAACGATCATGTGCAACATAGTTAAAATATGAAAAGTTAATTAATGGGCTTCAATCCCAGTAGTAACAGAGATAGATATGCTTGTGGTGCCATTTACAAAACAGAGCAAGAGGATCAAAAAGTTCATACCAGCCTCTCCAATATTGTTCAGTTTCTTCCAGCTTCGCCCGGTAAACATAACTACAGCATAAAGCCAGGCGTACTGTCACTTACTATACAATCATGTAAGCGAAAATTACATAATTACTTTACACATCCCACGTTAGAATTTAAGAACACTTAAGGGCTGTGAAATGGTGGAAGTTTTAAGGACATTGATAAAAAGCGCATCAACTCAGTTGTATAAACTTAGGATAATTCTGCTTAGCACAATAAAAGTATTTACCATTTCTTGGATTCATCATACTTTAATGTGGTAGGAATCGACAAACGAGCAGAATCAATGTTTCTTAGAGATCCACTCTTAACGCTCCACTCAATCTGCGTAGAAAAAACGTTCTACAATGTGTTATGGCTTCAAAAATTCAAAACGAACACGAGCTTAGCTGATAAATATCAATTCAACTTAAAAATTGCAGCTTCTCACAAATTATCCTAGCTGACGATCAGTTATACTAGATGGTGCAACACGAAACTTCTCCTTTAACTCCAATCCATAACCATCAACAACAAAGTATAATAGAAACTTGATCTTTTGATGTAACAATGGCATATTACATATTTGACAAACCATATCCAAGAATCAGTAGCAAACAGAGAAAAACAAACATATGAAGCTTTGAAGATTGAAGAAGCCACGATGAGGGAAGAAAATTGATTAAACTACACTGGAGATTCCTCAGTCAGTCTGAGCTATGCTATGGTCATGTATATCTTTTTCCCAGAGCGGCAAGGCTTATGTATTTAAGTGATTACTGGTCAGTTTAATGATTTCCAAAATTTATTTGTATGAATGGTTAAGATGAAAACTATAGTACCGCTTTCTCAATGCTAGAAAAGTGCTGCATCCTGCTTGACAGGATTTTTTGCATGTGGATCAATGAAGCCATAGCAGTTCCCTGAAATTCCTAAAGACTGTCAGTGCTCATGCCATTAATATGCAAATCATCAGAGACAACACTGAAAAAGGCTATACTTCATATGCCAAACCTCAACAACATCCACAACAACCAATCCTGCCAAGCTAGACAATTTCTTCATGGCAGCAACATGCACAGCAATTGAGCCACCCATGCTGGTTCACAGTAAAAAAGTCCGGATAGATAGTTGATAGTTCAGAAAATATTGATTGATACATGCATAATGTGATCTATTGAATCGCAACTACAAATATACGATCTGATCTCATGCAAGTTTATTAAGTGTCCTACGTTAAGTGTATGTCTGCATGCTACTTATGTACAAAGGTTAATCAACAGTCTTTCTATTTTGTGAAGGAAAATCATTATCACACACTTAAAGCCACTAGATAACTTGCTACTGCCTATTTTCCTGGCACCTTTATTGCAACCCTACATCAACGCTAGAAAAGCAGTTCACATTTTGAGGTTTATAAAACCATTATAGTCCCAAGTCTTCAATCTAATTAAAGATTCACCCCAAGGCTTCTTCTTCCTCACCCAACTTATGTTTGGACCAAAGACAGTGACTGCATCCCTCCAACCGACGGGTCAGAAGCTCCAAGTTAAAACAATCCCCCCGCAACACAGTGGTTAGGTGCCCTAAATTTTCCTTTTCTAAAGCACACCACCACTAATAAAAGCCTGGTGCACTAGGTGGCTAGGTGCTATAACCATTTACCTAGTTAGGCCCATTTACTGCATCATTCTTGCAAGGGCCAACATAAGTTAAATCCATGAAATCAACCAAGTGATCACACAATTTTATTCCAATGAGATAATAAAATCTATACAGTTTTACTCTCTGATTATAATTTATCCTACGCCTCTTCCGTCCACATACCTACAGAGGTTTAATTTGGATGTACAAGACAATTAAAATAAAAGTGCCGAAACAAAATACTGCTATCATGAAGCCATGACACATAAAGTTCGTGAACTGACACAAAATAAAAGTGGTCGTCATAGTCATGGTATAGGAAAGAGCAATCTGGAAGTCACTTCATAAGTGGAAAGCACTCCATAAGAGAAAGAAAGAAAGAAAAAGACCTAAGCGGTCAGATAATCCATGTTGATCGGTGGTTTTTCTAGATGTTATCTTAAAAAGTAACCACGAAGCTGATGCAGTATAAAGAAGTAACAAAGAAAAGTAACAAATCAAAAGCACCAGACCTGTGACCAGCAAGCACAATTGCAGGAGGGGAATCCCCATATATTGCATTCAGTACAGCCAAAACGTCATTGCACATAGTCTGCTCATAAGACACTGGGTTTTAGCGGCAGATCTTTTCAATGCATTTTTTTTAATGTCGGTTTCAGCAACAGATACAGAGAAAGCATACTGAAAAGAGCTATCTAAACTACTGACAAAGATACAAGTTCGGCTAAATATTCCTTCATCAAATATGTAAGCTGTTATAAAGCATAAGTACCTCAACAGATAAGTCAAGATCATTCTCCGTGATTGACTTTCCATGTCCTCTCAAGTCCATAGAAACAACTCGAGCTTTCTCCTTAATCTTGCCGGCTGACAGTGCAAATGAAAGCCTGAAAAAGAAAATAAGCATGGGTTAGAGTTTCATAATTAAAAATAAAATTATAGACAATCTATAATCTTGCCTGTGTCCATTGTGAAAAAATAAGAGCTGTTAATTAAGCGCCAGCAACATTGAATTTTCTTGTTTAATGACAGTTTTTATTACAGTAGATTGTACAAAAAGTAATGAGTTTGGCAAAGGCACGAAGTAACTGATAATATTACACGAACAAATGACACCTCCCCCATCTACTATTAAGCAATTTTTCTTTAAAAAATGAAAAAAAGAAAAGAAAAGGAATAACAATTAATGCAGAGCAAATAGTATATTAACCTAGTTAAGAAAGTCTTTGTTCTAAACAATATGTTGGGGTCGGTTACAAGAATCCATATGAGACATTAGAGAGAATGCATGACATAAATTTTTCTTCGCCTTTCATTCCTATCAAAAGCTACACTCTCAACTGATCAATAGAGTCCATGTACTTTATTATCAGGTCCAAATGTCTCTTTAGGTTTTCCTGTCCACTTTTCCGTACCTCTGACTTCAGTTTTTTCAACTCCACACAATACCACATTAATATCTCCACTTTTTTAAATGGACAAACCATCTTAGTTGATTTCCTTGAATCCTATCATTGATTGGTGTTTCCCCAAAGCTAAAATGAATAGTCACGTATCTCAACCTATCTTCCATCATCTTTGCAGCATATACAAAGATCTAAAATCATATTTATAAAAATAATCGTGGATAGGTTTGATTGCTTGATTATTAGTGAATGCATTACTTACCCAGAATAACCGCCTCCATGCAGACAAAATACAACTGGTCCTTCAGTTCCAGCCATATACACATGAAATACCTATAATAATGAAGCATATTAGAACAGATTATCTAGATACAAAACATGAGGAAAGACAAACGTATGTGGTCGAAGTATGAAAACATTAAACAAACCAGTCCAGAACTAACATCATTCGAGTCTGGAATTTTAATATCGTCCTCTTGATCAAAGTAGTCCTTCCAATCCAACGGTGAATATTTCTGTAAAGAACTCCTGCATTCACATTTGAAAGAGAAATTGAAGTCCCTTGGTCCTTCAAAAACCACAGCATTACGCAAAAAAAAAAAAAAAACACTCTCGCATACAAATCTACATATACGCGCACCCAAACACATACTCGAGGGGGAAAAAGAAAAGCATATAAATCAAAATTAAAATTTTAAAAATCGAAAATCGAAGTTGCTTCGATCGCAGCACGGAAAGTGACTGCAAGAACTGATAGAGAGATGTTCCTTTTAGTTTTTTTATGGCGGAAGCGAGCTGAAGACTCACTGAGTAGCAGGGCGATGAGGGACAGAAGCAAAAGCAGAGGCTACTTCTTGTCGTTGATGTTGGTTATTTTGCTCTTCCACATTCTCTTCGGGAAGCGCAGCGAGATTCGACGACTCCATTACCACGATCGCCTTCTCTCTCCCTCCCTTCGTTGAAATACGAAAACCGAAGAGAAAATGTGAACAACCGCGAGCGATTTCTGTGTCCTTTCCAATTTCTCCAGTGAAGTTCGTTATTGGATGGGTTAATGGGCCTAGATCTCTCTTTGCTGAATGCTTTAGGAATGAGCTGAACTCTGAAGTTTATAAAAGGGCCTGATAACCGTGCCTTGCCCCAAACGGGCCAGCAATGTAGGCCCGGTCCTACTGGGATTGGGCTGGACTTATTTGAACATTTTTACGTGAAATTAAAAATAGGCATTTAAAGAAAAAACCATCATTTTATTAGTTGGTGTAGAAAGTGGACAAATAAATGGAGCTACGATTAGAAAATGAAAAGCACGCGGACATATCCGGCTTGGGCTTGGCTTTCTAAATGCGTCCAAAAGGAACAGCTCATATTTTTTTAAGCACCTAAAATCTGGATAATTATGAGTTGTCTTTACAAATTATTTATTTTATAATTTCCAATCAACTCATTTGCTCTTGGGCGGTTGAAGCCCCGTGTCTATTTAGTTTGACAAATAAAACTATTTAAAAAATTCACGAGATATTCTTGCATTGGAGAATTTGAGAAGGTATGGGTATTTTTGTAAATCAACACATACATCATCATTTGAATCAAAACATTGACAATAATTTTTTTTTTTTTAAAAAAATGTCACCAAATTCGCAAATTGTATATTTTTCATTTATCAAAGTCAACATATAACACCTTGAATACGCAAATTGATTTGTTTCATTTGTTGGATTAGTTCTCGTTATGAGTTGGCATTGGTGTGCTTGTGCAACTCTAAACGTCATCTGCCAGAAGAGAGAGAGAGGGACTACCTATCTAAATTTATTCCTTTTTAATAATTGAGAAAAGGACTATACCATTGTAATTGCTAAAATACAGAATTTTTTTTCCTAATTGCACACAAGTCTATCTGTCTGTCGGTCTGATTGATTGATTGCATAGGGTCCCCTAGTCCCTTGGTCAGGGCAAAGCACTGTACAAACAGTTTGATGATTACATCAGCATCAACTTTGTTCCCCTCTATTACCGATTACCAATAAAAAAAAAAAAGCCTGCTCTAAGAAGTGTACGGATAGCACAACTCTCCACGAAGTCCCCCTTCTTCTCCTACTGTAATAACTTTTCTTAGAAAACTTTAAATATTAAATTAAGGTAATTATAATTTTTATCTAATAATAATATAAACAAAATATATTTTACACTATTTAACTGCTATCAAAATCTCGATTTTGATCGTACTATCTTAGGTAACAAAAACGATTCGAATCGATGTAAAATTTCAAAATTGATAAGATTTATCGATCTTACCTTATGATCTTATCCGATCTTATTGATTTTACAATCGTATTGATTTTACCAATCTTAACTTTAATAGACTTATAGAATTATGAGCTTATGGATTGTGGTCTACTAATAGGGATGGTAACGGGCCTGGTTGGGTAGGGTTTTTGAAGACCCAACCCGATCCTGGTCTCTTAAAATTCTACCCCAACTCGTTAAACTAGCAAGAAAACAAACACAACAATGAAAACAAACAACACTTTCAATTTGCCATCATAGTCACAACACAATCAATTTATGACGCATACGCGAAACTATAACACTTGAATTCGTTAACGATGAAATCAAGATCTTGGAATTCTCCAAGAACAATTGAGAAAACCTCAATGAATTTTATTAAAAAACTGAATAAATGAATTACAAACGTTTATGAGACCAACCACAACTGCATTAATTGAAAATTCCATTCTCAAATTATTCTATCATCCCTATATAATTAAGTGGGTTATAATGTAACAAATTTTTCAAAACCTACAAATAATTAAAATATTCATTTTTATCTTTCCTTTGAAATTCTTATGAACATTTTTATATTAATGTTATTTCAAATAAGATATTTATTATACTTTTATATTTTCTAGCTTAAACTAATCAATTATCTTTCTTAATATTCCATTAAATTGTGTTCACAAAAGCCAATTGAACACTTCAAATTTTCCATATCAGTTTTTCCTATATTCGATATGAGTCTAAATTTTAAAGTGACAAGTGAGTTTGTGTGTGAGGTATGCAAATTCCATCTCCGTTAAATTAATGTGTTGATTTACAAAGGCTAAGCCATCGTCCCATCATTCGCTTAATTATTGAAGAATTGATTTAATTATACCAAAGCAAATACCCCCAACATTTTCATCTTAATTTTCCACATTTTTGATAAGATTGGGTACCAAAGATATTCATGATATTTGACATTTTTTTTTCGGTCCATAATTGTATCTTATTAATCAAAATTACATTGAGTTTAATGTATGTTCAACACTGCTACCTTAATAGAGAAATATAAAATTAAAATAACCAAACTGTACAACCTGTAATGAAGTTTTTTCTAATAAAAGGAAATAAACCAACTAATAGGGGAATCCAATTTAACTAGTTATTCAAAATCTTTCAATATTCATTTTAAGAAAAAAATTATTTATTATAAGTAAAAAATTATTTCTTTTGGTCAAATTAAAGAAAACGAGAAAAGAAGAAACATAAAATTTATTTTGTTTGAAATATCAAAATATATTTATCGTTGGAGTTGAACATAGGGCGGACATATGCATAATCCAGTTGATAGTCAATCGAACCACCTCTCATTGATATAAATATAAAATTTACGATACAAAATCAGGGGCAGTTTTTTTGATGATTTTGTATCGAATTGTACAATTATATAGATGTGCTTCTAGAAAAATGGAAACTTCTATCAATAGAAGATGATGTTTCTTCTAAAAGAATATATGTTTAAATGTATAGACCGTCATACAATTTAGTACTTGGGATGAAAATATAATTTCGAAAGGTCAATTCATGATATTAATTTATCATGGATGGGGGGAGCTTCTAGATGTAATTAATTGAAGAAAAAAAAAATGAAGGTGGGGGTTAGATGTTGAATTATAAATAACAATTAAACTCAAGAAAAGTCCAAAATTGCCACCAAGCCTCTTAAGTCGCCAAGAATTGATGTGGCAATGGTGGATGGGACAAGACAACGTCGTGGAGCCCACAAGATGAAGATGCTTTTTTTTTAATGATAGTGTCTGAGACGTCTTATGAGCCTCCTTTTTTGTGTCAGTGTCCCAGTGTCCCATCAGTATGTGGATTTAGCAAAAATATGTGCATTTTAGATGCACCCTTTTAATAATTGAGAAAAGGACTATACAATTTCATCACCTGTGCAACTCTAAGATTGTGTTTGGATTGAGGGATTTGGGGGAAAGTGAAGAGAATGGAGGGTAGGGGGAGAGAAGGAAAGAGAGGGGAAGGAAGATTATTTTTCTCTCTTCCATGTTTGGATAGATAAAAAAAAGAATGAAAGAAAATTTGTTTAATTTATTAATTTATCCTTATTTTTATGTTAAAATATTATGTACAAGAGTAAAATAGATATTTAACTTACAAATGACTTAATTAGTAATCTCTTCCCTCCAAATGACTTCATTTTGTAGAGAAAGAATTTTAACAAAAATTTAATGAAATCTTTCTCCCAAATCCCCTCAAATCCTTTCCCTTAATTTTTAATAAACTATCTAAACAAGGGAATTGAAATGAAACTCTATTTCCTTTCTTTTCACTTCCCTCAAAATCTCTCAATCCAAACACACTCTAAACATGATATGGCTGGAGAGAGAGACACCCCACCCAAATTTATTCCTTTTTAATAATTGAGAAAAGGACTATACAATTTCATCGCATGTGCAACTCTAAACGTCATCTGGCAGAAGAGAGAGAGACTCCCCATCTAAATTTATTCCTTTTTAATAATTGAGAAAAAGACTATACAATCTCATCACATCACATCAATGTTTTTCATATGATAAACATGGTAAGTTTGATCAAATTTAAGGCGCGATCTAAAATATATTGTTTCAAGAAATCAAACTTAGGATTTTTCAAATCTATTTGATTTGATACTAAAGAGATTCACCAATACGCTACAATATCGGAAGCACTACACGTCCATAAAATAAACCTCCATAAACTTACATAAATATGTGACATGCCTTGATAACGTTTGTTTTTTTTCTTTTAAATCTATGTGACATGCCTATATGATTTATCATTTAGATTATGTAAGTTTTTTGATGAGAAAATTATAGACATATATCATTTTTGAAATAATATAGTCAAGATATGAGAGCTAGCAAGCAACCCCGCCACTATTATTATAAAAAGAACAGTAGCACACACACACACACACATATATATATATATATATATATATATATATATATATATAGTTTCTATACTTCATTTGACGCGTACAAATGAGACGATTTATATTTTGATATATTTGAATGTAACACATACAGTTTCTCATAGAATATGGAGAATGGTTCGAGACAGGAAGGTGAGGATGGAGCAGTTGGCTCTGCTTCTGCACACAAGGTAAGTGATTCTGCTAAATAATATTTGAATTAGCTTCATACTCATTGTTGAGGTAGACTCGTGAATCAATCAAGCTCAACCGTGGAGGACGACCTCTGTGGCTCTCCACTTGACTTATTCCAGGGGGTGAGGCAGGACTCGAACCCCTTACCTCGTCAAGGGAGGCGAGAGCCACTACCATTACACAGGTCGTCCTCCACGGTTGAGCGTGACTGATTCATGAATCCACCTCAACACTCATTAATCAATATTATATTCGATTGATTGATTAATGGTCTACACCTTATGAGATCGATCATAATTAAAATTGATATCAATCAATGTTATGTTATGTTATGTTTTCAGGTTGATCCTGCAAAACCTGCTTTGCTAACATGGCAAAGAAAATTGAGCAACGTTAACAATGTTCTTAAGGAGTTCACTTTAAGTTATCAAGACATAATGCAGATGGTATGTCTACAATTATATTATATTTATATATATACTCGTACTATCTTAAGTTCATGCATGTTTTCGTTTTAAGTTTCATCAATATATTATATTATATATGATGCATGCTTGATTTGTGGTATTGCGTTTTTAAGGCTGAAAATTGCTTTCCCATTCAGTGATTTTAGGGACCAGCAATATAACCTCCTCTTGATGGGCCATTCTTACTTATAATTAGGCCCATAAGTTTAATGGGTTCTTGGCCCAATTATATTTCCGTTTGCATCATCATCTTCCTGTTTTTGGAAGATTTGGATCCAGTAGATCTTCTGCTAACTATGATTAACTCACTCAATTTCTGCTGGTTATTGCAAAAAGGGTCCATTGGGTTGGCGATTATGGCGTCACACCAAGCAAGAAAAGGCGAAGGCAAGGGTAATATTATATCTTGTTTGAAATGCTTATTTGTGTATCCATTTATGTCCTTACTGTAACAGCATCACATTCAATTCCCACTTTCTCAAGCTTCAATTTCATCTTTTCAGGCTCCAATATTTGATATTTTCGGTAGCCGTCCGGTCACCTGTGATCACGGAGTTCCATTAGGTGGTATAGGGTATGTGTTTGAACTTTTGCTTCCATTGGTCTTGCTTTTGGGTCCGTCAATTTTTTCAAGGTTTCTCTTACATTTGATAGCATAAAATAAATTGCAGAGGCGGAAGCATTGGAAGAAGCTACAAAGGTGAATTTCAACAATTTCAGCTGTTACCAACTGTATGCGAACCAAGCAAAGTTCTCGCGAATCAATTCTCTGTGAGCTCACTATTCTCTATTCTCTTACACAACATTGAGAATTTTCCTTCATCTGATTTCTGGGTGCTCATATTTGGTCAGGTTTTTGTTTCGCGCGCGAATGGAGCCAAATTTTCAAGTGTCTTATCCCCCAAGAACCCAGAGTTGTCCAAGTAAGCTGAATTGGTGTCAATGACTTCAATATCTTTAATAAGTTTAACATATAAGCATGTAACTCTGGAAGTGGGTCTTTCTGGAACATAATTTAAAAAAAAAAAAAAAACTGTGCAGAGAAAATTCCAGTTCCGGCATTCAATCTTGGGATTGGAATCTTAATGCAGATAAGTGTACGTACCATGCTTTGTTCCCAAGGGCCTGGACAATTTACGATGGTACGGACATGTGGAAAATTTTCGTATTGATATTGAATTTTGATTGAGTGAATGCCTATATCATGTATCTTCTGGAAGCAGGTTCACCTGATCCAGAACTTAAAATTGTTTCTCGCCAACTTTCGCCATTTATTCCCCACAATTACAAAGAAAGCAGCTTCCCAGTTGCAGTGTTCACATTCACGGTAGGATACAATAATGTTCAAAAGTCATCTGCATTATTACTAGTCAAGTTGGGTCGGCTCTAACATTTGTTAATTGCTCTTTCAGGTATCAAATATAGGAAGTGCTTCTGCAGATGTTACCTTATTCTTTACTTGGGCTGTAAGTACATTCGCCAACCTATTCGACATTATTTTTTCCAACATTTTCCAGATTCTTGATGTTTCATTGTCAACATTCATGTTATATTTAAAACTACACAAAGAAGTATAAGGTTATGATGAGTATAAAAGTCCATGCCAGTGATTCACATGAGCTAGCACAATACAAAAACCAATTCTAAAGCATTGCAGATCTGGAATTGGGAAGAAAATGATAAAGAAAGTGTAATATTAATATATTCTCAAAGTAACCATTTTTTTAGATATCTTATTCTAGAGTTTTACATTTTTACTATCCAGAATTCAATTGGAGGGGACTCTGGATCTTCTGGCGGACACTTCAATTCAAGGATGATGTAAGGGTTTATCGATGGGCTTATTTTAATATTGAAGTTCTTTGTTTGTATCTTAATAAAGCTGCACTTCTTCCAGGATGAATGATGGAGTGCATGTGGTTAATTTACACCACAAGTAAGTCATTTCATTTATTTAGACAGCACCATCTATAGGTCATTTTAAATCTGCATTTGCTTCTAAACTGAAATACAATTCATTCAGGACCAAAAATGGACAGTCACCAATCACTTTCGCGATCGGAGCGCAGGAAACAGAAGATGTCCATGTCTCTGAATGTCCTTGCTTTTTGATTTCTGGCAATTCCCAGGGTATTTCTGCAGAAAGTCTGTGGCACGAGGTTAAAAAGGTTGGAATTCCTCTGTCATCGATTTCATTATCATAGATTTTTTTTGAAGACTTTATTGTTAGGTTAATATGAAGCCAGCCAGAAAAGGAATTACTTGATCGTTTCTAGTTACCTTAATTTGATTTCAGTTATCATAGACCTTAATATTAGTTTAGTGCAGTGAAGAAAATCCATGTCAAGAGTCTTCTTTTTGATCAAGTGGGGTTTTTGTCTAGCTCTAGTTCTAATAGGAAAGATAATGGAACCAGTGGCATGTATAGCCTCGGAGCAAATTAAATGACATAAGATAATCCATGTAGTGGCTCCAGATATTTTTCATTGTTTAGTCATGTAACCAACCTCGAATAATTGGCATTGAAACTTCGATAATAATCATGATTTTCAACTTGAAGCATACATTAACTAAATGCAACTCAAGCTAAAATTATAGAATTTAACTCCTCCAATTTTGTGGCAGAATTTTAAGTTCATGAGCAAAGCGTCAATGTTCTGTCGCGATTTCTTATGAAGAAGAAATCAATGAGGATGAAATAATGATTGTCTGTAACCTTTAATTTTGTTAGACT
Organism: Tripterygium wilfordii; assembly: GCF_013401445.1. Classification (NCBI taxonomy): domain Eukaryota; kingdom Viridiplantae; phylum Streptophyta; class Magnoliopsida; order Celastrales; family Celastraceae; genus Tripterygium; species Tripterygium wilfordii. Next base: position 240,510 of record NC_052243.1, on the reverse strand, counting down.
GGATCTTTGCAACATTTCATTGGAGAAACAACTTCGACATCAGAAGCAGGATCGACCATTGGAGCAGCTATAGCAGCCTCTTTGAGTATACCCGCTAACGCAGAGCGTTGTGTCACATTTTCTTTGGCATGGGATTCTCCTGAAGTTAGATTTGTTAGTGGGAACTCTTACCACAGGTGTGTTTCCTGAGTCACCGTAGAACTAATCTCCAAAAGTTTCAACTGTGCTAACAAAGTACATTAATTGCAGACGCTATACAAAGTTCTATGGTGCCCATGGGCATGCAGCTGCGAAAATTGCACATGATGCTATACTTGGTAATGTTTACTTTATATTTTTCCGCAGCAATCTGCTTTTCTTCGTACTTTTATGGAACTCAAGGAGATTGCTTTCTAGCTTTCTCAACTTATCAGTATCTGGCTGAATGGTAATAGAGATTTAACTGAATAACTTCTTTCACATATATTCTATAAACAAGAGCATCGTAATTGGGAAGCTCAAATAGAAGCATGGCAAAGACCGATTCTTGAAGATAAAAGACTTCCTGAATGGTGAGATTAATTGATCTTCGTCTGCAAAGATGTATATGAAACCTGTCCATGTTGTTAAAGAATGTTTGAATCATGTGAAGTTTTTTCCAGGTATCCAATCACTCTTTTCAATGAACTCTACTACTTCAACGCAGGAGGCACAATTTGGACAGGTATTCAATCTCATAGACTTAAATACTTATTTTCAGGAACTGTTTAGTCTATATGAAAGAGTTATTTTCTTTTGCTCAGATGGATCACCTCCAATGCAAGGGTTGATGAACCTTGGACAGAAAAAATTTTGCCTTTATAATTCCAGGTCTAATCACAGTGACACAGCAGATGAAATCCTTGATAGGAATACTTCTTCAGTCGAACAATTACGTAATCCAGCAATGTCAAGCGCTGCATTGGGGACAAATTTACTTCAGAATGGAGAAGAAAATGTCGGTCAATTTCTTTACTTTGAAGGGATTGAATACCTCATGTGGAATACGTATGATGTTCATTTCTATGCATCGTATGCCTTAGTGATGCTATTTCCAAAACTCGAGCTCAGCCTTCAAAGAGACTTTGCAGCTGCAGTTCTGGTGCATGATCCTAGTCCGATGAAGATTATGAGCGATGGAAAGATGGTTTCAAGGAAGGTTTTGGGCGCCGTTCCTCATGATATCGGGCTCCACAATCCTTGGTTTGAAGTAAATTCTTATAACATCCACAATACGGATAGGTGGAAAGATTTGAATCCCAAGTTTGTTCTCCAAGCTTACAGGGATGTGGTAGCAACGGGTGATAAGAATTTCGCAAAAGCTGTTTGGCCTTCTGTTTATGTTGCAATAGCTTATATGGATCAGTTTGATAAAGATGGTGATGGGATGATTGAGAATGATGGGTTTCCTGATCAAACTTACGACTTATGGTCAGTTACTGGTGTTAGTGCATATTGTGGAGGACTTTATGTTGCAGCACTTCAGGCTGCTTCTGCGTTGGCTCGTGAAGTTGGGTATGATGAATCTGCTAACTACTTCTGGATGAAGTATAAAAAGGCACAAGCTGTATATAACAAATTATGGAATGGTTCTTACTTTGATTATGACAGTAGCCGAAACAATTCGATTCATTCAGACCAATTAGCAGGGCAATGGTGAGGTCAAATTAATTAGTACGCCAGCGTCAAATTTTGAACACACGCTCAATTATAATACTAACTACGCTGCTTATATAATAGGTATGCTAGAGCATGTGGATTATTCCCAATTGTTGATGAAGAAAAAGTGAAGAGTACCCTTGAGAAGATCTATAATTTCAATGTCTTGAAGCTGAAAGCAGGAAAGCGAGGTCCAGTCAATGGGATGCTACCAGATGGAAGAGTTGATATGTCAGCCATTCAATCAAGGGAAGTATGGACCGGAGTAACATATGGACTTGCTGCTTGTATGATTCAAGAGGGGATGGTGGATACAGCATTTCAGACTGCTGTTGGCATCTATGAAACTTCCTGGTCGCAAGAAGGTCTCGGGTAAGTTATGTTTACATCCCAGTGACTATGTATCTGCACTTTGGATTAGGATAAAGAAAGTGCAGCATACACATTCCTTTCCAGTCTTAACACTATAGAGGTTTCTTTATCCAAGGATTTAGCTTTTCTTCAGCAATTCTTGAATTCTAGCGGTAGATATGGTGACCTATTACCACGTATTGGTTCTCTTTTACAGATACTCTTTCCAGACTCCAGAAGCATGGGACCTTGATGACAAATACAGGTCTCTTTGTTACATGAGACCTTTATCGATATGGGCAATGCAGTGGGCCCTGACAAATCCCAAGCTCCATAAACAAGAATATAATAATGAAGAAGTGATCAGTGAAGATCATTTATACTCAAAGAGCCATGCAGAGTTTACGAAGGTTGCTCGGCTTCTGAAGTTGCCAAGGGAGGATTCTTCTGCAAGCCTCCTACAGATTGTGTGGGAACTCACATGCAAGAGATGGCCATTTTAATCCCTTTGTGTTCTTTAATTGATGTACTGTAATGATGAATTAAGCAAATTAGAACGGATTTTAATTTTTATCGATGCAAAACGTGGGGAAAGACAAACTGAGAGAGAGATGTTCCTTTTAGTTTTTATGGCGGAAGCCAGCTGAAAGACTCACTGAGTTGCAGGGCGATGAGGGGACAGAAGCAAAAGCAGAGGCTGCTTCCCTCCATCCGTTGAAATACTAAAACCGACGAGAAAATGTGAGCAACCGGGAGCGATCTATCTGTTTCTTCTCAATTTCTCCAGTCGAGTTCGTTATATTTCTCTCTTTGCTGATTGCCTTATGAATGGGCCTGAAAATCGAGCCTTGCACCAAACAGGCCAGACAATGTCGGCCCGATCCTAAGGGGACTGGGCTGGATGTATTTGAACATTTTTAGGCTGTAATTTGAGGTGCTTTGTTTTGGGTATGTGTGGTAATTTCTTTTTTTTTTTTTTTTTTTTTGAAGCAAACACACACAGAGCAAATAATTTCAGTTTTAACAGACACGCAAATAATTTATATCAATGTGCAAATTAAAGATAGAGAAAATATGATTAATTATATAGTAGATACTAGTTAGCGTCATTGCACATAAATAAACCATTTGAGCAGTGTATATATATATATAATTTTTTTCTCAATGGGTTCACTAAAAAAAAGGGGTCAAATTGTAAGCTGTAATTAATTTGTGTTGGTTTGTCATCATGATGTAATTGATGAATGATGACTAAATATATGGGGTAGTCTTTAATTTAGTTAGCTGGTTGCAGCTGTTGACTTACCAAAAGATTTGTTGTAGGTGTTATCCAAAAACATGTTTCTCATGTTTGGAAATAAATTCAGTGTACGTAGGGATTTTTGCTTTGATGTCTTGTTCAAACTCTTCCTCTTTTTCACAAGCAAATCTGCAAATGAGCAATGTTAGTTTCCTTGTCTATCTTTATGTTGCAAATTTGGGTAATATTTGTACTCTTTTTTTTTTTTAAATCCTACAATGTAGAAAATAATTGACACAGTCGATTATTGAAAATATAAGATCATGGCATGTGAAGATTTACCATAATTATAAGAGGTTACATTTCATTTTGTGTACGTGTACGTTCATTGGTATGGAAAAATGTTTCTTTAATTTCACATGTCTCTCGTAAAGATGACAATTTATTATTAATAATAAAATTTCAGGGTGTGATCATGAGAATATAAATAATAGATTAAAAACTTTTTCTTTTTTTTTTTCCTTTGAAAATTTCAAAACCGCAACAGAAGTTCATTACAAAACCATCTAATAAACATGTAATTAACTTTCGGTAGAATATGTTTATTAGTTGGTCTCCTCCTCCCTAGTTCTGTACATAGTACTGTACATGCAGATATATATATATATATATCTAGACACGTGTCTGTGCTTATCTCTTGGTTCTCCTCCACTTATATATAGCTTGTTCATTATTTGTAGGATTATTAATTGCTTATAATTTTCCTCCTTTTAATTTAGAGACATAGATATATGGTTAATTTCCCTGTCTGAAGAGTGAAGATTTCCCTTGTAGAGGTATTTTTCCTGTTGTATACATACAACAAACAATTATCCCTTCCTAGCCTGTTGCCCACACACAGCGATGCTCTTTGTTTCCTAATTTTTAACAAGTTTGTTCCTTTTCGATTTGCATGCTCCGGCTCCGCTAACTGTATGTAAATATATATATATATGTATACCGTTTCTATATATAGTTCATTTGACATATATATAATTAACGATTTATGTTTTTCGTTTTTGCGATGACTGCTTGGGTTTGTCCAATTTTTTTCAAGAATTATATATGAATAGAGAGATTTTCAAATATTTCTCAGAAAAATATATATGGAGAATGGTTTGAGGCACGAAGGTGAAGAAGATGGAGCGGTTGGCTCTGCTTCTGCACAAAAGGTAAGAAGCAAAATTTGGTCTACACGACACCTTCTGAGGTATTTTTTTAGCTTTTTTATTTTATTTGGGTTATAATATATATATATATATATATATATATATATGTTGTATGTTTTCAGGTTGATCCTGCAAAACCTGCTTCGCCAACATGGCAAAGGAAATTGAGCAATGTTGACCATGTTATTAAGGAGTTCAGTATAAATTACAAAGACATTTTACAACTGGTATGTCTGCAAATGCAATAAAAGCTCCTGTTTATTTATTTATTTATGTTTATGCTTCATCGAAACATGTGTCGGCGATTGTTTATTTGTGGTATTGCGTTTTTGAAGGCTGGTTCCGATTTTATGGACCAAATAAATTTATGGTTTTCCCCCACAAAACTTATGCTATTGTACTATTCATACCCTCAAATATTATTAAATCTATCATTGCCCCCCAAATTTTTTTATTTAATTAAAATTTACCCCACTAAAGACAAATCCTATTCCCATAGATTCCCCTAAAATTTCAATTTATACCACCTTATTTAAAAAAAATCATGCTCATGGTTGAAATAAAAAAACATGTGACAATTATCACTTATCATATTTTATAAATATTTGAATTTTAATATTTTTGAAGGTATAATTAATAAATAATCTAAAGAAAATTTCAGATCCCGCTTAGCTTTACTCACCATAACATAAAATTCTTTATATGCCCCTACGATCCCCTCATATTTTGCCCTAGTTTCATCCCTGGCCACTGGCCACTGCCCACTGCCCACTAATCCATTCATTAGCAAAGTAGTTTGTGATTGAAGAATGATATGCTATTCTGATGTAAACCAAATGGGTGGAGCAAAATAGCAAATAATCAAACACCTTGTGTGCATTCACAAAAACCCTCACCTGTTTTTAATTATTATTATTTTTATTTTTAATTATGGCACAAGAACCCTCTTTGACCATATGAAGTTATGAACAAAATGTTAATGACCTATACCGACTACCGAGGATCCTTCGCGGGCTCAAATACAGTAGACAGGAAGTCAACAAACCTCTTAGTGGGCCCTTTTGTTTACTCGTCAATTTTGTTTCTGTACTGGGCCATTGTTCCTTATAGTCAGGCCCGTATCTTTGTTGTCTAGCCTAAGCCTAGCTTGTTCTTGGCCCTACTATATAGTTTGGATCATCTTCCTGTTTTGGAATTTCAATACACGATTTTCATTGTTAGTGGACCAGACATCTTCTGCTAACTATGGTTATCTCACTCAATTTCCGCTGGTTTTTCCAAAAAGGGTCCTAACTATGGTTATCTCACTCGATTTCCGCTGGTTTTTGCAAAAAGGGTCCATTGGGTTGGCGATCATGGCGTCACACCAAGCAAGAAAGAGCAAAGGGAAGAGTAATATATCTTGCCTCAAATGCTTATTTGCGTTTCCATATATGTCCTTACCGTAACAGCATCACATTCAATTCGTACTTTCTCATGCTTCAATTTTTTCTTTTCAGGCTCCAATATTTGATTTTTTCGGCAGCCGTCCAGTCACTTGTGATCATGGAGTTCCATTAGGTGGTGTAGGGTAGGTCTTTGAACTTTTGCTTCTATCAGTCTTGCTTTTGGGGCCGTCAATTTTGTCAAGGTTTCTCTTACATTTGATATCATAAATTGCAGAGGTGGAAGCATTGGAAGAAGCTATAAAGGTGAATTTCAACAATTTCAGCTTCTACCAACTATATGCGAACCAAGCAAAGTTCTCGCAAATCAGTTCTCTGTAAGCTCACTATTCTCTTACTTACAGAACATAGATAATTTTCCTTCATCTGAATTCTGGGTGCCCATGTTTGGTCAGGTTTTTGTTTCACGCTCAAATGGAGCCAAATTTTCAAGTGTCTTATCCCCCAAGAACCCAGAGTTGTCCAAGTAAGCTGAATTGGTGTCAATGACTTCAATATCTTTAATAAGTTTTGACATATAAGCATGTAACATAATTTAAAAAAAAAAAAAAAAACTGTGCAGAGAAAATTCCAGTTCCGGCATTCAATCTTGGGATTGGAATCTTAATGCAGATAAGTGTACATACCATGCTTTGTTCCCAAGGGCCTGGACAATTTACGATGGTATGGACATTTGGAAAATTTTCGTATTGATCTTGAATTTTGATTGAGTGAATGCCTATATCATGTATCTTCTGGAAGCAGGTTCACCTGATCCAGAACTTAATATTGTTTCTCGCCAACTTTCGCCCTTTATTCCCCACAATTACAAAGAAAGCAGCTTCCCAGTTGCAGTGTTCACATTCACGGTAGGATACAATAATGTTCAAAAGTCATCTGCATTATTACTAGTCAAGTTGTGTTGGCTCTAACATTTATTAATTGCTCTTTCAGGTATCAAATATAGGAAGCACTTCTGCAGATGTTACCTTATTCTTTACTTGGGCTGTAAGTACATTCGCCAACCTATTCGACATTATTTTTTCCAACATTTTCCAGATTCTTGATGTTTCATTGTCAACATTCATGTTATATTTAAAACTACACAAAGAAGTATAAGGTTATGACGAGTATAAAAGTCCATCCCAGTGATTCACATGAGCTAGCACAATACAGAACAAATTCTAAAGCGTTGCAGATTCGGAATTGGGAAGAAATTGATAAAGAAAGTGTAATATCATCAAAGTAACCTTTTTTTTTTTGACATATCTTATTCTAGAGCTTTACTTTTTATTATCCAGAATTCAATTGGAGGGGACTCTGGATCTTCTGGTGGACACTTCAATTCAAGGATGATGTAAGGGTTTATCTGATGGCCTTATTTTATCATTGAAGTTCTTTGTCTGTGTCTTAATGAGGCTGTGCTTTTTCCAGGATGAATGATGGAGTGCATGTGGTTAATTTACACCACAAGTAAGTCATTTCATTTATTTAGACGGCACCATCTATCAGTCATTTTAAATCTTTATTTTCTTTTAGACTGAAATATAATTCATTCAAGGACCGAAAAGGGACAGCCACCAATCACTTTCGCTATTGGAGCACAGGAAACAGAGGATGTCCATGTCTCCGAATGTCCTTGCTTTTTGATTTCTGGTAATTCCCAGGGTATTTCGGCAGAAAGTCTGTGGCATGAGGTTAAAAAGGTCTGCATTCCTCTATTGTGGATCACATTGTCGTATTATTTTTTGAAAACTTTATTGTTAGGTTAACATGAAGCCAGCCATAAAAGGACTTACTTGATCCTTTCTAGTTACCTTAATGGCTTAATATGATTTCAGTTATCATAGACCTTGATATTAGTTTAGTGCAGTGAAGAAAATCCATGTTAGAGTCTTGTTTTTTATCAAGTGGATTTTTTTAGCTCTAGTTCTAATAGGAAAGATGATGGAAGCAGTGGGGTGTATAGCTTCAGAGTGAATTAAATGACATAAGAGAATCCATGTAGTGGCTCCAGATAATTTTCATTATTAAGTCATGTAACTGACTCTGTATAATTGGATTGAAACTTAGATAATAATCATGATTTTCAACTTGAAGCATACATTAGTTAGAATGCAACTCAAGCAAAAATTATAGATTTAACTCCTCTGTTTTGGTGGCAGAATTTAGTTCATGAGCAAAGCATCAATGTTCTGTCACGATTTCTTATGAAGAAGAAATCAATGAGGATGAAATAATGATTGTTTGTAACCTTTAATTTGTTAGACTGGATCTTTGCAACATTTCATTGGAGAAACAACTTCGACATCCGAAGCAGGATCAACCATTGGAGCAGCTATAGCAGCCTCTTTGAGTATACCCGCTAACGCCGAGCGTTGTGTCACATTTTCTTTGGCATGGGATTCTCCTGAAGTTAGATTTGTTAGTGGGAACTCTTACCACAGGTGGGTGTCCTGTGTCCCAAGATGTGTGCCTCGTAGAACTAATCTCCAAAAGTTCCAACTGTGCTAATAAATTGCATTAATTGCAGACGCTATACAAAGTTCTATGGTGCTCATGGGTATGCAGCTGCCAAAATTGCACATGATGCTATAATTGGTAATGTTTACTTTTTTTATTTTTATTTATGGAACTCAAGGAGCTTGCTGGCAAGTTTTCTCAACTTATCAGTATCTGATTGAATAATGAATAATAATATTGATTTAACTGACTAACTTCCTTCAAATATATTCTATAAACAAGAGCATGGTAATTGGGAAGCTCAAATAGAAGCATGGCAAAGACCGATTATTGAAGATAAAAGACTTCCTGAATGGTGAGATAAATTGATCTTCGTCTGCAAAAAGGTATATGAAACCTGTCCAGGTTGTTAAAGAATTTTTGAATCATGTTCCAGGTATCCAATCACTCTTTTCAATGAACTCTACTACTTCAACGCAGGAGGCACAGTTTGGACAGGTATTTATTCTTCAAGCTTAATACTTATTTTCAGGAACCAGGTTTCGTCTAATGAAAGAGTTCTTTTCTTTTGCTCAGATGGATCACCTCCAATTCAAGGATTGATGAACCTTGGACAGAAAACTTTTTGTCTCTATAATTCCAGGTCTAATCACAAAGACACAGCAGTTGAAATCCTTGATAGGATGACTTCTTCAGTCAAAGAATTATGTAAACCAGCAATGTCAAGGGCTGCGTTGGGGACAAATTTACTTCAGAATGCAGAAGAAAATGTCGGTCAATTTCTTTACTTTGAAGGGATTGAATACCTCATGTGGAATACTTATGATGTTCATTTCTATGCATCATATGCCTTACTGATGCTATTTCCAAAACTCGAGCTGAGCCTTCAAAGAGACTTTGCAGCTGCAGTTCTGGTGCATGATCCTAGTCTGATGAAGATTATGAGCGATGGAAAGATGGTTTCAAGGAAGGTTTTGGGCGCTGTTCCTCATGATATCGGCCTCCACAATCCTTGGTTTGAAGTAAATTCTTATAACCTCCACAATACAGATAGGTGGAAAGATTTGAATCCCAAGTTTGTTCTCCAAGTTTACAGGGATGTGGTAGCTACTGGTGATAAGAATTTTGCAAAAGCTGTCTGGCCTTCGGTTTACGTTGCAATAGCTTATATGGATCAGTTTGATAAAGATGGTGACGGGATGATTGAGAATGATGGGTTTCCTGATCAAACGTATGACTTGTGGTCAGTTACTGGTGTTAGTGCATATTGTGGAGGACTTTATGTTGCAGCACTTCAGGCTGCTTCTGCGTTGGCTCGTGAAGTTGGGGATGATGAGTCTGCTAGCTACTTCTGGATGAAGTATAAAAAGGCACAAGCTGTATATCACAAATTATGGAATGGTTCTTACTTTAATTATGACAATTGCCAAAAAAATTCGATTCATTCGGACCAATTGGCAGGGCAATGGTGAGCTCAAATTAATTAGTACTCTCTAGCATCAAATTTTGAGCACAAACAATTATAATACTAACTACGCTGCTTATATAATAGGTATGCTAGAGCATGTGGATTATCCCCAATTGTTGATGAAGAAAAAGTGAAGAGTACCCTTGAGAAGATCTATAATTTCAATGTCTTGAAGCTGAAAGCAGGAAAGCGAGGTCCAGTCAATGGGATGCTACCAGATGGAAGAGTTGATATGTCAGCCATTCAATCAAGGGAAGTATGGACCGGAGTAACATATGGACTTGCTGCTTGTATGATTCAAGAGGGGATGGTGGATACAGCATTTCAGACTGCTGTTGGCATCTATGAAACTTCCTGGTCGCAAGAAGGTCTCGGGTAAGTTATGTTTACATCCCAGTGACTTATCTATCTGCACTTTGGATTAGGATAAAGAAAGTGCGACATACACATTCCTTTCCAGTCTTTAACACTGGACGTTTCCTTATCCAAGGATTTAACTTTTCTTCAGCAATTCTTGAATTCTAGCGGTAGATATGGTGACCAATTACCACGTATTGGTTCTGTTTTACAGATATTCTTTCCAGACTCCAGAAGCATGGGACATTGATGACAAATACAGGTCTCTTTGTTACATGAGACCTTTATCGATATGGGCAATGCAGTGGGCCTTGACAAATCCCAAGCTCCATAAACAAGAATATAATAATGAAGAAGTGATCAGTGAAGATCATTTATACTCAAAGAGCCATGCAGGGTTTACGAAGGTTGCTCGGCTTCTAAAGTTGCCCAAGGAGGATTCTTCTGCAAGCCTCCTACAGATTGTGTGGGAACTCACCTGCAAGAAATGGCCATTTTAATCGCTTTATGTTCTTTGAAAGTATTGTGGCCTTGTGGGTTTCCTAAAATATTTTGAATTTGAAAGCAGAATGCTGTTGTAAAATGATGGACCTAAGGAATCGACGCTCTAATCACTTGATTTGGGCTTATAGCGTGCTAACCATCATCGGCCTTAAATATGAACTAAAGGGGATTAAGAAATCATTGAAATGCAAGAAGGAAGCCAAGAAAAGTTCAAATTTGAATTGGGCTACCGTCTTCTGTGCCCGTTTAGCATACGGCACATGAAATTGCTTGGATGAGTAATGACTCTTTAGCGCTGTCTGGTTCGTGAAATTCGTACAGGTTATTAAGAGAAGCCACGTCACATCAATCAAGAATGATTCCTACAAAATCTCACAGGGATCTCAATTTCTGCAGTCCAGCAGTAGTGAAAATAGCACTCAAGGAAACAATTTATTCTTCGTAGCTTCTCACAACTTCCTTAATGAGAATGCTTGACATCCAACCGGTGCCTTCCTAGGCAAGAAAGTAACTAGATATTATCTATGCTCATAGAAAGACAGAAGACAACCACAAGTTAGTATCATTCATAAGTCAATACAGTTGAAAAACAGACCTAAAAAACCGTCGGATAACTGATAAGATACATCCATACAAAAAAAAAAAACTGATAAGATACATTAATGAGGTGCAGCATACATCTGTGTTGAGTCATACTGAGGATAACCAGATTGTGGAGACAAAGTTTTCCCATAGCTAGCAGGCGCACTAGTTGGAACAACTGCATAACCACCTGATTCTGCAGCAGACTGATCATAACCAGGTTGAGCAGCTGTTGATTGAGCATAAGCTGGCTGCCCACTAGGTGGCGCACTATAGGTTGATCCAGCAGCACTACCATAAGCTTGATCTTGTGTACCTTGAAAACCATAGCCTGCAGAGCTTGGGACTGGCTGCTCAGTGTAGCCTTGTGAAGGTGGATACTGCCCATAACCCATCTGTCCATACACAGCTGCCTGCTGTACAGGCTGAGCATAACCAGAGACTGGTTGCCCCGCCTGCACCTGATAGCCTGGACCCGATGCAGTCGGTACCTGATTATACCCATCAGCTGCAGGTGCTGAGCCATATGAAGGATATGGTTGCTGCATGGGAGCAGTTGATGCATAGGGGTACTGCTGTTGCTGTGGTTGCTGGTGCTGTTGCATATTTGTACCATATGATTGGGCAGATGGAACAGCACCATGATAAGGCGTTTCTCCAGGTTGAGTAGGTCTCTGAGGGCCATATGATTGCGCAGGAGGCACTTGGGATGGCATTGCATATGACGCTGGCTTACTATACTGCTGTTCTGCTGCATAACCTGGTTGACTACCAGTTTGTAGGTAGATTGGCTGAGAACTTCCATGTCCTCCATATGAATGTTGTGTTGGAGCCTGATTATCATACTTCGGTTCCTCATATCCACGACCATAGCTTTGCTGTGTATGGGCAGTCTGTGAATAAGGAGCAGGATGACCATAATCTGAATCTCGAGCCTGTCCATAATTGTAACTAGCCTGGGATGGGGGTGGACCCATGGCAGAGGCAGGGGAATGGCCAAAACCATGCATGGGATTAGAAACTTGACTGGGGACTGAATGATCAAATGAACGGGCTCCCTGTCCGCCATAGTAATCATAGCCACCACCACGTGGAGGTTGCCCCTGCATGCCAGATGGAGCTCTTTGTTCCCAACCAGAAGCAAAGTTATTTCTTGGTGCCATCTGCTGTGGGGGATAACTTCCATACGTTGGATGGGTATACTGTTGATTTTGGGATGGATAAGGTCCTCGTTGATGATAATCATATGGCATCGAGTGGGCAGCATGGGAAGCCCTGGGTCCCCATTGATGCGGAACACTGGGTCCACGTGATCGATAGGCCTGCTGGTTAAAAGTGCTGGAGAGAGGTGAAGGTCTCATAGTCTACTCCAAGACAATTACAGAAGACAAGGGTTAGTAAGTAGACAAAACATTATTTACATATAAACAAGAACATGAAAGAAATGAGGTTATATGAAACAAGTAGGCTGCTGACTAAACTTGACCACAACACCTTTTCCAAGCCAAACATAACAGACACCATTAGACATCATCTTAACTAAATAAGAGCAGCAAGCCACCCCTTATAATATAAAATTCCCACAACAATAAATAGTTTAGAAAAGATAATATAACTATTCACTACCACCACCATAAAAAACAAGAACCACAACTCTACTTGCATGTGGATCCCACTGACGAAACATAGCACAACACAATACATAAATTTATCATAAAAAGTAGACGCTATATTTTCAAGAAGTAGACAAATATGTGAGAAGATAAAGTGGTCATTAGAACAATACAACTAAAAATGTCAACAACGGGTGCAATCCTCCATGGACTGATCCCACCATCACGATCTCTTCCCTCCAAACCAAATGTGGCTTCAAAGCTACTACTACATCTAGACAATATGGTAGATAATCACATACTGTCAGGAAGACAAAACATAACACGCAGAAATGCATTAAAAAGTTCCTATATATTCAACAGCCAGTCAAAACTTCAAACAAAAGTTAATAATATTACCGATAACCAATACCGTGGCTGTTAGTAACCCATAACACCTGAACTGCTTGTTATCCTCCTTCACCAGTCAATTCATGATTTTTTAATCAAGATGGATCGAAGTTCAAGACATGCATACAGAAAAATGGATATCCAAAACTTCATGGATCGGGGCCAAGGGCAGACCATATCCAAGGCTCAAGATTCCGTTGTTTTCCTCCTTGGACTAGTTTCAAAGAGAAAAATAACATCACAATAGGTGCAACTGATGATCCTTCCACTTATCATAAAACAGCAGCAAATCCAAGTCCAAAATTTACTGTGACACACGTCAGAAGACAACCAGAGGGAGGCAGATGTTTCTCTTTAATCTCCAGCCACTTCATGACATCCAAGGATCAAGTGAAAAAACAAAAAAGCTAGATTATTGATTCATGTAACTGGGGCAAAAGATAACAAGTCGCTCCTATAACAAAAATCGTTTGGTTTCCAACTCATCTCTGCAGGGCTATTATAATCAAGACAAACGTATGCGGTAATACAAATCCAAAAAGAAGGGAATAAATTCCGGAACTAAGAGCATTACTGGGATGCCAGCTTGCTGGTCTACATAACAACCGAATGCCAGCCATAATTTACATGCACATTACAATCTTGAAAAACTGCATCTATTGCGTCTAGGAGAAGTGAAATGACTGGAAGTACAACAAGATGTTTTAATCTCTAAGGGCAATCGATAACAAGTTTCTGTAGCAATTATCATGGACTTCTACACAAATCAGATAAACATATACCATATTTTTTAAAATGCTTCATAAAAAAGGCATGCATTAATATATAATGACCACCATACAGAATTTATATATATATATATATATATATATATATGATGCCTTCAGTAGTCATAATAATTTCCCCAAAAACACATCTTATACATTGCGCATCAGGTGCTACAAAGCACGAAGCTTAATGCAACATTCTTAACTTTGAAGTCTCAAAGTAGTCTTACCAACTATTAACATCCTGCAATTGCGAGATTTAATGCCTGATACCTCTCTTCGGTGGATAAGAGTAAAAAGTGGTTGTCTATTGCTACACCATGAAAGCAATGCTGACCCGATGGGAAAGGCAAAGGCCAAATCTGCATTTTTAAAGTCAAGCAATTCGAAATCGGCACCTTCAACATAATAAACCATGGCAACCGACATTTTGGAATGAATATATCATCTTGCTAACAGCATTCAAGTGACCTTGGCATGGATGGTATGTCATGTATTCAATCATTCATTCTCATGGCAAAACTATAAAAAGTTTCTTTTCATACTGAATGTTGCATTTGTAGAACAAAAACAGTACCCAGGCAAATATTTAGTAGAAAAGACATCTCTTAACCAATCCCAATCAAAGGCAAGATTGAAATTTGAGACCACTAGACCCCCCAACACGCCAAACAAATATTTTCCACCCTCAAATTTTCTTCAGCGAAATAAAAGATTAACATCAAAATTCTTTGCCTTCTCGTAATATAGGTTCCTGGAAAATTACATAATAAATACAACAAATACAATCCTACATATTTTTATACCATAGCATGCATAATTTCATAAGAGCACATGATACAAGAGTAACAGGGTTAAAACCCTAGCAAGACTACTACACAATAGCAAGATGCTACGCCACATGACTCTAGTTAAAACAATACCTATCGAACAGAATATTAAAAGTAAAACAATAACTCTACAGGAATTTAAAAGAAAGACAAACATGCATATTCATAGCAAGAGATTGAAGATATGATTTAATCTTAAACTACATTCATGACCATCCTTCACTCCATTCATCGTCTACACATGGTTCAAAGACCAGTCACACAGACAATTTTTCAGCAAAATAAACCATTCAAAGTATCCAAAAGCAGCAATTATATTCAATCACAAAAAAAAAAAAAAAAAAAAACTCATTACTCAATAAACAGGTAGCAGAAGTCATAAACAAACCTGATTCATAGCCTCCTTTATCATTTCTCTAGCCATCTCAATCTGCCTCTTATCACCAGTCACTCGTACAGTTCTTTCTTTCGAATCATCCCCTTCTGGAAGATGCTGAGGCATCAACTAAACAAAAATAGACAGTCAGTATTCGAGATAACAGATTTTTAAATAATGAAACAAGCCATTATGCCTGTCCAGTACGAGTCGAATTTCACAAGCAGCATAGATCGAGGCATATGATATCAACTACCTGGATACGAGCTCCTGATCTGTTCTGCAAACCTTTAATGGTATCCCCACCTCTACCAATGATCAAACCAACCTGAACAAGGAGCTTATGTAAGGCACAGATAGAAATATGCATAAGCCTGAAACTCAGTTGAGGCATTTTTAACCTTCTCATTTGGAACTTGAATCTCAATTTGCTCTGTTGGGCCAGCATTCTGAACACTACGAAGGCCCCTAGCTACAAGGGTAGGGGAACCCCCAGCATCTGCCTGCAAAAGCACAAGTTAAGCAAATGCCAACATTAAAATGGAAAAGGTAAGGCATATCAGGTGAAGGAACCAAATTCTATCAGAAACATTTACAAAATATGAGAACAAAAGCTGGCATGGGAAGAACTAGCCGGATGAGCAAAAACACAAAAGAGCTTGAAGTGAGAGATAATAAACCTCTGCTATCACAGCATTTATAAGCTTTTCAGCCTTTTCAATACTGCTCAAAGTCCCTATTAATTCCACAGGCCTTGTTGTCAAGTTTGGATCAGCCTCAGCATCCCTGGTGATTTGGATTTTTGCTCCCGAATTGTACTGCAAGAACCGTATTGTCTCCCCAGCCTTGCCAATAAGAACTCCAACCTACACCAGCATACTCACAAAGTATCAGTCTGATAATCTTTTTTCAATAAACAAAACAATGTGACAAAAGGATCCGAAAGAAGCATATTTCATCTTTGAATAGTAGCTTGCTACTTCTGATATGTTGACATATATCACTAATTCCCTATAACAATTTTGGCTACCAATAAGTCAATATATTCATAAATAACACACCATTCTCTGCTAGTGTTATCTCATGTTAGCAAGAGCATAAATCAACTTTTTCAAAATTGTTTCAATAAAGAAACTTATAAATTTGTGCTTACCACCCAGGCCATGTTTGAAAATTGAAATAAGGCTCAACTTACTAAATCCTGAGCCAGCCTACTACTCACTAACGAATAGGTCAAGGATAGTGAAAAAATTAGAACAAAATCTCATGTGTTAAAATAGATTCTGGCTGTCTTTATATATGATGGGCCTACCAGCAGAAACAACATTTTCATTATATTACATGTACCAAAAGAGTTTGCACATATTATTGAGAACAGAAACAACCAAGAATCATGACAAGTAGCACCTTCATACAAGTGGAGACATTTGCCTTGCATAAACATGAAGGAATCCAATGGACAACAATAAAATGACAAACATTGGCACGGTAATATCAAACAGACTGGTAGCTGCCAAGGATCAAGGCATATAAACACCAAATTTATGTAGCAGCATAATTTCCGATAGCACAAAGTCTACAATGGGTTGCAGCTTTTGGAGGCAAATGGTGTGGAATGCAGATATATCCAAGAGATGTGATCATGCAGAACAGTCATAAAATATAAAGATCTATCTGCATCACTTTTTAAGTCGCGGGGTATTGGGTAATACCTTGTTATTAGGGACTTCCATTTTGCGTAATGTAGTCGGCCCATCATCAAATGTGGGTTGTATTTGTGGTGCAGAATCATCAAACTCTTGCTCAGGAGTCTTTTCAGGAGGTTTCTCAGTTTCCCCTTTCGAGGATTCAAGAATGTTCTCCTCCTCAGAGCCATCACCAGGAACTTTCTGGCTATCTGCAGTCTCATGATTCTCAGCAGCGGGCTGTTCATCATCTATTGTCTGTTGAACTTCCTTAGATGTGGGCTCTGGATCCTCCCGCTGCTCATTCACCACATTCAGCACTACAGCATCCTCCTTCACAGGCTTCTCATTATTATCTAATTTGAACCCATTTTCACTATCTGTCAACAATATGTTTGAAAAAAAAAAATCATGACTTGCCAGCAAATGACATATCAAGTAGACGTAACAGAAACCCTAAATCACTTCGTAAATTCAAAATCGCGCACAAGAATACCTAAACCATCGGCTTTCTCATCTATCCTAGTGCGTTTGGCCTCGGGCAAATCGGGGCCTGCCTCGTCACTGTTTTCTTGCTCATGATCCTCGGTCTTCTCTTCGGAGTCCTCCTCTGGCGGGTCAGCCACGATTTCTTGCTGAGTTTCAGGCTCCAGCTCCTCCAGCTTGCGCTTGTGATCCGTAGGCGCGGGGCTGGCCTCTGGAGAAGATACCGCCACTTGTTCCTCCGCCATTAAAAAGTGAAAGAACGCGAGAAAGATTGGCGGTTTTAAGGGTTTTCGATGCTAGATGTGCGTGGCTGTGTGCGTGCGTGCAGTTAAGTGGAGACGGAAGAGGGGGGTTTAAGGCATTATATGGGATCGCTGCCTGTGAGATATTTTAATTAGTTGGGCCGCTGACATTTTAGGGTCGGGCCTTAATTGGGTTTAAATTAGTTTGGGCATCCTCCGGCCATATATGAGCCTACAGCAGTGGTACGAACTACGACGTAGGGCTAAACTCAATGGGCTCGACTTGTTAAAGTTTGTAGCCTTGTGGGGCAGTCAAGGTCTAACCCACGATGCTGGTTGGGCTGTCGCTTTTTTTAGCCGAATAAATATTAGGCCGACCTTATAGCTCATAACATAATTACGTGACATAGTGGCATCATCGCCTTTCCACTTGAAGGAAGGATCAAAGGGTTGCTTCATTTGATGCACCTTAAAATAATATCCATAATTACTTGTAAGATATAAATATATAATTTATAACCATTCAAGGATGGTCAAGTTAGTTGTGATGAATTATAAATATGTTCGGTTGAAAAATCTAAATTTGATTTCGAAAAACCTATTTCCAAACAATTTATCAAGATATTTAAAAAGAGTTATCATACTTTAAAATAATAAAAATTGGAACGCTCGGATTCTAAATGGATTAAAATCATATGGTTCCCATCATTAATACATATAATTTAAATTGCACGATGTCATCGATCAAATTTTTTGGACTATTATTTTAAACATTAGAGGATGAAATATTTTATACTTGGATTGCATGTGATAAAGTGGTAATAATTTTTATGAAATAATTAAGCATTTGAATTACTATTGATGCTTTCTTTATCTTGTCACATAATGAAGGTAACAATAATGATTCAATAAAATTCTTAGAAAAATAAGAAGGGCTTGGAATAAAAATACTAACAAAAAAGAGACGTAAAAGAAAAAAATAAATCAAGAATGATGAAAATGGAACACGCAACCGCCATTTCAATGCGAGCAGTGTTGTTCTTACAAGTTCGAACTGCCATTCAAGACCCACCTGTCATTCCTTTGCGGGTTTCGCATTTTGTCTTTGTATTTGAACTCTTCGATTCTCATACATGAGCAGACTTTCCTTTATTTCGTCTACTGAAGAAGCCTCTCAAGCTCATTTCCTCGACTGGGTATTGACAAGCTTCTTGTTATCAGTTCCTTCTATTGTATTCTTACTTTGAATCTCAACTGTTCTGAAAATGGTTCTTATGTGCCTTTAGATTTTTATTTTTTTTTATTTTTGCATAGAAGCATTTTGATATTTTGTCCAAACGAGAAATTTACTGGTTTTGAGAAGAGCCAATTGAATGCTGAATTCCTTATCATAATTTCTATGCTAATTGTGATTCTGTTATTATGTCGCTTTGAAGGACAACCATTTGATATTTTTCCAACCATCACAAAATTACTACTAGGAGTCGTTTAAATGGCGGATTCCGAAGCAAATTATGCGGTTTCGGAGGGTACAAGAGTTGAGGAAACGACCCCTGCTCTGTTGAAGAACACTCCTTCAAACATTGCTAGATTGGAGGATGTAATCGAACAAAGCAAGGGTAGGCAGAAGTATCTTGCTCAGACTAGGAGTTCGTCAGACGGGGGTGATGTGCGGTGGTATTTTTGCAAGGTGCCTTTAACAGAAAATGGTTAGTTTTTTAGTCAGTTTGGAATTGCTTAGTTTTCTTTTTCGCTTGATTTTTCGGTATATTTGGTTCCAAAATGCTTTGCTTGGTTTCTGTGGAAAGTTAGGAAACCTCAGTGTAGATGTAGTCTAAAGTACTGAAAATAAGGCTTGTAGTTAATGGCATTAAAGAAATTCTATGAAATGTTTGCTGCCTGGAGCCAAATTCCAAATCCTTCCCTGAAATTTACTTAGGATGGTCTGTAGTATAGAATACTAAGGTGTGTAATTAGTGGTACCAAGGGAAGAACATGTTGACACTGGAGTGTAAAGGGACAAAGAATTATATGAAATGCTGCTTGGAGCCAACATATATATATATACACGAGTTAGTGACATTTTCTTATTTTGTTTATTTACAGAGCTAGCTGCATCTGTCCCTCGCACTGAGATGGTGGGGAAGGGTGACTACTTCCGCTTTGGTATGAGGGATTCTCTTGCAATAGAGGCTTCTTTCTTGCAGGTCATCTATTAGACCCCATGGTTTGTTATGTTAAGTTTTTCTCCCCATGGCCTTCTTGGATTACGGGCCACTTTTCATGCTTGTAGTCTTATTAAACATTGTTGAGTTTCTGTGTCATTCATGCATGATGCATGTACAAGTCAATTTGGATATAAGCTAATTCATGCATAAATATTTGTCAGGGTATAATGTCAATGTCTATTAAATGACTTCATTGCAAAGGATTTTTTCCCTTTTCTTTTGGTATAATGTGTTGATTGGCTGAAAAGACTTCTGTTACTCGAGAACCCTTGAGGTTTTTGACTGTAAATGAGAATCTTAATGATGGAGAGAAGAACTATCACATTGTGATTCCTGAGGTCACAATTTAATAGATTTTTGTATTGAGTACTTGGATCGTAGTCTCATACCATAAAAATGGCTGCACATGCCACAGCACCATGAGAAATCCACCAATCCAAAAGCGATGTGTGAACTTCGACAGCTATGTACCATATTCAATATCTAGATATAGAAAAGGGGCATGGAATACATATGGCTAAGAGTTAATTCAGCATGCAATGGCATTTTTAGAATCTCATATAAACCTTTATGACGGCCTGTGATATCCATTGGGGACTATAAAAGATTTCCTAACACAACCACTTATCTGTTGATTATGCATTTTAAGAGGGAGGAGGGGTTGCTCACTAGTTGGTGGAAAGAGTATGCAGAATGTAGTGAAGGTCCAATGGGCAGACCTAGTACCAGCAAGAAGAAAGATGCACAGATGTATGAGATTTGTCCTGGTGGTAATCAATCAACTCAACTATATGAAGTGGAGGAGGAAAGAGTTGGTGTCCCTGTAAAGGGAGGGCTCTATGAGGTATGCTTTCTATAACTTTCAGTTTTGCTTGTTCACTTTGACAACCATGTGATGTACATGCACCCACTAACCAATAGTATTTAGGTAAAATCATGTAGAATATATTGCATGGGGTCGAAAGCACACAACTGTCCATCTATTTCTATAAATGACACTGAGTCCCTCACAGGCTTCTTTGGTGCCTAGAACTGTATCTTCTGTCAGTCAAACCTTTTGATACTTGCATCAATCTATGGGCAAACCTTGGCCTATTAATAGATGTTCTCCTAATAAATAGTCATTGCCTAGTTTCATTTAAAATAAAATTGCCTAGTTAATTCACGTCTTTTAAATTCTCACTCATTGGGGCTGTTTTTCTAAGCACATCCTTAAGCTCTTCTTCGTTTCAATATACAATTGAATGGCTATTGTACGTTCTGTTGTTAGTATAATTCTTTATTTTTTTTAGCGTTTCTCTGTGATCTTTGAACTCTAAAGCACTAAGAATGTCTATAGTTACAGTTATTTGTTTTTCCTTTTCTATTACTCAGAAATATATTCCATTATCAACCAGTATCATTCTGCAGGTAGATCTAGTGAAGAGACATTGTTTTCCTGTTTATTGGAATGGAGAAAATCGGCGTGTTTTAAGAGGCCATTGGTTTGCTTGTAAAGGGGGTCTTGATTGGCTTCCTCTTCGAGAAGATATTGCTGAGCAATTAGAGATGGCATATCGTAGTCAGGTTTGCTTCGGGAATACTATCTTTTGAATGTTTTCCTTTTTGTTGGAAATCGTTGCAGCTTGATTGTTGACACTCTAATACAGCATTGAGCAAGGACAAACCATATCCTAAGCACAGATGTGGGCCTACTTTTTATCAGTCTCAACCTGATTACCCCTTAGCCACTCTATTTGGTATTTCATGTTGGATATAAAAACCATATACAAATCTTTCTTGCGCATGGCAATTGAACAATACCGATTTTCCATCTTCTTGCTACATATGCTGCTTAATGACGATGTATATATTCCTTTTGATCAACCTGAACATGAATTCATGACCTATTATGCACCCTTGCGATTTTCCCTCCCTTTTCCTCTTGGTGGTCGTTGAAGGCTTTCCCTGATATACCTCTAGTGTACAGGGTTCACACCTTCATGTCAGTCCCATTTGTTTTACTTGGGTTAGAAAGATGGAAGGAAAGATATTTCAGAAGTCAAAGTGAAAGAATAACCCCTGATCTGTATGATATTCATTCGTTATATATTGCTTTGTACTGACTAATCAAGCACTGTGAGGATGATTGGTGCTTCTGTTTTTCCTGGTTATGAAGAAATTTCCTAAGAAATCTCTAGTTAATTGTGCAATTTAAATCATAGAGTAGGTTTCCTTCTTCTTCAAAAAGTTTGCATAGTCATTAAGCATTCTCTGTTCACTAGTAACAATGTGATGAGAAAAGACACTGATGGTAACTTCTCTCCAGGTTTGGCACCGAAGGACATTTCAACCATCAGGACTTTTTGCAGCTCGAGTTGATTTGCAAGCCTCTACGCCAGTATGTATTATTGTGGCAAGGCGAATTGCATTCTCTTGATTCTCGTGGTTGCTGCCTTGAAATCTGTTAGTTGTTGGTTTATCTTGGGGTTTCTCTTGTAGGGACTTCATGCACTTTTTACAGGAGAAGATAATACCTGGGAGGCATGGCTTAATGTCGATGCTTCTGGTTTTTCTGGTGTCATCAGTTTTACTAGAAATGGAATTAGATTAAGGCGTGGCTTCTCGGAATCTCACTCACCGAAACCAACTCAGGTTCTATTTTAGGAGTTATGCTGGTGGTAATATCTATTTACTTGGAACAACAAATTATCCCAAGAAATTCACCTGAGTAGCCAGTTTATCTTATTAAGCCATTATATGCAGTATTTTACCAATAAATTAGTAATTGATTTTGATGGAAAGAGAGCTCTATTTTGTCTTTTGTGCCCAAAAGAAGTGTGAAGAACTTGTTCCCCTGTTAACAACTGTTCTCTTTTATCAGGATGAGCTACGCCAGCAAAAGGAGGAGGAAATGGATGATGACTGTTCACAGGTATGCATTGGTGAATTGCTACTTTTCTGCACAAGCTTACAGATTCCAACTAGTAAATAGTTTACAATTTTTATTTTCTTCAAGGTTCATTGTGGATCATCACATCACCATCACTCTACGAGTTGCAATTTTTGGAAAAGCTCTGGTGGTCTGATTATGCTGGGTCCCATATCTTTAATGTTTCTAGGGTAGCTGAGCAACTAGCCATATTTTCCCAAATCTTTAATGTTTCCAGGGTATCTGAGCAAATCTTTGATGGATTGGTGGAAGTATGCTCTTGTTTTGGTATTACACATTATTTAAATATGGCGTTTGGTAGATTTTTCAAAATTTTCATACTATTGTTCTTAGGCCATGGTTTCTACTGATACCATTTTTGTTCATTTTATACTTTCTGGATACTACATAGACTGCCTTAGAACATTCTAATCTCAAGTTTAATACAATGTCACCATCTTGACCAAAAGGGGGAAAACTAGCTTAGGTGCTGAGTTGATTAGTCTTATGCTAATGTTCAAAATAAGTAACTTCTGCATGTTAACAATAACATTAATTTAGGTTTTGGATTACTAATTTTGGGAATTTAATTGTATCTTTAGATGTTTTTGTATTGGTGGATATTTTCTCCTTGAGATCTATGTTATTATAAATGTAATTTTATTCAAGATGTATACTGTTTTTAAAATGATGCATGCATAAAAACTTTGTTCCCTTCTTTTCGTTCTATTTCTTTTGATTCTTTTCCTCTATCAATTACTTTTAAGGAAAAAAAAATTTGCGACCCATTTGTCTATGTCGATATTCACTGCAGTGAACTATTACTTCATTTTGAATCTGAATTTCTTTCTGGTTAAATTTGGTTTTGTTGGTCTAGGTTCCTGTTCGACACCTAGTATTTATGGTTCATGGAATTGGTCAAAGATTGGAGAAATCTAATTTGGTGGATGATGTTGGCAATTTATGCCATATCATTGCTAGTCTTGCTGAACAACACCTTACCTCACACCAACGCAGTACACAAAGAGTCCTTTTCATTCCATGCCAGGTAAACCTTCTGTTTCTATATTTTTTTTTTCTCTTTAGGAGGGTTAAAACCTTTTGTTCCTTGTCCTTCAGTTCAAACGTGTGCTAAAAATTGATATTGGAGAAGGCTATGTATTGTAACCATCACACTTATTTTCTTCTTTTCAGAATTTTTGTTTATTCATTCAATATGGGCATACTGTTGGCAGGTCATGTCTTCGTGCTATATTATCGATCATTTGCACAACTTAACTAAATCTGCAAAATCTGAAATAAATAGATGCTTATCTTGTATTTGTTTCCTCAGTTTGATGTGGTCCTTAAATAGCAGCGCTACTCTCCCATATTTCATGTTTCAAAGCATTGGGAGTGTTAGAATACAAATGATGTGAAAACCCCAACCCAACAAGTTAACTTATTGGGTTGAATGATAAAGTAATTAATCTTAATATGGTATCGGAGCGAGAGGTATTGGGTTCAAACCTTAGCCTCTGTAATTTAAGCCCCAATTATTGATGCCTCAAGTGTGGGCCTTTGTGAGAGTAGCCCTAGTGTCGGGCCTCATTTGTTGTGCATGTGTCGGGCTGTCAGAGTTGTCTAGCCCACACGTGAGGGGGAGTGTTAGAATATAAATGGTGAAAAGCCCCAACCCAGCAAGTTAACTTATTAACTAGTTGGGTTGGGGCTTTTCACATCATTTATACTCTATCATGGAGAAATATTTTGGGAGAAATATTTTACTTGCAAATCACAGTGAAAATAATCCATATATTACCAAAATCATAAGAATCAAAATATTCATGAAACCTAGAAGTTTGCCATATAGTTTTAGGATGAATTAATATTCTCTCTTTCGTACCAGCATTCATTGATTCTAATAAACTTTCCGAAACTCCATATGAAATTAAGAAGAAAAGAAGTACATGGCTGTGCCGGCAACAATGAAACGTACATGTTTTTCATCCACAACACTGACACAAATATCAAAACACGGACAGGGTACATTCCACTCTGAAATGGTCCAAAATAAGCATCCAAAGAATTGTAGCAAAACGTGGAAGTACATCATATAACTAGATAAGTAAAACATGGTCCACTTTTTAGTATGATTACATCAGGTGTATTTTTCTGGATTTGCCAAAGCTTTTAGGAGTTGTCTGTATGTATTTGAATGTGTTATTCTCTGCTTCGATATTTTTTATGGGATTTTTTGCCTCCTTGAGAATTCTCTAACATTTTAATAGTATTTATGTTTAACCTTTTAATGCTGGCTAAGGAGCATGCTTTCCTTCACTTGTTATATATTTCAGTGGAGAAAGGGTTTGATGCTTAGTGGTGAAGCTGCAGTTGAAAAATGTACTTTAGATGGGGTACGAGGATTACGTGCGACTCTGAGTGCCACAGTTCATGATGTTTTGTACTATATGAGTCCCATCTACCGTCAGGATATTATCAACTCGGTATTGCATGCTTTATCTCCAAATTTGTTTCTGTTATTCTTGTTCTTTTTTGGTTTTATGTTGAAGAGGCTTTTTCAGTCATCTAAGTTCTTCTGCTTTGGGTTTTTGTTTGGAGTTGGCATCTTTAAAAGATACATGCCACAGTGCACTGGTCCTTGTACAAATCTTTTGATCTCAGAATTTTCTTAGGTTCTTAACATGTTTTTCATTCTGTCAAAACACTTACAAATGTTGGACCACTTAGGCAGGCTGAACTCTTGATTGGCAAGTGCCCCAAACTCAATTGATTTTGTAATTCATCAAATCATGGTTTCCATCAGCAGGCCATAAGAAATTAAGAATCACCAGAGATGTGCTACTGGTACCTTGCTTCAGGCACAGTCTCGGAAGGCATGCACCTCCCTAAAAGGCACCTTACCTGGACAGAGAGGCTCAAAGGTTATGCTTTTGTGAGCATGTCTTCTGGGTGCACCTTGGATGAATTTAAACATCTTCACGTATTGTTCTGTAGATTCTGTTTCCTGATACCACTGAGCCAATACTATTTTGCTCTCGTTTTGTCGTCCCTTGTGTTTCTCCGAAAGCAAATATCAAAGACACTTGATTCTCAATAGAGCTGATCAGATTTTGGAAGTATTATAGGTCAAATACCCTTTTCCTGGGAATAGATTATTGTTGTCATTGTTCCCCAACACCATCCCCTTCTATTGAAAATGAGATAAGAGATAGCGTACTGTTTTCATCTAATTCAACTCAGTTATATTTTTGATGGTCTCAGATCCCTTTTAATGTAATTCTAGTTTGTTCTTTGGTTGCACCCCCTCGGTGCCGTTAACCAACGCTTAGTTAGCAAGAATCCCATGTTTAGTAAATGAATTTTTTCTCTTGGTTTCACTCTGTTTATAATAAAAGTAGATTTATGCTTGAAGTTTGGGTTCATGAAATCTGTCTCCTACAGGCATCAAACCAATTGAATAGATTATATTTGAAATTTCTCAGACGAAATCCTGGATACAATGGAAAGGTATGTGACTAGTTGAAGATGCTACAAATTTCTCATCAAGCTATGACTAGTGAGTCTCGGTTAGCTTGAATGATCTCAAAACTATTATCAAACTTGTATAGGTCTCCCTTTATGGTCATTCTCTGGGTAGTGTCCTCTCCTATGACATCATCTGCCATCAGGAGAAATTATGCTCCCCATTTCCAATGGATTGGATGTACAATGAACATGCGAGGAGTGGAGAACCTTCCTCTGATATGAATGACCAGTCTACTACCTGCCACTCTTTGACTAATATGGATGATAAGAGCTCCTCTAGACCAAAAGCAACTCAGGACATGGTGGATCCTGTTGACAAAGAGTCATTGTCTCCTCCGTCAACTCTATTGGTATGCGGAGAAAGGCATGTTGAATTATTTTCCTCAGTTGTGAGTCTTTCGTCTCATCAAGTGAAATTCCTGTGTGGAGAAGCGGACATGGAAAGTGTAGATTGACTAGTTTGTGAATTGATTGATATGTTTTTACAGGACGAGGATGGCTTAAAATCCATTGGTGAAGTGACAACCGGCCACAGTAATGGCCCAGTAATTGGTTTGAAGGAAGCTTCTGAGGAAGAATGCAAAGACACCTGCAACAAGGAAGAGACAATCAAATTGCTGAAGGAAGAGGTGCGGACTTGCAACCATTTTTTCTTTACGTTGATACGTGCATCCTGAAATCCCGTAGGTGTCATCATGTGGAATTTGACATGTTTTCTCATTGAGACTAAGAACTTTGAAAGAAGTTAGACTGTTTCTTAACTAAAAGTAGTGCAAGAAGAATTTTGATCCTGTTCTTGTATGAAAAGACATGTGCTGTTTCAGGTTGACTCCCTCAAAGCAAGAATAGCAGAACTGAAATCAAAATGTTCTAGAAGTGATGTATTACTTAAAGGTGATTGCTGAACTGCACATATGTCGTGATTGATTTCAATTGAAGGAGTTCTTATGTATTGCTATCTATTGATATTATATATCATTTAACCAGAGAATGAGGGAGCACTCACAACCATGGAAAAACAACCCATTTCTGAGATGCCACCTCCTGGACTTGACAAATCAAAGAGTTATACACCTTATATTAAGTACACAAAACTTGAATTCAAGGTACCAGCGTGAAATGGGAGAAGGAAGTTCATTTTCCTTTGTTGTTCAAGTTTTTGAAGCTTGGTTTCAAGAATGTAGCTCTGCACAAACTTTGACATTTTTTTTCCTTCTGTTTAGCAAGAATTTTAACCTTGTTACTGATATGACAGATTTTATGTGACAGGTTGACACATTTTTTGCTGTTGGATCGCCCCTTGGTGTCTTCCTCGCCCTCCGTAATATTCGTATTGGAATTGGTAACTACATTTAAGATGTTCTTTATAGCTGTTTTTTAACTTCCAGAAAATATTTTTTAGACTTCTCAAATGATTGAAACTTGACCGTCTATAATTGTGTGACAAAATCATTGATGAACAGCAAAATCCATAATCATGTTGACACTATTACACTCAACTGTATGCAGGCAGCACTTCAAATAGTTACATTTATTTCTTTGTTTTTTTGTTACACTGCAACTACTATTTCGCACTTGCATTGTACACAAGTTTTTTGAGTCAAGAGGTCTTCAGATACATGTTCAATATTTCTTCCCCAAATGTTTGCATTTTGGGCTTTTTGTTGAAACTTTTTGAATAGTTTTTTGCGTCAATTATTACTCTTTACTGTTCTACATTATACAATACACCTAATATTTTGGTTTTTTTTTATACATTCCTAGTTTTGTATTACATAGTAATAGTCAGTTTCATATTGAATTTTAACCTCTCAAATGCAGTTTCATTGTATGTTTTTCGCTCTCTATTCCAGGCAAAGGGCAAGCATATTGGGAAGAGGAAAATATCAGTGAAGAGATTCCAGCTTGTCGTCAAATGTTCAACATTTTTCATCCATTCGATCCGGTTGCTTATAGGTTTGACATTTCCCATATATCTCTGTGCAGTTATTCTAGCTATAGACAGCACATTTCCATGGTAAATGTTGTTCTTGCTAGGGATGGACTTTTCGTTATTTATGACTTCCGCAAATTGTATAGTAGGATGAAATCTCCAATCGCCTAGAGTTTTGTTTTTCCCCCTCTCATATACAGATTCACACAACTTTTTGGTCAGAACAACTACACATGGATTATTAATTACCTAGGATTTTCTGAAGCAATTACATTTCATATATTTCTTTGTTGATCTATGTCAAATCTGGAACCCATTATGAAGGTTTGTTGGTTTCTGCACAGAATAGAACCACTTGTATGTAAAGAGTATATCACCAAACGTCCGGTTATTGTCCCTTACCACAAAGGTGGGAAGAGGTTGCATATTGGATTTCAGGTGAGGCCCTGTAACTATATACATCACTGTGCATTCAAGTCTCTCTCTCTCTCTCTGGCACTGAGTTCCTTCCCTCTCTGATATGCTCATATTATGTGAAATAGGAATTTAGTGAAGATTTGGCTGCTCGTTCTCAGGCAATAATGAATCATCTCAACTCTGTAAGGGTGTGCTCTGTTAAGAACTCTTTCCAAGTTTCAATGTGACTGAATTTTCTTTTGTTGTTTAATATCTATGGTTAGCTCAAAAATGCATGGAGAGCAGTAAGAAGGACTCATTTAATTAATCTACTGATGCAGTTGGTGCAATTCGGAGTTCTGATGAGTTTCATATTTGGTGGTGTTGTATTGGGGTACTTTTGCTTTGGTGTCCAAAATTTGTCTTGATGCCTCATTAATGTATCTGAGCAGTTTTAAAAACATTTCAATTTTATGGTGATTGGTGATACCCAGTTTTTCTCTATATGTTTCAACCACAATTATTCTCAACCTGTATTAACTATATCATCTTAGATGGCCCTTTTTCAATTTTATCCTCAACTTCACCTTTACAGAGGTGACTCATTTTTCATCATGTACTTTCTTGGATCAAACTAAACAGTGCATCATTATCTTAATTGAATCTTTAGGTTTTGGTTTGGTGGGTTCCTAGTTTGAGTTATAGGTGCCAAGTTACAAATGAGTCATGTCATGGGTATCTAAGTAGAAGTACTAGTTGGGATCGGATCCTTGAATTCTGTATTTATTAATCCTACAGTGCTTTCCTGAGCCAACTTGAGTTTAAGTTGGACCATTCATCTATCTCTGGTCACAGCGAGCTAAGTTTGTCAATAGCTGTATAGTGATGGAGCATTTGGTGTCTGGACACGTGAACACTGATAAAGTTGTGATATGTGCTGCCTGAACAGGTAAAAGTGTTGACAGTGTGCCAATCAAGAGATGCAGATATCCCAGAAGGTACAATAATTTATTTCTTTATCACGCTGCTTATCTTGCAATTACTGTCCCGATCTTCCTTAATAAAATTAAATTGCCTTCTATTTTAAAAGGAAAGATTATGACAGTCCTTTTCCAAAAATGAAAATTCAAAAAAGGAAATCTATTTGAAATTTAGCTTTTCATCTCGAATTTATTCATGATGTCCAATCTATGGTAGAAGGAGCAGAGGATGCTGAAGAAAAATTAGAAAGGTCATATGGTGAAATGATGATGGAGATGTTGACAGGAAGTGCAGGACGGATAGATCACATGCTGCAAGTGCGTAAAATTTACAGTTTGATGACAGTACATAAGGGTGCACTTTTAATCCATGAACTTGCTTATTGTTCTCTCAGTGTATACATGAACAAGGATGCATATAATAATCATGTGCATATGTAGTGTGAGTACGTGTGTCTGTACTCTGTGCTGTTTGATGTTGCCAGTCATTACTCTGCATGCACGACTTTGCTTCCCATTGAAACCGGGGAATGTTCCCTCTCATGAAGCTGTAGTCACCTGTGGTTTACAGATCTCATTAGTAGCAGCACTCTGCAACCATTTATCAACATTCGAACATTTCTAATTAAGTTATTTTGTTGATACGCAGGATAAAACATTCGAACATTCATATTTACAAGCCCTTGGATCACATACGTAAGTTTTTACTTGGCACTTTGAAGTGAGTTTATGGCACGTGCTATGGGAATATCAGTCTTTGCTTGTTAGCAGGCCAAGTGTGGATTTTGCAGCATCTTGACACAGTTTGTCATGCATTTCATCTTTTCTAGGAAGAATATTCGGTGTCTTCTACACAAGATTACACTTAAGACACTCGTGGAAGCATATGATGATAAGCCTTTTTGAACATATATATATAACTGAGGAAGTAAATTAAAAAGAAGAGACATATTGGTCGTAAGTTTCCATCGGAAACATTGTTTGATGCGATAGTTTATGTATTATGTATTTACTTTTAATTGGCGAATTTTGGCGTGCAGCAATTATTGGAGGGATAATGATACTGCGCTCTTCATTTTGAAACACTTGTATAGCGACATACCTGAGGATCCCAGTTCACCTAATGAGTCAAACGGTTGCAACTCAAAAGAAGAGACGGGGGGTTCCACTGCCGTGACTGATCAAAGAGATGTTGTTGATGAAGAACTTCCTTTGACATTTTCCGATAGGCAAATGGTTGAGAACTTGTCAAGGAGAGTGAAGAAGGTTATTAAGAGGACTTGAATTATTACAGGTTACAGGTTTCCTTCCTGCCATACTACTGCTTGTTGTAGATCTTTGTGTCAGAAGCTAATTGTTCCTGCATTGCAGAAAGTAAAGGGAAAATAATAACACGGGATTATTATGGTGGATATCCGGTATTCGCGTAGAGGATGATGGTTATGCAACACTATGTTGATAAGGGTTTCCCTGATGATTCATTTAAATTTCGTTTTATGTCTTTCAACTGTAAATAAGAATTGTAGTATTGAGTGTAAATATAGTGTTTGTAATTTAGGCGGCTTGTAAAGGAAATGCAAATGCAAATGCTGTAAAAATATTAGAGATTGTACATATAGTAGTATGATCTCAAGAAATAATACAGCTTCTGTTCTGTTGGTTGCATTTGGATCATTGACTTGAATGATTTTTATAATAAATAAATTAGGATGTCCAGTTTCTTCAAGTGGGAGTTACTTCCCTAACATACACACATACATATACAAACAGAGACAGCGAGAGAAGAGAGACAAACGGACCAACCGCAACGACTAACGACGACGATAGAATACGAGGCGCTTGGGAGAGTGGGAGGTCCAGAAGAATAAAAATGACACCATCTATCGTTTTGTTTCTAAAAAAATGACAACTTATGTCGATTTGTAATCTCTTCAGAAATTGGTAGGGTAGTGTTATTTTTATTCCAGAAAAATAACAA
Source organism: Tripterygium wilfordii (assembly GCF_013401445.1). Classification (NCBI taxonomy): domain Eukaryota; kingdom Viridiplantae; phylum Streptophyta; class Magnoliopsida; order Celastrales; family Celastraceae; genus Tripterygium; species Tripterygium wilfordii. The sequence goes on along the minus strand of NC_052243.1, from coordinate 208,893 downwards.
CCTTTTATTGTTTTTTTTCTTTTGAAAAATTTTGATATAAACTTAGTAATCTCTAATTAAATATGTAAAATTTATTTATTTTAAAATTTTATTTTAAGGGTTTGTATATAAGGATATTTATATAAATTTTAAAAATGATGTAAAGATAATAGGTTAATGGTGTGGTGATCCCTTCACTAATTTGGTGGCTGACAAATTGACTTGGCGGTTACTGTATAAGAATTGAGGCTTTGAGGAGGGTGTGAATATCGACTTTCCCGCTTCGCTCAAAACTCGAAACTCGTCTTCCTTGAATTGAAATACTCCCTGCTTACGAGCTGGAAAATCTTTGTCAATGGCAAGTTACGAATCAGGCTATAGAGATCCAGCTGCTCTAAATCCATCCAGCCTCACGAATTCAGGTAATGAATTTTTTTTTCCTCTGATCAGATCTTGGTTTCATTTCTGCTCTGCTTGGCTGCCGAGAGAACGCGGGACGAAAATCGAAGGAAAATATTTCAACCGGTATCGTCTAGTACTTTGCATTTTTTCGGTTTCCATAATTGATTCGATCATTTTCCAATTTATTTTACGCTCTTTTTTGCTCCTTAGGAAACGGAGGCGTAAATTTAAAGATATTATTTGTACAGTATGATTCTGTAGGTTTTTTTTTTCTTTTTTCTTTTTTTTTTTTGCGTTTCTGCATCTGATCTGTCGTTTATTTCGTTCGATGCTACGTTTCAACTGATATAAACAACAAGAGTGGAATCAAACGAAAGGAATTTTTAAGTTCATCATGTGATCTGCTTCTGTTTGTTCTTGTTTCCCTTCCCTTTTTTTGTTGATCACTTAAAAGCCAAAATCATCTACAGGACTATTTCTGTTGTTTCGAATTTCTTCGCCATTCTGTTTTCTCTTCCTCATTTCATGGATTGTGGCTACCAAGCACAAAATAGGCTTTATATATCTTGCTCTGAGAAAAAAAAAAGGAGGTGATAATACCTAACTGAGGATTCATTCGTTTGATTCCAACATTGCTTTTATTTCCTTCACTGCCAATTGCATCCATTATCCATATGCTTATTTTTATGCCTGGGACGTGCCAATGAAGAAGTCTTGGATAGATTCTGCCTTCTGATTGCAGAAGACTGTGATTGAATGTTTCTAGGTTGATGTGTACTTAAATTCTTACTGGAGCATTGCTGTTTCTCTTAGTTTTTTGAGGCCAAGCCTATCAATTATCGCACCATAGAAAAACTTAGTCCTATGTCATCATGGGAATCTCTTATCGAGTCAGGATCGATGACTATTTCAAAATATCTAATTAGTGTACTATTATACATTGTTACTGTTGTTGCCAATCAGTCTTACATGATAATTTTGTGGGTTCATATCAATAAGATGGATCAATGATACTGTAATAAGGAGGAATAGTTTCACTCAGTAGGTAGGTTCTGTAGCAATAGAAGCTATGTCTTTGTGCTTTTCACATATGATTGGAATATTTTGGAATAAAATGGAGTGAAGCATAAAAAATGGTGAATGTTTAGGTATACAAATGGTGAATGTGTAGGTATACGGAACAAGAAATGCAATACACTGTGATACACGAAGTAAGGACGGTGTTTGGTCAAGGATTGAAAAATCACTTTTGGTAGTAGAGCATGACCGCCAAAGTATTAGACTTAATCAGAACTGCGACTTTAGCTTAGAAGTATTGATTCTGAAACAAATGCCAGAAAGGACAGAATTCTCATGCTAATCTCTCTGAAGGCTATCAGTTCAATGACTTACATGCTTTTATGTATGTATTTTCTTTTATATAGTTATCAGTTGGGCAATGTCTCTAAGTTTTGCAGTTTTCTCAGGATTGAGATATTTCTTAGTTGGGGGTGATTGTTTTGACCACAATGGTAAACGTGATGGATAATTCAATCGTTGTGACAATTCAATGCGCAATATATTTTGCTTTCTAGCACTCTCAGTTCTTTCTTTACAAGGATATTTGGTTATAGGCATAGGCAAGAAGCTTCCTGTTACTTGGTAAACTTGAGTATCAGTTTACCGGCTCTAGAACGAATTTATTCATGATACCCCCAGGATCTGAATGTTATTTGTGGGCTTTGTAGGCACAGAAAAAGCCAGATTGGCCTATATAAGTACCTCCGGCATTTGGTCATAACATCTTACTTTGACTCTATAATAATATGCTTTTAAATATTACGACTGCTGAAATTGAACTTTCAAGTTAAGACTTCATTGATATCAAGGAATTCATACAAACTTTTCCTTAGCATTGAGATATCTTGTGAAGTTGATCATACAATTTTACTTTTACTTTCATCAAATTTGCAAAGCAAGCAGAAGCATGCACCAATCATTGCACACCCCATACATGTTGTAGAGAGGTGGTTTCAAGGACAGCATTGGCCATGGAGTAGTTTGTACCCAATAACTCAAAACTACTTAGGCTGGAGAGTAGAACCAGCTACATTGACCTGTTTGAACAATTGACCTCCCTTTGTTTATGTATCAACATGAGCTTTATATATCAAACTTTGAGCTATGGCTGTTTTAGAAAAATGCACTGGAATCTGACATGCCATAAAGGTGTTCCTATATCCTTGTGTAAATGTTGTGAATTTTCTGATTTCTACATTTATATTAGTGAGAACTTTCTGTTACTTGAAATATTTCAGATAGCTGCTCCCCTTCATCTGTGTCCTTGAACATTCATTTTTAGTTAGCTATTTCTTCAAGTTCACAAGATACTTTATATCTTGATTTTCAAGAACAGTTGACGTGAATATCTTATGCCAATTTGTGTACTATCCTTGAAAATGCAAGGACTGGTAGGCTTTGTTGCTGAATACTGGAGGTGTATACAGGAAAAATTCTCTCATGACTAAATGACCTCTTCAAATGCAGGGGTTAAATTCCATGCTGATTTACTGGTGCAGGTTGTGCTGGAGTCTGTATAATGAACAGCTCGTGGAGAGATGAACAACACCCATCTTTCATCAAATTCGTCTCTTCCTTCCTTGGCTCAAACTCATTCCGTCTTAACTTTGTTCCAATTGCACCTGTAAGTATGTATATGTTCTTCAGTTTGGTATTTTCCAACATTTTGCAAAATTGTCAAATCATTCAGCTTCTCAGACGTTTTTTTTTTTTTTTTTTTTTTTTTTTTTGTGTAGGACTTCATCTTCAACTGTGGGGGCTTGTCAGTAGCATTTGTTTTTCTGACAAACTGGGATTGCAACAATGTCTCGTCGTTCTTCAACAGGTAAACTGCTGGTACTTCTTTTTTCCTCTTGCATTATTTTTGCGATTAATTTGATCTGACTTTGTACAGGGTTAAGAAACTGAAGGGGCAGTTTGCACATCTCTATGTTGTTGTTACTCTTCCAACTAAGGAGCAAAATGATTCTTTCATCCGCTCTTACTTCAAGTGTGTCAATACACCACTATTCAAGTTGATTATTTTCCGTTTTGCTGTGGTTTTATAGTAAACACAAATGTTTGCGTTTTTTGAGCAAAGAAACGAGATGGAGCTTGGTAGACCACAGTTTGTACCCGTTCAAGACTTAGAGATGGGATTTGAAAAGATTGTTAAGATAGCTCACTCACGGGGGAGTAAGATCTTAATTGCAAAGCTCATTTAGTTGTTAGTCACTAATAATTATTGTAAAATTACCAGTGTTTTGCAGTGTGCAAGCGACAGGATGCCGTATCAAAATTGAAGGCTGAGGTTGGTTGGTGAAAGCTTCTATTTTATTTTCTTCGCTAGCTATACATGTTATATGCCAATTTTTATGTTTAGTTATTCAGATAAATTGAATTTCTTTTTTGAATGTACATCTTGTGCATGTGAAGAGGAAGCGATCAGTGGAGACAATGGACAATTTCCTGAAAGTAGTCACATCCGTACCAGGCATTGATAACCATGATGCACATGCAGTAAGTTGATGCACTACAAAACCAGCACTTTCTTCCATCATTCCTATTACTCGAAGGAACTCGCATCAATGAATATTATATGCGAGGAAAAAAAATGCAATTCTTCTTGGAGTCTCAACTCTCAAGTATTAAAAGAATACATCTCTGTACTGTCAATTTTGAAGGTAAGTGTTCTTAATTGTCTGTTACAACTTATAAAGTAATAACATGACCAATGCTCTTGAGAGTTGGAAGGTTAGTATGCGCCGAAAGAGTGAACCCCTTCTTGATGACATGACTGGCCCTTGTATTTTACCGTTGTGCATGGAGTTCATATGATCCACAATTTGCGTGATTTTTAAAATTGAAGCCACAAAAAGCCACTATTCTTTTCCTAGGCAGATTTGTGCTTCAGGGTTGTGAGATTGACTGGTGTAATCTATGGTCATGAAATGTTTTTTCTCTCTCTCTCATACTATTTTTATCCTTTTCTTCTTTGCTTCAGCTTAATCAAGCTATTGGCTCAATCAAAACAATTGCCAAGGCATCAAAAGAAAGCATTTTGGAGAACACTGACCTTTCAGCTGACAAGGCTGATGTGATTGTAAGGTTTTTCAGAGATCCAAAGTTTTACCTCAGTCCCAAGATCAATTGATATCTCGTGATTCAAGCCGGTTGTAGCAGGTAATTCAATTCAACCTTGTGCCTCTCATCTTTAAAGCCTGTTCGTATAATTCAATGCTGCCAACTTTTTTCTGGGATATATATCTTTACGTACGTCTGTCTGTCTGTCGGGCTAATGTTTCACTTTCACACTGCTAAGCCCTACGTTCCCTCGAGTTTGAACTTTGAACCCTGGTTTATCAACTCTGTATTAAGAGCCGTCACTTCTTTGGCAATACCGTGATTCCAATCACCAGTTGTTCCAAAGTGGATGGTTATCTAATCTTTACTGTTCATTCTTTCTTTTCTTTTTTTTCATTTTGTAAATTAACCCCAACCAATTGAGGTGTAATTCGCCCCCTCCTTCGAAAAAATTTAATCATATAATTGCATCCTTATTAAATTTTAAAAAATTGGATAATCGATTCACGTTGTGAAAGAACAATTGCACTAGCGCCAGCACTTCTTCTCATGACACACCACATTTTCCATTGACCTGCACGCCTTGAGGGTGGAGAATGGAGTCTGGAGACACAAAGGAGGTTTTAACTTGCATAAAAAGGGCAAAACTAAGAGTACAATATTCGACCCCCCCAAAACGCAATAACTTACGGCATCCTATTAAGGCAAATAAAACTATAGCTCAACGAATCACCATCCAAAAATTGACACACAACGTTGGCAAAATTACAAGAACAAAGCATGATAGAGAGGGGGGCAGGGGTGACTGACAATTAGATCAAAATGAGGGGGGCAGCATTAATGCCAATTATGACGGGGCACCAAGATAAGAGGCAAGCCGCAATATGTCACTGAAGATGCCACCAGCTGTGACTTGAGCCCCAGCACCAGGTCCTCGGACTATCAGAGGTTGCTTCTGGTACCTTGTGGTTGTGAAAGCTATGATGTTATCAGAACCTGACAGCTGTGCAAATGGGTGATCTTTCTTGTATCTTCGCAGCTCCACACGCCCTTCTTCCTTGATCACATCTACAACCCCAACATATCTCAAGACCTTCGAGAATAACAAACAAACACATTTAGAGCAGTTATCAAAGTGTTCAATTATAACTTATTAATAATGATGAGGCCAAGGAATTAACTAAACTGGGATACAGATTGGGGAAGAACTAAGAATCAAATGCAGCCAAACAGCATCAAAATACAACAGATGAAAGAACAATAATGAGCAAAGATGCCAGCAACTAGTAGTCAATCAAGGAAAACATAAGAGGAAGTTTCAACCACGTCTAATTCCACTTTCACTTTTCAAGAAACAGAAACTCAAGTGCACTATTTATGTTCCATACATATCCCACTAATAATTGGATATCTCTGACATGACAGGTACTACTTTACTTCTGGCTAATTTAGGACATTAAACGAGAGCCATTGTCCCAGTATGAAGGTAAAGGCTGGTTTAAAATACAGTCCCATTGTCAAAATTTTCTCACGGATTTTTCATGTGACATGCCAATACCATTTATTTTCCAATGACGTCATAACCTGCCATTATATTATCTACCTTGTGATACAATAATAGTTTAAACTTTAAACCATAATCTGATTAATTTTTGCCGGTATCTACTAACTATAAATCAAAATTATGCATTGTGCCACATCTATGAGGAAGAAGGAAACGGTTCAAGGGTCCCAAGAGCTACTCACTTCCCCAGCATCCTCGGCCTCTTGTCTTTGTTTGGCCATCGCTTTGTCAAATTGTGGTAATTGCTTCATGAATTCTTCCGCAGATGCACTAGCCTGAAAAAGATAATTGGAATAGTTCATGACCTGAACTTTCTAACATTTCCAGGCCATATTATTATCAACAAAATTGATTCTTACCTGTAACGGTTCCGGCACAAGATTTTGAACAGGGAGATCAGAGAGTTCCAACCTTAAGCCAGATTCTCGTGCAAGAATTATCACCTGCAATTTTTGTGAACTTGAAATTATCTCTTTGCTTCTGGAGATGAACAATGCAATAAAGAAGCACCAAAGTTAATCTCCCGTCTTCCCCGTTCCTACTACATAAACCCTTTTTGTTTTTACACACAACTATATTAGCAACAGAGGCAAATAAACAAAACCGTGTCTATAACCCTTATTTAAAATCATGGTGTTGCTATTATGCTTCCCCTATAGATGACTCTGCCCCCACTTTCAATTCCGCACGAAATAATTGCCTCATTACATAATGATGGGAGTCCTCTTTAAATGGTTCAGGATATGGTCTACCAGGAAATTTCCAACAACTGAACATTAACTTATCAGAAAGCTAAGTGAGTTAACGTGCATCATACCTTTCTAGCAACATCTGTACCAGATAAATCATCCCGAGGATCTGGTTCAGTATAGCCCGACTCTTTTGCCTCTGCAACCACGTCACTGAAAGCTCGTGTACCAATGAAGTTGTTGAAAATATAACTTAATGTCCCACTGCAACAACAAATTATAAGAGGAAAAATCATCATCAAAAGATACATATGATAACCTCATTCACATATTTTAGTTGTTTGAAACTGCTGGTGTGCCCGAGTTTGCCTATATGACACGCAAACATGACCAACCTGAAAATGCCTTCAATGCGCAATATCTTGTCACCAGTTTCTAGAAGACCTCTTAAAGTACTAACAATTGGAAGGCCAGCTCCAACAGTTGCTTCATAAAAGTAATGTGTATAAGATTTCCGCTGAAGAGCTCTCAGCTTTAAATACTGCACATTTCATCACCGTAGTCCCAAAGTGAGATACAATAAGGTAAACAACACCCGTGCACAAGGCTCCCGCAGTGGGCGGGGTTGGCGATGGGTAAGATGTACACAGACCTTACCCCACATAATATGTGGAGAGACTGTTTCCAGGAATTGAACCTTTGACTTTTAGGTTACACTCCTGGAACTCTACCACAGAGCCACATGTTCACTTGTTCCGAAGCAAGATACTATGAAACAAAAAGACATATTCAATTTATTCTACTACATGTTTGACAGAATGGTCCAGGAAACCGTCTTGCCATATTACGATGAGATTTAATTTGATATTTATTACCTGATCAAGAGGTCCTGAGTTTGCCTTTTTATTTGGAGTGATCACATGAATCCCTCTCCGCAACCAATCATAGTAATAGCTTGCAACACCAGCATCTGCTGTGCAATCTACCAAGACAGTATTTGGAATGAAGTGGTTTTCATGCACATTTTTAGTGAATTTCTCCAGGTCAGCCACTTCTCCATTCTCCTTCATAAGTTCTCTCCATCTTGTTAATTCAATTCCTCTGCAAACCAAGATAAATGTGTCAGAATTGAAGACCACATCCATATTCAAGAGTTCCATAAATGGTAATATGCAGTGAACATTGGCTGTCTGTTTCATGACCTAACAACAAAACATAATTATTGGGACAAGGTAGGTTTTTACACTCAACCATGTAAACAATGAGAAAAGATGATAAATAACGGTTTTAAAACAAAAAAAAAAAAGAAAAAGAAAAGAAAGAGATGGAAGTTGCACCAAGTAGGAAAGACATTCGTAATGATATAATTTTGTTGTTTGCACCAGTAAAAAATAGCCCGTCGATGAAAAATGTCATGCTAGATATTTTTGCATCCCAACATCACTAATGATGGAAGAACTTTGATATGCACTTCTACTTCACAGAAGAGAGAGGACAAAAGACTCCTACATAGAATGCTCAAATTCAATCGAACAACACAACAGGATCTATGAATATTATGCATTCAAACAGTTAGAAATATGTAAAAGAAAAAACAAACAACAAGAACTTAAATAAAAGAAGGGAATATAGTTAGCCCAATCAAAAGCTCTGATTTTAAGCTTCTCAGAGCTACGAAGGTTTAGTTTTATTTTCATACTGGTAGTATCTAACAGGCAGATCAAGACAAGCCTTGGCAAGAAAAATAAAAGCTTAAAGGTATAAACAGAACTCATCCTCAAATAAGGCATATACTTCATACCATAAACCCTATCATATTGGCGACAAGCAATTCTACCTATAGCATACTTTCATATATCATAGTAATAATTTTGCTTATGGGTTGGCACCTGCTCTATGCATTTCCTAATAATTTCTTCTTTATAGTGATCAAAATATAAGGATATTCATGAACTTACACGTCACTTAAAAGCATGGTTCTTGAGCCAGTGATTCCCATAACACGTAGATCAATGTTAAATTCTTCCTTGAGAACAGCTGCCTGCCAGAAAAAGTTCCACTTACAACATTTAGCCATATCATTCAGCAATAACTGATTTTTCAAAGCATGTTCAATCCTCAAATATAAAATTGCTGCAAATGCTGACATGTAAACATAATAATGAAACCAATGAGAGATTCTCTCTGATAATGCACCTGATCCCTAAGCTGGTCAAGCAACGTGGCACCAATCAAACCGGGTCCAACAATCCCCATTGCTATTGTGGTCCTTGAAAGAAAAAACCGTGAATGTACAGCCCTTAAAGCCCTCACACAGTCCTCACGTTTGACCACCACAGTAATGTTGTATTCAGAGCAACCTTGAGCTATGGCACGGACATTGATATTAGCCTGCAGGGAATTTGCTTCAAACTCTTTCAGTGAGCAGATTACAAAATAACTTGATAACAGCAGTAACCTCATTTTATTTTTTCCTTTTAATTTTTTAATGGAAATTTTATTAAAGCAGCAGGAGGGGAGCAACAGTAACTTCAAATTCATTGAGAAAGAGGACATAAAGATTGAGCAAACCACTATGACAGAGAAATGACTTTACCTTCGCCAAAGCATTGAAAAGAGTAGCACTGACCCCTGGAGTACTAGCCATTTTCTGGCCAACTGCGGCTAAAATGCTACAATTTGGAATGACTGCAACCTGATATGAGTTTAATTATTTGAAGGAAATGATTAATACAGGCCAAAAACTTTCAAGAATCATGGCAAAAGATGTTCATAGTGATCAAACTTCTTAAAATGAACTTTACCATAAGAAGACAAGCTAGCAGTATTTTAATGGAAAATCAGTGAAGCACAAATTTTCTTTTGAAGGATAGAAGAACATTGTGGCTGAAAAAGCAACAAGAAGGAGCTAACCCTTTATAGCATTTACAGAATAGAGAAAATCTCATCCAAGCAAAAAGCAATTTACTTACAGATATTACTTTGAAAACATGATCAAATCATAAGTGATCTGAAGGTACATGAGAAATAATATATGAAATAATATTCTGCATTGTTGGCATCTCACACCTCTATAAAAATGGTATAGATGTTACACTACCCAACCAGTGAAAATCACAAAAAGTTGTTGAAACTTCAAAACTCGTGTATGTATTAAGAAATATTAAGGAAATTGTTTTCTATATCTCGCAAGTATCTCATGGAATCATGTACTTTGGGCAACTCGCTTTTAATTTTCTCGTTTTGTAGTGAGAAGTGTATTATGAGTTGTTCAAGCTCTAAGAGTCCTACGTAAATTCTTAAGACTTCTGCGTTGCTATCTTCTTTGGCAATGGAAATTACCGTTCAAGAACCAATATCCTCACTTATCAAAAAAAAATCCTCTCTATCAAAATAAACTATTAAGGACAAAAGTACAATTAAATCGAGGAGAGCACCTGGGAAAGACGACCAGCATCTAAAGCTTGGCGAAATCTAGCCTGTAAAGCTTCAGCAACAGCTTTAACTTCCTTTTCAGGAACTGCAAAGCAAACAGAGTGCTCACTGCTAGCCTACACAATAACAAATAGCTATTCGCTAAGCATCCATCTGCTTTTAAGAAACCTGCTAAACTGGAATTAGCTGATGCACGTACCTGGGAAATCATAATGACGTTGGCTCCCACATCTTTTACAGCACCAAAAATGGTGCTAGCTGTACCGGGAACACCAGCCATTCCAGTTCTGCCAAAAGAGACATGATATGAATGGAGAAGTACAATGTGCTCAAATGTTTTCCTAAGGAGTTAGATGAAACAGGAACTGAGAGAGAGAGAGACACTTGCCCTTCAACATTTACAAGAGCCAAATTATCTATTGTTGCAAAACCTTTAACAGGAGTGTCCAACTTCTCATCATCTCCATCTTCATCAACAGAAGGTCGGCATATCATTGTTCCAGGTGCAGAGAGGTTGAAAATATTCCTTATTACAATTGGAATGTCATACCGCATCACTGGAATAATGGTGCGCGGATGTAAAACATTCGCTCCAAAATATGACTGGAAATTCAAACGAACTCCCCATGAGAGATGTATTTTGCAAATTTATACAATTTCGACAGGTAATGGACGAATGCTTTAGCTCACCATTTCCCAAGCCTCTTGATATGACAACGTCTTCAGTATCACAGCTTCACTAACTGCAACGAAAAAAGGAAAACACTCAGATTATGTTCTCAATGTATTGGAGCTTGCCAGAAATACAACAAAAGATGAGGCATCAAATATGCCATGCCCCATTAAAGATCTGGCACCTTTTCTAGGATCTGCACTATAAACTCCGTCAACATCAGTCCATATAGTGACCTGACGAGCCCTTACTAGAGCACCCATAATTGCTGCAGAGAAGTCACTTCCATCCCTCTTCAAAGTTGTAGGGATATTTTGAGGTGTACTGGCGATGAAACCAGTTGCAATAACTGTCTTAGAGGAATTTTGAGAGAACCACTTTTCAAGTCTTTGTTCAGATTCCTCAAAATCAGGATCAACTTGATTAGAACTAGTAGGATTTACAATAATTACATCCCTTGTGTCCATCCATGTGCATTCCACCCCAAGCTGCACCAATAACCACATGCATCAGATAAGTCCAAAAAAAAAAACCAACTAGAACTTACCTTGATCGAATAATGTAATTGATTACTGCACCTTTCTCACAACTCCTGATAGCATCTGTGCAGACCACAACTCTCCATGTCCTACAACAAAATCCGAAAAGGATTCTGTTGCATGACCGGCTGTAGAAGAAGAATCACTTTTAGTGTTAGTAAAGGTTGCAATATTCTTATAATCTGAACAAGAAACCAAGGTTTGGAAGTTAGAACAGTTTACTTTGAAATGTGTAAACATGCAGGCCAAAAAATCTCGATAAAGAGAGCGAGATGTACCTATATATATCGCACGAAGCATTGCTCTAAGGTTATTAACATCATGATGTAAGCGGGACAGAAAACTAGCAAGTTCTTCACCATCTAGCAAGTCCATGGCTGTCGATTTGTGTTTTTCGAGCACGGCATCCAGTGCAGTTAAATACGAATCATCTCGTGATTGAGCCTTGTAAATGAGCTCATACATCATATCAGTCACCTTTGACATTGCCGACACAACAACCAATTTCCCCAGAGAATTATCATTTATGATAATCTCTGCAACATTCTTGATTCTCTGGGAACTTCCCACACAAGTGCCACCAAACTTATGAACAGACCACATGTCACCTTTTGGAAGGTCAACTCTTTCCATTGAATTGTCCAGTGAAACATCTGTTCCGATAAAGATAACATCAACTAAAACGAAAATCTCAATCTAATAATCAGCAATTATTTAACCATAAAGATGATTTCAATTTTAAATGACAGAGCAGGTGGTGAACCTGTGACTGAAGAAAAGACTTGGATGCATGATGATTCATTCTTTCCCATCTGAGAAACAACATCCAATCTGAAATTAAAAAACAAAAGTATTAACTTTTTGGCAGTTGGCTCCAAACAGAGCATATATGCCTGTTCAACAATCAGTTTCAGGCAAAAATATTTATTTAATCCACAAACAAAAAAAACACTTTTGCAAATGTATTTCAACAGGAAAAATGCTACTACGAAAGCAGCACAAAAAATCATATTCGCAACACAAGGTCACTTGTCAGACCGGCATATAAATCCAATATTATACCGTTATGTCAGGGGGATAATCATCAAGAACGCAATATAAAGGCCAGTCCAATAATGATTTGATAACAAAAACATAAAAATATACACAAACTATGTACTAAATGACTATAATTCAGAATGATGGTGATAACAACTACATGAGGGGTTTTTGTAATTTCCTCTCAGCTTCTTCCTCTGTGTTCTACGCAAACAGTCATCATCATCAGTATTTGATCCTTGTCCCAATCTGTTTGATTTGTCAGCAAACAGTGAAATGTGTAAAGTGAAGTTTAGCATTCAAAGGAATTACTAATACTAAATAGCTAGGTGTTAAGCTTTAAAAACAAGCTTAAAGGAGTTGGAGAAATCAAGAGCAACCTAGAATTTTCACACGTTTTGTCCTTGTAAATCAATATAAAATACCACCAATTTTGGGATTACTTCCCTTGCTTTCAGAGGCAACAATATCACACTAAAATCAATAGTTCTTGCGCAATCAAACAAAAAAAACAAAAGAATAGCAGTAGTCAAGTAGGTAGTTCCAAAATGTTAACCAAATAGCACTCAGTGATGATCCTTATTATCCTGTCCCACAAATTCGGGGAAAAAAATTTGCACAAATACACGAGGCATTTCCACAACTACATTCTCGGAAAACAGTAGCAGTACTCCTTGTATATGAAGAGAAGTATGCATAATTGCATATCAATGAAAACATAAATACAGCAGCATATCATCTTTTTTGTAGCTTCGATTACATATGCACACGCTCCCTAATCTTTTCAATTCTAGAAATCTCAACACCACATACAGCATCAAATCAAAATCAATGCATCTCAATTTATTTTGTCGTTTCTCACACTCCACTGCGAACACCATCCAGAAAATAGTCCAAACAACTGCAGGAATAATCTCAGATAAAAATAGACGCGTTGATTTCAGTTCTTAGAAGCGAAAAGAAAACGAAAAACAAGTGAGCATAGCTACGAACCGAAATTTTCGGTTCTGGCATCCACAACAACAAATAGTAAAAACAAAATCACCATGCCTGCAAGTAGGAGAGTGTCGGAGAGTATGGAGTGGCCCTCCGCAATGAGAAGGAATGAAACAGATCTTCTCCTTCTTTTCCTGCTTCGGCTTAGGCTCGCAGCGAGAAAATGCTCTCGAAGAAAGAATGCGCGACGACGAGTGAGAGATCGCAGCAGAAAACGCCATCACTCCTCTTTCACTCAGCTCCCGCACAGACAAGAGGAAGGAGAGATATTACAGTCGCTATTCTTTGGCGGCTTTAGCTCGGTTGCAGCAGTGAAAATAATATGCACGATGATTAGATGAGAGTGTTGTTGGGACTTGGGAGAGATCTGGTGTAGGTTGGAATACAAATTCAGATTAGACTGCCAACTAGCAAGAGGTATGGACTTTCCATCAAAGGTTGACAGTTCACTGCCTAAACGGGCCGGTCCTTGTCTTTCTCCTTAGCGGGTTAGACTAGCCAAAAAGCTTAGCTAGATTGAATCCATCCATCCAAGACTGGGCTTAGCTGGGTTAATCAATGCCTCGATGGGCTCTGGGCCGGGCTTTCTCCAATCTAATTTCACACACAGAAATTATTTTTATTTATTTGGTTTATAAATCTTTTAATAATTATTATATTAAAAAGCCAATAAAAATTGACAGAAAACGGTGACAAACCTTCGAATAACCGTGCCAAGAGTTGAAGAAAAAGGTGGAGATAACTGAGAGGAGCAAAAAGGGCAAGGGTTTTGAATTTTAAACTGTGAAAGAGCGGGTTGAAGAGGCAAATGTGGCCATCGTGAAATTGTATGACATCAACCGCAAATTATTGAAGAACGTTGAAGGTTCTTCCTTGTCTTTTGATGAAAAATCTGCATTCGAACCAGATCAGAGTGGAAATTTCCGGAGGAAAGGAAGTTGTAGAGCAAGCTAAAAGGGTTGCAGTTGTAGGTGCAGAAGTTACAGTTTCTACTGCCGAAACTTGATGATCAAAATGAAAACAGAATTAAGGAAAACGAAAACCAAAATTACTGACAGAAGAACAAGAGTTCGCTTGCAGGACTATCTCTACACCGGTGGCAGATGGATGTAGCCCTCAAATAAAGAAAGCGCCCTTTTGTTCATGTGTGCAAACTCCCAACTAAGGGAGATTGAAGCAGTTGCTTTTTCTCATGACCAGTCAAGCGTTTAGACCCGTCTAGCAAAACATCTGTTGGCTGGTATAAGCTGACCACTGAAAATGTGAGAGTAATTACTTTTGCTTGTTCACAGCTTTGTTCTCTGTAACCAGAGACAAAGCAACATCAGGATGAAACTGATCTCCATTGTCAACGATAATATTCATACCAACATGATACTTGGCAGTTTAACATAAATAGATAAGTTGGTAAAATATTAGCAAAACAAAATCTTCCACATACACCAAGTAATGAGAGTACGGTAAATATTCCAACCTAGCTACTGCATACTTGGATAGTTTAGATCTCATCTCCAGTGTCATTCGACTAACCTACTGCATACTTGGATGGTTAGATCTCATCTGCAGTATCATTCAACGGATATCAACTTCTCCCTTCTCAATCAGGATTTCCTTGATTACTCCCATTGCTGAATCTGTTCATTTTCATTTCAAACAAATATTAACATACACACTCGGAATTTCAAACATCTATTACGTACGCTGTCACCAACTCTGCATACCAAGTCACTTAATTGAATCCTCAAGAAGATTTGACTGCAAATAACTAATATTCATTCTACAAATGAGGATCAAGTAGGGTTTTCCACACAAATCCAGTTGCTAATACAAAAATCATGACATACAGCTAGTACTAGACAAATATACACGGACAATAATTACACACGTTCAAAAGCAACTCATATATCTTGATATAATATCAAATTTTTTTTCAGAATATACGTATGATAATAACTTAACACAGAGGCTCCAGCATTAACATCACCACTGAATTTTAAAACCTCCCACAGTACAGCTTTCATTCAGAATGAAGGACCATTGACAAAGTTAAACAACTGCATATCATGCAATTCAAAAAAGCAATGAGGTAAACTAAACTGACAGTCAGTTAGCCATTTGGACGCTAATTGGTTCAAAAAAAAAAAAAAAAAAACAAAGGGACTTCATCTAGCTACCAAACTGCATCACCATTCACCATTGGTGCATGGTCACTGATCCCCACTGAACCATAATGGACAAATAATAATTGAAGTTCTGTATCCAATCCACCATGACTAAGCCATGCATCTCAACTGCCCAACAAGCAATCTAGCTTGCTCGCTCCAGCCATGAGAGAAAAGGAGTTTAATCAAATGATAATTTTAAAGCTGCCTATATTTAGTAGGGATAGATATCAGCAAATATAGGAGTTTTAACAGCCAATAAATAGTCAAACTAAGACAGAATATGAGCAGTATTATACCTGAACATGGACCAATTATCAAACCAAATGCACAAGAAAACCCATTCAAGGAAGTAGTGAGTGAGATTCCACAAAAATAAACCTCTAATATGAAGTCAGGAGACATGATACAAGTTCGGATAAGAAGTTGAATCAAATGACTATTTGCACCAGATCATAATTTGAAGCTCAAGATTCCAATGGAGCAGAAGGCACAAAACTTTTAAACACATGACATGACTAGTACTTGACTATATTTTGGAGACATCAGAAAATACAGGAATTTTACCAACCAATAAATAGTCAAACATAAACAGATTATAAGCAATATACCTGGCCATTAATGGAAACACAAGAGAATAGAAAACACAACAACAAAAACAAGTCAAAAAACAGAAAAGAAGGAGAAAGTAGGTCACTTACGATTGATTCGATCCATAATGCCTTGGAAGGAAATCTTTCAAACTGACCAAGCAACGAGAGTACGGGTAAAGACGACCCCTGTGTACTTCTATGCCTATCCTATCGAGAACAATTTCCAACCTTTTGCTTTCAAGATGATAGCTAAATATTATATTATGAACCCCAAGGAACAAAACTTCAGAAGTCGGATGCCATGCATAGGGCCCGAACCCGAATGGATGATATTTACGAACTAAATATAGAAGTCGGAGCATTGGATCTTCAATGGAAGGGTCATTGCAGAGGATAGGCTTCAAAATCCATGGAGAAGCAAGTTTTAGAGTATGGTCCTCTAGAAGCCAAGTGAGCACCTTAGTACCATCGTGAGAAGCATAGTATAAACGACCTCTGGATGCACCAATAATTCCCATGTCCCTTGTACCCTTCTCCGGCAGCTCAATTGCACGAACATTCATTTCATTGAGATCAAAACACAAAAGGAGCTTCAGAGTTGATAACCTGTATAGCACCCCATCCAAATAAATAGCGCGCATGATCCAAGAATACTTTATTCTTCCATATCCATCATCATAATATTTTTCATTTTCGTGATTATATTTTATTGGCACTCTGTGTACTTGAGCTTTAATTGGCATTTCGCGAGTAATCCAATTCCCTGTATCTGAAGAGAATATGTTCAATTCCCATACGGTGCCATAATAATCACCATGCTGGCGACGTGTGTACACCATACGTACAACCTTATAGTGGGGGGACTTGCTAGGGTCAAAAGCCAAACAAGTATAAGATGTTTTCTCTTTTGCAACAAAACCGAGGATCTCCACGCGCTGTTTGGTAGCAGGAGGGTTGTCTTTTGCGACAAAACCAGGGATCTCCACGCACTGTTTGGTAGTAGGGTTGCATACATAGTACTGAAGGTAGACTGGAGAGAGGCTCTGGCTCTGGCTCTGGCTCTGGCTCTGGCTCTGGCGTCTGAGAAAAAGGAGGAGTCCATTGCAACAATCAAGAAAGTCACTTGGAGCCGGATGAAACGGCAAAAGGGCTTCATAAGACTTGACAAATCCTTTGGCTTCGGCTTGGGCGTCAGGAGATGTCAAAGTACCATACTTCATAACATACTTAATTTTGTCTTTTATAGGATATCCCCACCTAGAGTGAACGAGGAACCCGCAAACGGGCGCAGTGGTTGATAATTTAGGAACACAAACATTGTTAATTAAGTTGTGCCATGAGTTGGAGACACACTTGAATCTGATAAGAGGCTTTTCAGGTAAACGGCAAAGAATCTCAACCAAGACATCATCAGGTAACTCAAAACCTATCTCATCACAACTGGCCATCAATTTATTGATCCCTCTTCCTCAACCTCCTTGTTTCTTTCCCCCAAAAGAAGAGTAAAATCAATCAATGATAATAAATCTGATTTGCACAGGAATCCCTAAACACTTGAATTACCTTAAATATTATAACAAACTGTAATCAAGAAAATTGAAGCACCGATTTTTCCCCTTTAATCTGTTGGCTGCTATTCGATGGTGAATTTGTTATGAAGAGGACAAAGATGACAGAGTGTTTCCTTTATCTTGCCCCAAAACCCTGTATACGAGTCGGAGTTGGGATCCAGCACCACAAAATTGGCCCATAAATATTTAGATGGGCTGAAGTTTCAAATTGAACCAGTTTACCAACCGAAACGCAGAATAGCCCATTAATCGGGAAGCCTACAGTACACCACTAACCGACTACAGAGCTTCCAGGATCAAGGCGGTTAAGATATTCCTCTGGATCTCTACTGCAAAAATTGTATCAAATCACCTTTCCACTTTGTATATTAACTAAAGCAGTGACGATAGCAAACGAAAACATGCCACGTAAATAACTTGACCTCTAATTGTCAATGTAGAGAGGTCCTGAGAGGAGGAGAGGATCAGTTACCTATCATTTGTGAGTTATACCAATAACGCTACTGTATCGTTACTGTTTTCATTTTCTCATTTTCCTCCATTTCGGGTTCGTTTTTTATAACTATGGCAGGAGATTTTGCTGGTGAGGTGCAAGACTGGGAACTGCTCCACGATTCGGAACCTATCCTGGTGATCTTGATCAACTTGAACGATGGTTCGGACTCGGAATCAGAGTTTGTTAAATCGCCAAATTTGGTTGGAGATGTTAGGAGTTTTGAAGGAATCAAGTCTGATTAATTTTATCTGGACAGTCAGAACAGATATGAGAAGGCTGCTGATGTAGAAGCCGATGGGATTGAAGAGGGCTCTGTCGAGTCGGGTAATCCGACTTGGATTGATCCCAGATCAGAGACTGTCATACATCCCACATCGCCTAAGTGTGGGGAGGGTGAGTGCTTTATAAGATTGGGCAAACCTATCACTAGTAAGCCGGTTTTCTAATGCATAGTTAGGCCCATGACAAATGGTATCGAAGCCAACCCACACTTGGGCCGCGTTACGTGGACCGGGCCACGTAAAGGGCTACCTGTTGACCCCGTATACTGTTGAGTGTGTACCCTGTTGAGGGTGCTAGCCGCCTGAAAGCCTCAGGCAGAGTGCGTCCGACGTGGACGTCGGCTCTTGGAATCGTGGTGGTCTGTCATACATCCCACATCGCCTAAGTGTGGGGAGGGTGAGTGCTTTATAAGATTGGGCAAACCTATCACTAGTAAGCCGGTTTTCTAATGCATAGTTAGGCCCATGATAGAGACTCGGTATGAGAGGAAGTTATCGGGTGAGTTCTGGTCTGATGAGCGGAAATTGAGTGAAAACGAGTTGGGATTTGTAGAGAAAGCCACAAGCCAAATGGGTCTTGAAGGGTCGGGAGAAATGAATACTAAGAGTGAGAATTCTGGGAAATTTTGTCTTTTTTGAAGCAAAAAGCGAGGTTGGCTTTGGTGCAAACGCAAAAGGCGAGGTGTGTTCTGAGGGATTCGGTGAAATTCCATTAAAGGATAAAGATTTAGGCAACTTCTGGTGGAGATGGATTTGTTCATGTGTGCAAACTCCAACTAAGGGAGATTGAAGCAGTCGCTTTTTCTCATGATCAGTCCAGCCTTTAGACCCGTCTAGCAAAACATCTGTTGGCTGGTATAAGCTGACAACTGAAATGTGAGAGTAATTACTTTTGCTTGTTCACAGCTTTGTTTTTTGTAACCAGAGACAAAGCAACATCAGGATGAAACTGATCTCCATTGTCAATGATAATATTCATACCAACACTTGGCAGTTTAACATAAATAGATAAGTTGGTAAAACAAAAAACCTTCCACATACACCAAGTAATGAGAGTACGATAAATATTCCAACCTACTGCATACTTGGATGGTTAGATCTCATCTGCAGTCTCATTCAACGGATATCAACTTCTCCCTTCTCAACCAGGATTTCCTTGGATACTCCCATTGCTGAACTGTTCATTTTCATTTCAAACAAAGATTAACACACACTCAGAATTTCAAACATCTATTACGCTGTCACCAACTCTGCATATCAAGTCACTTAATTGACTCCTCAAGAAGATTTGACTGAAAATAACTAACATTCATTCTACAAATCTAGTTGCTAATACAAAAGTCACTTTTATTTGTTGTTTTAGTTTTTTAAAAATAGAAAGTAAAAAAAAAAGATTGTTTGTTTGTTTTTCTGTTTTGGTTTTTATGAAGACCAAAAACAGGTTTTCAAAATTTTTGAGAACAAGAAAAAAAAAGTTTTTAAAAGTTTTAGAAACAAAACTAGTTACACTTATTATATATTGCACTTTCTTTAAGATTTTAGGTTGCAAATTGCATAGAGATATAAAGACAATGATCAAATATACTTTGGGTTATTGTTTTATTTCTTATCTTTTTTATTTCTGTTGATGTTTTCAATGGTGAAACACGGCAAAGGCTGCAGTTATAAAAAATATACTGGTGTGTATATATTCCATTATTATGAAAATAAAAAACACAAACACACTCTTTTTTTTTCTTTTTTTTTTTTCAGTTTTTGTTTTCAGTTTTAAGTGTTCAACCAAACAAGTTTCAATTTTATGTTTTCATTTTCTGTTTTTTATTTCTGTTTTCAAAATTTTTAGAAGTGATACCAAACACAACCTAAATATTCCAATTATTCACCAAAATTTTGAGAAGGTTTCAATATAATCACTTGATCAGGTTTTGTCCATTTTCAGACGGTCAAGAAGCCGAGGTGACATTACAAAATTTAAAAAAAATTTCTTATGTGGATTGGCATGCAATTATCTTTAATATACTACTTTATAATATATTTAATAAAAAAATGGAAAAAAAAATGGTCTCATATCCTCTAATTCACTTCATGCTTTCTTCATATGACTATTGTCGAATTAGCAATGGAATTAGTGATGAAATTATATTTTTGTCACTACGTGTGTCAGTAAAAGTAAATTCCTTTAGCCAGGTGTGTCATGCAATGTAGATTAGCGATGAATTTTTTTCAGAACTACTATGTTAATCCTCGGCTTAACAAGGTCTACACTGCTGACCAGTATGGCTTGTCCCTTGTCGGTTCATTTACACGCTTTGTTAAGGTACATTATTATAGATAATTTAGTTAAATATATTCATTGACATTCAAATTTTAAAGACGTTAACATGATTTGCTTGTCTATATAAACAGGATTTGTATGGTTTGGGGGCCAGGAAACTTGGGGTAACTTCACTGCCCCCATTAGGTTGCCTTCCTGCAGCAATCACTTTGTTTGGATTTCACAAGCCAGGATGTGTGTCCGGGATCAACGCTGATGTGCAAAAATTTAATAAGAGGATCGATTCTGCATCTAAAGCTCTTCAAAAGCAACTACCTGGTCTTAAGGTTGTCATATTTGACATTTACAAACCTTTGTATGACATTGTCAACTCTCCCTCAAACTATGGTATATATCCTTAACAGACCTTTTTTAAACCCTTTTAGATACAAAATTGAATTGTGATTGTCAATGCTAATTGTGTTTTTTTGTAGGGTTTAAGGAAGCAAGGAGAGGTTGCTGTAGGACTGGGAGAGTAGGGGCAACAGTGTTCTTGTGCAATCCAACGACACTTGCAGGAACATGTCCAAATGCCACTGAGTGGAAAGAGGAATCAGTTACATTTTCTTGTTTGTTGGAACATGTAATTGAAATAAAAGGACAAGCAGTGTAAAAAGACAAATTTTGTTAGAAAGGATTGCTTACTTTAGAAAGTGACATTTGGTAACCAAACCCATCCAATTTGATTTCTTGCTGGAAGTAATCAATTGAAAAAATCTGTGTGCTGTTAATTAGTATTAGATTAGCTCTGTTACTTGCAATAACTTTTATCAACAGATGCATTTTCATTTTGTGCCTTCTCCCCTTCAGTTATGCTCATTGAAAATGGATATATGTTTCTGTTTTCAATTGCCTTGTGCAAATTATAATTGATGCATGTACACTTTTCTTACTAAACTCAATTCTCAACAGAAGGTGTCTCAGTTCACGACTCGTGTTGCTCATCTGAATGAGGCATTTTCGGTCGTGAGAAGGGTCCCCATACTACGGCCTACAATGCCAGCTGCTGGGGTGAATCCATGGCCTGCGATGATTTTACGGTGAAAAGCGTACTGTTGGATATAGACATTAAATACACAGTTCGTCCACAGGGTCTGATGTCCTAATTAAGTATTTGTCCTACCCTGCTCAGTCTGAATTGTTTTTCTTGTAGTTTTTCTTCCTGATTGCGGGTCTCTGAGAACTTGTCCAAATATGTCTGTCTTATTATAAGCTCTCCATGTCTGTTTGTCCATTGTTCATGTTACTTGTATTTTGTTATAATAACAGAGAGATGTATCCATTTACCTTGCTATGTTTTGCGATTTCTATACATGTCTACAGAGTGCATACATACAAGTAGACAGATTGATGTGGTTTACTTGTTTTTTTACTCTTATTTTATTCATTGATGAGATGTGACGAAGTTAGTGAAGAGATGATTTAAAAGAGGAAAGTATATGAAAGCATATAAGAAGCTCTTGGTACATCAGCCGTCGTTGACCGTGGATATGTTATTGCCATAATTGACAAAGAGGAAAGACTATGAAGGAAGGAATGATTGTTAACAAATTTCAACAATTGATTATTTAATCAGGAAAAGAAGCCTACAGTACAAAACCAATAACAGCACTGCAGGACTAAATTATTTAGAAACAAAATAAATAAATCCCGCATCATCAATCAAATAGCCAGAGAGATCAAACTCTGCTTCAACCACCACGAGCTATGGCCTTGACAATAGCTGCAGCCACAATGGAGGTATGATGAACAAGCTTGTTCTGGTCCGACAAAGGAGATCTTCCTCTAGAAAATCCTCTCTCACAGGACCTGGCCTCAGTTGCAGCATCGAATGTACCTTGCTCTGCAGACTTATAGTCGCCTTTGGAAATAGCTTCAGGAACATCTCCTCACACAATAACCCACCCTGTACCTCTCCGCACAAGAATGCAGTGCCTCTTGCGTGCTCTGGTCCATACCACTCTGAAGAAGTTATCGGAGTGTATTGGTGCCCCTGGAATCGAGTGTATCCACCATGATCTGAGCGAGCTCTCTGATGTTTGCGTTGTGGCTTTGAGGAATTGATCGGAGAGTCCAGAGGCAGAGATCGTAGTAAGGAGTTTGTCTGCAAGTTTGCTCTACTATGTCGCTTGTGTCGATAATGCTTGGAATTGAAGAAGAATGAACAGGGAATGTGAACAGTATGAGAGAAGTGAAGACCAGAGACATGATTGTGAAAGTAATCTTCATCTTTCGTGTGGAAAAGAGATTCAAGGCTTTGAAGAAAGGAAATTGATTGGATGACGCCTTAGCAGCTCTGTGTCTCTGTATCGAGCGTGATCATTTATATCTATAGGTTTTTGTGGGGCAGAGATCAAGGCAGAAGAAAAGCAACGACACCATGACCAAATCGTATGGTGTGCTTAGTCAGAGTAAGCTGTTAAGCTTGAGACTTGCCTGCATCAGAGGAATATCTTACCGTCTTGATCTTGGAAGCTCTATAGTGAGTGGCAGTCAGTGGTGTAGGCGTAGGCTTCCCGATTAATGTTTGAAACTTGAGCCCATCTAAATATAAAAGCCCATTTAATTTATGGGCCGATTTTATGGTGCTGGATCCCAACTGGTATGGTCCGGCCTGCCAGGCCCAAAAGCAATGCACCCGATTTTTTCATTTTGGGTGGTTGAGGAAGAGACCATGGACAGTTGAAAACTTGCATAGACAAACCAACCAGTATAATCGTCGAAATGTAAGAAGACAAGGGCCTTTGAATAAAAAGAATGAAAGCACTCGCATGGATGACGGATTCAAGGAAATTAGTCGCGGATTTTCATATTTGGAAGGTATTTGGTTGACTTTGCTTTCGTGTTCTCTGTTTTTCGTTTTGCTTGCGAATTCCATTTTGGTTTATGGTTCCCATTTATCTCTTTGGGCTCGAGAGCAATTTCTGCATTTGTTCGTGTCCCATAGCTGCAAGTAGATTTGACTCAGAACAATGTCTTTCTTTCTTTTGGGTGGTTTTGTAATCTTGACTGCTCAAGCATGTTGGAACTTGGAATATCTGTAAAATGATAGAATTCACCTTTTCATCGGCTTAAGATTTTGGGAGATTTGGCTATCACGCATTATTCGTCCACAAAATTAGCCTTTTCTCTTTGTTTTAAATTCCTTCATTCCGTAAATCGTATACTATTCCCTTGTCTGGGTTTTCAGTCTCGCAAAAGTAAGAAAAAAATTATTAGAGAAGGAAGTTACTGATCTAAATTACATCTTACTGGAACTGTCAGAGATCTGTCATTCACTTTAGGGCGTTTCTGGAAATGGTATTAGCTATAGTTTTGATTGCCAAGCAAGTCTTTAATCGTCGAGTATAGGCCACTCACATTATTCCATGAATGAACCAGTGAATCATCAACATACATACTTCCACCAGCACCGGATTTAGCTTTAACGATTTTTTAAATAGTGAAATTGATCTATGCATTTCATTGTAAATCAGTGGGAACTCATTCATCTTTTTGACAACTATAGGGATATAGAAAGTGAAAAAAATTACCTCCTTATTGCAATAAAAAAAAACACCTTGAAAATTAAGAGCTGATCTTTTCACACTTTTTACTAGTTTCTCAATGTTTTGCAGATCTTGATTTGATAGGTTGCTAAATACTCCATGACTTCCAGGAACTTACAGAAGCTTTCTTCACCTCAATGTGCTTATGATGTATTTATTAGTTTTAGAGGTGAAGATACCCGCAACAACTTTACTGATCATCTATTAACCGCTCTGCATCAGAAAGGCATTAACACGTTTAGGGACGATGAAGCATTGGAGAGAAGAAAGAGTGTTTCACCAATAGTCCTGAAAGCCATTGAAGAATCAAGGTTTTCAATCATTGTTTTCTCAAGAAACTATGCATCATCAATATGCTGCTTGGATGAACTTGTTAAGATTGTAAAGTGCATGGAAACAATGGAGCAGACAGTTTTTCCAGTTTTCTATGATGTGGAGCCTTCTGACGTACGGAAACAAGCTGGGAAATTCGAGAGGGCCTTTGCTGAACATGAAGACACTTTCAAGCAAAATATGGAGAGAGTAAGTAGGTGGCGGGAGGCAATGACAGAGGTGGCCAATCTCTCTGGATGGGCTTTACTGGATAGGTAACCAGTACATTCTTTTTATCCTTCTTTGGATATTGTTGTACACTTGAATTGTTTTTATGCGGGGATAAAGTCTTCATACATCGTGTTTGTCCCCGACCACGCCCACTGTAAGAGCCTTGTGCACAAAAGTTGTTTACATCTTTTGGATTGATATTAGGTGTATATATATAAGCTCACATACTGTAAAGAATTTTCTATAATAATCATGTAAGTTAATGACATTGGTGAAGTACAACATAAATCATCACAAAAATAGATTAGACATCGGGAATTATGCAAGTGGTTTGTAATAATTATACAACAAAAAATAGGCTTGGAATTTTTTTATAGGGCTTGTAAAATTTTTTTATATCTTATCTTGAGAATGGATTCTAAAAACTCTATTGGGGTCTTAGTTTTGGTTTTGGAAGGCTATGAATACTGAATGGAATCTCAAAAACTCTATTGGAGTCCTTAAATTTTTGTTTTGGAAGGCTGTGACTATTTTTAATAGATGGCTTGACATTACTAATTTTTTCCCTTGTTTTTGCAATCCATTAATCGATAATATATATTTTCTTCAAAGTTCTTTATTCTTTAAAATTGCAGTTTAAATTTCCCTTTCTTCTATTTCTATTTTCTACTACCTTTATCTAGAAAAACTAGATTGTGCTTCAATATGAAATTTAGTGATCAACAAGTTGAATTGGAACAATTAGATGACCTTTGAATTCAATGGCTGTTTTATAGGGTTTACTTTCAAGAATATCTGAGATGGATATTTATTCATGAACTGATTATAACAGCACAATTGTTCTATGCTGCGATGCCCAAATAAACATGAGCTTCACTTTGGAGTTTGGACAGCATAGTAGAAAATTTGTAACTTTCCTTCTTCCCTTCAGCATTGTTGGCCCCATCGTTGTTCTTACTATCTCTCCACATGAACCTTTTTTCCCCCTGTAGGCACGAGTCCAAATTTATTGAAGACATTGTTGAAGAGATATCAGTTAGATTGGGTCAGACATTCTCAATTGTTTCCAAGGAACTAGTTGGAATAGATTCCCGTATCAGGGAAACGGAGTTGCTTCTAGAAATGGGGCTAGATGGTGTTCGGTTTATAGGAATCTGTGGGACGAAAGGAATTGGTAAAACAACTATTGCTCAAGCTGTTTATGACAGTTTATCTTGTCAATTTGAAGGCAATACCTTTCTTTCTGATGTTGGGGAAGTTTCTGAAAGATTTGGTCTCGTTTCTTTACAGCAACAAATTCTTTCTGATATCTTCAAGGAAAGAAATGTGAATATGAGCTTGTGGAATGTCAATGGAGGAGCGGCTGCTATTAGAAAAATGATATACTTCAAAAAGATTCTTCTGGTTGTTGACGGTGTGGATAAATTAGAGCAACTAGAAAGCTTAGCTGGAAATCATGACTGGTTCTGCGAGGGAAGCAGAATCATCATAACAGTTAGGGATGAAAATCTGCTGGTAAGGCATGGTGTTGATCGAATATACAGAGTTGAGAGATTAAATCATGATGAAGCACTTCACCTCTTTTGTCGGAAGGCTTTCAAGAAAGAGCAGCCAGAAAATGACTATGTAGAACTGTCCAACCTGTTTGTCAATTATGTTTATGGCGTTCCTTTAGCTCTTAAAGTATTAGGTTCTTTTCTGTTTGGCAGGAGTATACCAGAGTGGAAAAGTGCATTGAAGAGACTGGAAAAATATCCTGATTATTGGAAATCCTTAAAATAGGCAATGCTTCATGATTAGATTAAAGGAATCTTTTTCTCAGATGCCTTGCCAAATTACAGAGTACCTGAGTAGCAGACATGATAACTTGAGTTCTTGCAAATGAAAAACAAGAATTCACTGTGTGACATGTAAATGCCTATTGTTCTAGCAGCAATGTTGGAAGGTCCATTTGTTGCACACATTTTCTACTTACTTTGGGGTAACCTGTTTTATTTCATGTATTAAGTGCTGGATGAATCTCACAGAAGAGGTATGTGTACATTTAGACTGAATTCTGCCATCAATATGAATACTCAATGCTGTACAAACATGTTTATCGCACCATAATTGACGAATTCATAATTTTGTGTGTATCTATGTCTTGCAGCTTCTCTTTCGTATGGTGTCATCGCTATATCTGCAGTTTTCATACTCTTTGCACAGAAAAATGATCGAAGATGCAACACAGTTGATATATTTTCCAGTAGTAACTCTCTGTACTTTCTTTGATTCCGACATATGGTATTCTTTGTTTGAGTTTGACTTTGAAGCACAAATTCTTTTGATCAGACACTTTTCCTTTTGGGAAAGAAGCGGAGGATGATTGGAGGAGACTATGATGAGTTTTTCTTTTGGTCTGAATGAAAATGAATGACAATAATTTGGAAATCTTCTTAGATGGATGAATGATGATTGTTGTTGCTTTGATGTCTCACTCTGATTTTGTTCTTGTACAGATATCTAATTGTTCTTACATGCTAAATTGACTTCGTTTAGAGCTGTTTGCGATTTAATATGGTTTGTCAAGTTGTTTTTTTTTTTCTTCAACAATTAGATGTAGATATAACATTCTTCATGTCGAATAACTTTTTGCATGCCTTAATGTGATTCCAGGATTTTTATTTTTTTTTCGCATAGTTAAGAGATGAAAAGTGCTACGGTTTTATAGTTTAGGGACATAAATTTAACGTTTGTTAAAAATTGCCACATAGAATTTTCCAATATGCCATAAAGAAATGAAAGATGTTAGGATGATGAAATATAGCTTAGGAGTTTAGGGCGGGTGATGGAAACCCACACGTGCCTACAGCACGAATCAACCCCCCTTGCCAACCAAAGCCCAACCGACGCCCTTACGGGCCGGCTGTAACCAAGGCCCATGGGCTGAATCCCATGAAAACCTTGGCTGATAGGTTGGGAAGACCTACCGCTTATAAGCTAGGGGCGGTACTCCTATTTTAACGATGTGGTATTCCATCACTCCACCCCCCTTGGGGAGCCGACGCCCACGGCGGCTACGCTCGCCGGCGGCTGCACTCGCCTGGCGGCTACGCTCGCCCGACAGACGGCAGCCCTCTCCGAGGACGCACGACTCTCTCAATGAAAGCACCAATGATGGAAACCCACACGTGCCTACAGCACGAATCAACCCCCCTTGCCAACCAAAGCCCAACCGACGCCCTTACGGGCCGGCTGTAACCAAGGCCCATGGGCTGAATCCCATGAAAACCTTGGCTGATAGGTTGGGAAGACCTACCGCTTATAAGCTAGGGGCGGTACTCCTATTTTAACGATGTGGTATTCCATCAGCGGGATGCTGCACCTATTTGTAATTGAGTTTATGGACCGAGGCGAAAGCCTAGCCCACTGCAAACCCACAGTCGGGCGTCAGGGACCTCCTCTCCTTTCGATTAAGAGTTAAGATAAAAATTAATAAATCGGTTATAGAAAACAGAGAATCAAGAAAGAATAAAAAATCAGTCAAGATCAAACACACAACGAAGACGGCCAAGGAAGATTGTTTGATCTCAATTCTCTCAACTTCTCTTCCTTTTGCCTATGCACACCCCTACATATTTATGCATTATATATATATATATATAGTTACAGACGTATGTATATACGAGTAATTCATTGGAAATTTGGTGGAATTTGGAATCATAGAAGAGAAACAAGGTGTCTCTTAACATGAAAACCCTAACCCAAGCTCTAGCAAAGACTGCAGCAGTGATCGAGAAGAGAGTACATACCACTGTACAGGAGGTGACCGGGCCAAGGCCATTGCAGGACTATGAACTCCTCAACAAGATCGGCTCGGCAGGGCCGGGTCTTGTTTGGAAGTTATACTCTGCAAAGGCTACGCGGGAAGGGACGCGTAAGCAGCAATATCCCGTTGTGTGCGTGTGGGTGCTGGATAAACAGGCACTGTCCGAGGCACGAACTTGTGCGGGGCTGTCTAAAGCTGCGGAGGACGCGTTCCTCGATAAGATCCGAGCCGATGCGGGACGGTTGGTTAGGTTTAGGCATCCTGGAGTGGTGCACGTGGTGCAGGCACTAGACGAGAACAAAAATGCGATGGCCATGGTCACAGAACCCTTGTTTGCGTCGGTAGCTAACGCCCTCGGGAATGTGGAGAATGTGGCCAATGTCCCCAAGGAGCTCCAGGGAATGGTAAGTGTGGGTGGATTCGACTCTATTACAGTAACATAGTTTCATGTGTTTTATGGTGATGCCAATTTTATTTGTAGAGTTTTGATTTAGATTAACTAACGGTCATGTGGAGTTCTTGTGGTTGCTTATCATTCTTTCTTCAGTTTATATATTTATTATTTGCAGTAGTTTCCATAGGTACGAGTGTATGACAATATTTCCTATTTTGTTATTGCATTCTTCATACTTAAAAACAAGACATGGAATGTATGTTACTTCCTGTGACATGGTGTTTCAGAAGTATTATTTGGGGAGATGCTTTCCTTTCAATAGCTTATGCAATGTGGTATATCTTTTTTTGCCATTCTTTGTGAAATTCATAGCTATTCAGAGGGGATTTGCTTTGCAGGAAATAGGTTTGCTGGAGGTGAAGCATGGCTTGCTTCAGATTGCAGAGTCCTTGGACTTCCTCCATAATAATGCGCGTCTCATTCATCAAGCTTTATCGCCCGAGGTTACTACTTCGTTATACTGTTGTTACCCTCTTTCTTAAACAAAGTAGAAGGAATAAACCAATGAATTTGCTTATCATATGTTTATTTTCTTTTGTTGAATTACAGTCTAGTAAGAAGTGAGAGGTTTAAGAATGTGGTTCCAGCAGCTAGGTTTAAGTTTTGGGTGTAGCCACTTCTAAAATATATTTTCGATTAGAGTGAGACACTCACTACAGACTTTCTGTTATTATGTCTTTGGTGTTTTCTTAGTCATGTCCATCTACAGCGTGTGAAACCAGTGCTGTAGTTGTGGAATTCTGCTCTTGGACCTTGTCTCCAATTCATGAGTTAGAAACTTTAATTTATAGACTGGTCGCTTTATCTAGATTTTAGTGTCTACCATAACCAATATTGGTGGTTGGTAAGTGTAAGAACTAAGAACTTAGGCTTGAGCCTAAATTAAAGCATGGTGGTACCTACATCCGAATTGCGTAAGATACAAGAGCTCTTTGTGATCAGGCTTTGGTGGTCTTTTGATGGGTTATGCCTTAGCATTAAGGAACCTATTACCTGCTATGTTCTATTAGAATGGCTTGTTTTTAGAAAATTGGATAATGGAGCTTTTAGTTGTCATGTTTTTACGTTTTTCAACCATAGAAGGCATGAGGCGACAGTGATGTCATGGTCTTTATGTTGCTGGCATCAGACATTAGTCACATTATGGGCAGTATATGGGGTCTGGCAGTGGTGATGTTGTTGGAAACTGCTAGTGATTTGTAGATAAATTGTTCTTGGTACAACAATGGAAGAGGGGATGGCCCATGGTCAGTAGTGCATTGTTGGTCATGGCAGTTGTGGTGAATGGTGATGCTTGTCTTCAGCCATCACTGAGGTTGATCTAGTGCTAAGAATGTCTGGTGTCCATGGTCATTGCTTGGCTTTGTGTCTCTGAATTCATAATTGAGATGATTGGATTCATCAATAATAGAGAAACAAGTGTTTCCATTTGTAGGCTTATTGGTCTTGTGAGGAATTCTGAGGTTGAGTCTCTATGCCAAGTACGATGTGAAGCATTTTGAAAAGGGTCAATGCCTAGCTTTGAAATGGTTAAATATTTGTTACACTCATAAATGTTTTATCTTATGCCTAGAACAGCTGACTTTAGTTTCTGTTCAGGTTTATGTGAAACACTTCTCTATTCCTTGTTTCTTTTTGCTGTTGATCTCATCTATTCTTTTAAATGAAAATTTGATAGGTAATGGTCTGATGTCGAGAACCCCTGGTATTGACCATTGTCGTTTAGAGCCCATTGCATACTGGATGTTTGTGTCTATTGACAAGGAATCTATTTTGCAGAATGTATTTATTACTTCAAGCGGAGCTTGGAAGCTTGGTGGATTTGGTTTTACAATCTCAGCTGATCAGGCTTCACGTGATTCGTCTGTGCAGCCTTTTCATTATGCTGTGAGTAAAATTGGAGAAGATTTTCTTTAGATCTGGGTTTGGAAAAACTACCTGCATCCACCTATCCAGTGCTTATAATCATTTTCTTGATATAACTATGCTTTTGGTATATAGTTGCCTATCATGATTCTCATCTTTTCTTTGTCTCTATATGCCCTCTCCCTTCATTTTCCACCCAACTGGCACTTCAAAGACTTGCGTGTTTTGTACTCCATAGACAGCTTCAAATATTGTTATAATATCAGCTTCTCTCTCTCTCACATGAACTAAATGTTCCATGCTGTGTATGAATTCAAAATGTCTTTTTGTCTGAGGTCATGTAAAGTTCAGTCCATTCAGTCCTTTCAGAGATGAATGGTAGCATGTTGCGTGCAATTATCCATAATTAATTATATCTCTTGATCACATGTGGATTGCACAGGAATATGATGTTGAGGATTCTGCGCTGCCTCTTCAGCCATCATTGAACTATTCAGCGCCAGAATTGATTCAGAGTAAAACGCCTTCAGTGGGATGTTCTTCTGATATTTTCAGTTTTGGATGTCTTGCCTATCATTTGATTACACACAAACCATTGTTTGATTGCCACAACAATGTCAAAATGGTACATCTTTTATTATTTTTTAATTTTTTTACTCCCTTGAGGGAAAGAGAATTATAGTTCTACTTCATGATAAACATTAACCTTGTTTATTGTTGTTCTATATACTTTAATACCACGATTGTGACTGAACCACGCGTAGGAAAAGGGAGGTTCTGCGCTCTTTTGAAAAGATTGTAGACCTAACGAAAAATTCTTTCTAATGAGTCTTCATTGATTGAATTTTCTTGACTTCTTGGACATGCTGACGTAAAAGGCCTTTCATTCTGAATTGAAGTTTTGGATGGAATAATACGATTAAGGAAATATATTAAAATTGGACAAGATTATATAATGTTTTGCAAAATTAACGTCTTTTACTGCATAATTCCAGAGAATCTTACCACTATCAAGTCTCTTGAATCCCCAAAATTAGACTGAATCAAGGAAAGTGAAATGATTGACATGTTTGTCAGAAAAGACCATCACCATTATTCAGCACTAACTATAGATTATACTTTTTTCACCCTGTTTGTATCGATATCAAATTGCTCCCATATAGTTGAGTTTCTTAATCTTCATCCCATATGTTTGAGTTTCTTAATATTAATCATTACCCATTAAGCATTTCATTGCATTGATTCGCCATCCATCATTAGATAACTAGTGAAATGAATAGTGTTTTTTCTGTAGGATGACTTGTCTAGAGCAATGGCATTGGTCATAATTATTTATAAGGAGGTAATTTTTCTAATAGTTTAATTCACTCTGTCAATTGAATCTGGTGCTTTTTTTTTTGTAGTACATGAATACCTTGACTTACATATCCAGTGAAGCTTTCTCCTCAATTCCACCAGAGTTAGTTCCTGATTTGCAAAGGATGCTCTCTCCAAAAGAGTCTTTCAGACCAACAGCGTTCGACTTTACGGGTACATAAATGAGCCTTGTGGATAAATTGTTTTGTCTCTGTTGTGATTGGAAATTAATAAAATTATTGAACATTGGAATAAAAATTTTCTTCTCATATGTAGAATTTTCAGGAATTGACTGATAAGACAATAGGGAAGTCCAGATATATTATGCACTTTTGAAATCCTGTGGTTCTGTCTTTTCTCATTTAGTTAAGTTGGAGGATAGAAAAGTGTTATTCGAATGGTTATACATGATTGTCGACTAGGATATGTGCTGTACTGTTGCTGGGCTGCCATGACTTCCTGTCTCCATAGTAGATAATGTTACCCTGCAGTTGGTGTTGCTTGTAAGAAACTAGAACACTATCCAGCTTTGTGCAGAAGTGTGTTACATCGGCTATTAATTCATTTGTGTAATGGATTTAATGTTATCAATGTCGTGATGACTGATTAAAGTATTAAACCCAGTGGCCTAAAAATTATGACCAGTTTGCCTAGTGATGATGTTTATCCTTAATTACTATGTTGGTTTGTAATGTTGTTAAAGTTTTCTTCTTTTTATGTAGGTTCTCCATTTTTCCGGGATGACACTAGGTTGCGTGCCCTTTGCTTCCTCGACCACATACTTGTATGCCTTTTCATTTTAGATTTGACACGCAAGCTCTCAGGATGGAGTTACCTTAGTTGCCTTATTCCGTTACTAGTATATTAAATAAATATCAGTGGACGTTATAACAATTGGGTGGCTTTATATTTTCTTGCAGGAAAGAGATAACATGCAGAAGTCTGAGTTTCTGAAAGCATTATCAGACATGTGGAAAGATTTTGACCCCTGTGTATTGCGGTATAAGGTTTCAATATTCTCCTTACACTATTTTAGATGTCCTTGGTTTTCTTTTGGTGTCTGATGCACATGCATACTTAAACATGACTGCATCTTCTTTTTTTTAAGGAACAAAGTCTATGGTTTTAAATAAACATTGTTGATATGCATAAAATGTCTTCTGATAGTTTTCCTATACTTTGGATGAATCAATTTAGTTACAAAGTGTATTGGGACGTTACTCATTCATTTCAAAGTAGCCTCTTTCTTCAAAAAATTTTAATTTTGCACGTGCTGATAGTTTGTTGAGTTTAAATGGGAGACAAATAGTTCAAGCATTTTAATTTACCAGAGTTGGGTTGCCATTTTGAATAAACAGTGTCACTGGCAGGTACTGCCTCCTCTCTGTGCAGAACTTCGGAATTTGGTGATGCAACCAATGATCCTACCCATGGTTCTGACTATAGCAGAGTCTCAGGTACCAATCCAATCTCCACTGTGATGCAAAATCAGCAGTTTTTGACTTATTCTTTGAAATAACGTGGGAATTTGGACAAAGAATAAACAATTTCTTGAGAATTAATATATAAAACTGTTTTGTGAAATTGTTTCACTTCGCTAAGATAGGATGGTATAATCAAGATTAGGAACTTCTTTAGAAAGCCATTTATAAATGGGAAGGAAAACCTATAACAGAAGACTCTTGGAGTGGATCACTGAATAAATCACTGACAGATGAGCTTAGATCTTGGAAATCTCTTTGCAAGAGCTTGCCTGAGAGAAAGATAACTGAGATGGCCCTATGGCTTAATGTGGATGATCTGGAGAGGGAAAGACAATAGGGGTTTCAACAATTTGAATGTCACTAATTTAGCCTCCTCGTAGTTTCCTTGTTCTGCTCCTTGGGTCTGTTTGATTTTGTAATTTGGGCAGCATGTTTGAAGGAGATGATTGTAGACTTTTTCTTCTGCATAGATTGTTATGTGATATCAGTCTCTCTTGGACGATCAAGATCCAAGAGAAAGCCAGAAGCATCAAGAATGGATGGCAGCAAATGAGCTTTTAAAAAGCCAACTTTTGTTCTGTGCCCGTGTTTTGAGATTGACTTTTTGTGATGTACTAGTAGCTGTAATGAAAGTTTTTGTATGACATCTAACAAAGTTAGTATAATTGGTGATATGGACTGATATCATCGTCTATTCTTGCTTTCTGGTTGTAGATAGAGACATAAATCTGCGAGTGTTGCTGGATATGTTTTATCTTTTACCTCCCATGATCATGCCTTTTGATGTCTTAGAATTTTTTTTGTAGGATAAAGTTGATTTTGAGCTGTCCACACTGCCTGCTCTTGTTCCTGTCTTGAGTAGTGCTGCAGGTGAGACACTATTGCTGCTTGTGAAGCATGCAGAGCTTATTATCCTCAAGGTAATTGAATGCACTGTGGTGATTTATCCACGTGGTATATTGATGGGGTTTTTATCTGACACTGTGGTTAGTTTCTTTTATCCAAAATCACCAAGTCCTACATTTTGTAGTGTTGAATTAATTAAATAGTATAGGTATACCATCTCGCTACCATAAATGACTTTGTAAGTTATTAAATAAAGGTGAGAGAAGCTCATCTCTACATCTATTGACTTTATGGGCCTCCCAAGAAGGATATTGAGTTGATTGAACCCTTGATTTGAGTCTAAAAGTATTCTCCCTTTTCTTTTGGATTCTTTTAGGGCAATAAGGTTAATTCTTATTGGCCAAAGTGGACAATACCCTGAAAGGCTGAAACCATTGGGCCCTATTATTACATTTAACATAAATCATTATATGTTTTGTGTAATTTTCCCTAGCTGTTGATTTTTATACTAAGGTACTCATTTTTAACTTTTCTATATTTTCTTTTCATTTTTCACTTTCGATATCTCCTGTCATTTTCTTTTTGGTAGCAATATTTTATGATTGTTGTAAGATTTCAAGCCCTTATTAGGGCTTGTAGTTGATACTTGATAACTATTTATTAACCTACTTTCATGACGCCAAATTGAATAATTTTTCATTTGAAATCATGTTAACAAGCCATGCAAAGAAGTGATCTTAGTATCCTTTTGAATGTGTTTTGATTATCAGTTTGTTTTCTGAAATAAACTGATTTTTAATGGGTAGTAATTAAGAAAATTAATTAAATAGGATACTTAATATTACATTTTTATGTACTCCTCTGTATTTTTTGTGTATTTAGTAATTTTTGCAGACTAATCAAGAGAACTTAATATCTCACATCTTGCCATTGCTTGTTCGAGCTTACGATGATACAGATCCTCGCATACAAGAGGAAGCTTTGAGGAAATCGGCATTCATTGCTAAGCAACTTGATGTTCAGGTATTGCTGCTTATTTTGCTTTCTATGAAACTATAATTTGGTCTATTTCCTTTAATTACATTTGATATTCATGTCCCAGATGTTCTCCTTATTTGTTGTTTTACTCCTGCATAGTTTTTTCTTTCTTTCTTTTTCACCTCAATGTTAGTTGAACTTTGAAGACCTCATATATTTACAGATCCAGGCTCCTTATTTCATGTTAAATATTATCTTATTGTGCCTTTGATCAGAAATAGACATTTCAGTGTTCAGTTGTCTGTCAACTTGTATGTATGTTTGGCAATCAACCCCCTAAAATCTAGGAGTATACAATGTAGAGGAGAGAAACAAATGCATTGTCAGTTCAGAGCCTTGATTTGATGTTTACCTAGCTTATCACGTTGCCAAGGGTCATTTCTTTGCGTCCATAAAACGGATAGTCTTTACTGTTATTTTTTGTGCTTATCCTGATGAAGATCTAAAGTTTGGAAGATAAGTGTTTGTTGGTACAGTTAATCAAGTTCATATTGAAGCGAAGATGAGATGTTACCTATTTTGTGTCCTCCTATGTGCTCTACTGCTCTATGGTAGAATGTGTTAATCAGAGCTTACAGCAGCTTGAATTCTTGCTT